>NC_081379.1:28858446-29170112 GCF_030684315.1 Stegostoma tigrinum
ACAGTAATTAAAATTAAATACTAATCGAAACATCTTTGCATTTGGAAAGAAATCATTGCAGGAAAAGGGCAGTTTCATTAAAAGCAGCATTTTCGGGGTGGGATGCTCTTCACAAGGTCGGTGTGGACTCGATAGGCCAAATGGCCTGCTTTCACAGCAGAGGGATTTTATGTGGAGGGAGAAATAAAATGAATCAGAGATCTGAAACAAGAACCCCATTTCCCCTTCGTCTGAAGCCACCCAACCTGCTGAGCATTTCCTGCACGTTCTTGTTCTGAATACCCTCTAAACAAGCCAACCTGGTAGGTACTTATAAAGTAATGAGTCAGTCAGAGAGTAGTAAAAGGACAGGTAGAGGGTGGAGCAGAATTAAGAAAAAAAGGGAAATAATCTGGAAGCTGACCAAATTCAAATTCATCCAGGCTGCCACCGGTGCTATGGAGACGAAGCTGTGCCCTCACAACCATGGTGATTCTCAGCAATGAAATCCCATTCAAAGGCTGCAGAGGTGATGACATTTACATCTTTTTAAGAGGAGAACAGAGCACTGTCTATTCTTCTTCTAGGATACAGAAAGTCAATGTACTTAGTGGCTAACGTGAAAGATAGAAACTCCAGCATTTTCATGCTGCAACAAAATGTAATATTATACTGGAAATCAGAACATATATCAAGGAAGAGAAAACGTTCTCGCAAAATCACATTGAACAGGGAAATATAAAATGAGGACCATCTGTACAGCGTCTAATTGAGGAACTCCGTATTGGGAAATGGGGGTGCTGACTGACCACCACCAGATGCCCTGACTTCTGAGCCCATCCCACTATTCCAACCCTACCCTTGCTTCTTTCTGTTTATTGTTTCAGCTTTTCAGCAGCCGTAGTTCCTTGCTTCTATTATTAGAAATAAGTTGCATTTGCTTCTAGGAATACGAAGGGACTTCTTGCCTTTTGATCAACAACAAATTTGCAGTCAATTAACAACCACGTCACACAACTTGCACCTATTGGTACCAGATGCCAGTTGGGTTCTGCCTTAAGGCGTTGTGCCTGACGCTGCAACACTCGATCACGATGAAGGTGACAATGCCCCTCCTCAAATGTCCGAAGACGACAAATAGGAAGACCAAGAGAACTGCTGCCATTCCCCTATCTCTTCAGCATCCATCACATCCCCTCTTTGCCTTATCCAGATACGGGGAGCACAGCATACAAGAATTATGCAGAATACTCTGTCTGAAAAGTATGGTAAGGCCCCAGCAGACCGACCCAGGCACCAGAACCTCAACTTAAGGAGGCCTGTTCTTGATTCATGATGGTCCTGGTGGAAAAATTAACTACACTGTGCTTACACTCAACTTCAGTCAGGGGGCTACATAATAGAATCATCAGCCATAGTTGCAGAGGATAGCCCTGGTGGCGAACAAGCTCAATCGCCCAGCAGCCCACAAGCAAATACAGAGTTGTAGCTCCCATCTGGTGACCGGCCTGCCTCTGAGTGAGGCTCTTAAGTGGGCATTAATTACACCACTTCACAACCTGAAATGTTTGAGGGATGGGAAGAACATCCAGGATCCCTCCGGCCCAGACATCAGCAGATCAGAGTCACCAGCAAACTTCCACCCACAACCCCCTGTTTAAACATCCCCATACAGCCTCCAAATCCACCAGAGGGGAGGATTCTACCTTTTACTCCTAGGGCGGGAAAGGACAAAAACATGTTTATTTTAAAAGAAAGCAAAATACAAATCTCTTTCATCCTTCAACTGAATGCAACTTTAAAATACAACATGTAAAAATACATATGATCACAGCCAAATAAAAAATGAACAAGCCTGTATCCTTTTTGATTGAGATTACCTACCCCAGCTGAATGTACCATACATTTTGGTGCCCCTGTTGTGCCTGAAGAATACATAATAAAGAGTGGATGGTTGAATGGCAGCTGCTCAAACTCCAGCTGTGGGCCATGGTCTCCTTCCTTACCAGTCGAAAGGAAATCATTCAGAAACATGCTATGAGAAAAAAAACACACCAAATTATTTGGTTATAAAACTAACGCATTAGCAGTAATCAAGAAGAGAAAGCCCAGCAGAACTGCTCTCAGAAATAATAGATGCTCTGCAAAAGAAAATTTGTGTAAAACTAAGCACTGGTGTTGAGAGAAATAAATTTCCACCCTGTGGAAATATGGCTCACATTTCCAGCATGTTTTTCTAGTGAATTCATTACTGGGGAAAAGGCTGCTTATGTCCCAGAAAGCATTCTCTTGTTCTGGAAGATAGATCATCAGCCCAGCCTGGAAGCTGATTTACAGCCACTGCATCTAATGATGAACGGCAGCGACCACATCTGCAGCAAGTGTTGGTTGCTGGAAGAACTCCAGATCAGAGTAAATGATTTGGAATCTGAGCTTCAAACTCTGCGGCACATCCGGAAGGGGGAAGGGTTACCTGGACACTTTTTTCAGGCGGCAGTCACACCCGGTAGATTAAATAACTCAAATTCAGAAAGTGTTCAGGGACAAGGTGTGACTGTAAGTGAGGCAGGTAGGGGGATTCCGAGTTCAGGAGTGTAGGAGCCTCAGCCCTTGACCTTGTCCTACAGGTATGAGAGTCTTGCTCCCTGTACGGATGAGGAAAAGGACTGTGGACAGGATGAGCCAGCTGACCACGGCACCTTGGTGCAGAAGGCCATTCAAGAGGGGGGAGCAAAAAGACAGTAGATGTTATAGGGGATTCTATTATTAGGGGAACAGACAGTACCCTATGCAAGCCGGATCAGGAGTCCCGCATGGTGTGTTGCCTGCTCGGTGCCAGGGTGTGGGATATCTCCGACCGGGTTGAAAGGATATTGGAGCAGGAGGGGAAGGATCCAGTTGTTGTGGTCCATGTTGGGACTAACAACATAGGCACAGCGAGGGTAGAGGACCTGTTCAGGGATTATCAAGCACTAGGAAAGAAATTGAAGTACAGGTCCTCAAGGGTCATAATCTCCGGATTACTGCCTGAGCCACGTGCTAATTGGCATAGGGAAAAGAAAGTTAGGGAAGTAAACACGTGGCTAAGGGATTGGTGTGGGAAAGAGGGATTCCATTTCATGGCGCATTGGCATCAGTTTTGGAACCGGGGGGATCTGTACCGTTGGGACGGTCTCCACCTGAACCGATCTGGAACCAGTGTTCTAGCGAAAAGGATAAATAGGGTGGTCAGTAGGACTTCAAACTTCTGAGTCGGGGGGAGGGGAAGTGAAAGAGACGGAGTGTATGGAGTTAAATGGAAAGATAAGCAACAGGATAGCATGTGTACACGTGGGTTTAAGCTCGAGGCAGACTAGGAATACAGCAAAAAGGAAAGATAGCTTAAGACATCTTGGGATTTCCAACCTTTCTAATAATGATAAGAAAGTTAGCATTAAGGCACTTTATCTAAATGCTCGTAGTATTCGCAACAAAGTAGATGAATTAACAGCACAAATCCTCTTGAATGATTATGATGTGGTAGGCATCACAGAGACATGGTTGCACGGAGTTCAGGACTGGCAGTTAAACATCCAAGGATTCACAACATTTCGAAAAGACAGGGAGGTGAGCAGAGGGGGTGGGGTTGCCTTGTTGGTAAAGAATGAAATTAAATCTACGGCACTGAATGACGTAGAGTCAGAAGATGTGGAGTCTGTGTGGGTGGAATTGAGGAACCACAAAGGCAAAAAAACTATAATGGGAGTTATGTACAGACCTCCTAAGAGTGATCAGGACCAGGGGCGCAAGATGGGCCAGGAAATAGATAGGGCATGTCAGAAAGGCAAGGTCACGTGATCATGGGGGACTTCAATATGCAGGTGGATTGGGTGAATAATGTTGCCGGTAGATCCAATGAAAAGGAATTCATGGAATGTTTGCAGGATGGCTTTTTGGAACAGCTTGTGATGGAGCCCACAAGGGAGCAGGCTATTCTGGACTTAGCGCTATGTAATGAGCCAGACTTTATAAAAGACCTTAAAGTAAGGGAACACTTAGGAGGCAGCGATCATAATATGGTTGAGCTCAGTCTGCAGTTTAAAAGAGAGAAGGCAAAATCGGACGTAATGGTATTACAGTTAAATAAAGGTAATTACAGAAGCATAAGAGAGAAACTAACGAAAATCGACTGGAAACAGAGCCTAGCAGGGAAGACAGTAGACCAACACTGGCAGGAGTTTCTGGGTGTAATTGAGGACACAGTACAGAGGTTCATCCCAAAGAAAAGAAAGATTATCCGGGGTGGGATTAGACCGCCATGGCTGACAAAGGAAGTCAGGAAATGTATCAAAGAAAAAGAGACAGCCTATGAAGTGGCCAAGAGCACTGGGAAATCAGAAGATTGGGAAGGCTACAAAAACAGAGGATAACAAAGAGAGCAATAAGGAAGGAGAGGATCAAATATGAAGGTAGGCTAGCTAGTAATATTAGAAATGACAGTAACAGCTTCTTTCAATACATAAGAAACAAACGAGAGGCAGAAGTAGATATTGGGCTGCTCCAAATTGATGCTGGAAGTCTAGTGATGGGAGATAAGGAAATAGCTGAAGAACTTAATAAGTACTTTGCGTCAGTCTTCACAGCGGAAGACATGAGTAGTATGCCAACAATTAGGGAGAGCCAGGGGGCAGAGTTGAGTATGGTAGGCATTACAAAAGAGAAAGTGCTAGAAAAGCTAAAAGGTCTAAAAATTGATAAACCTCTTGGCCCCGATGGGCTACATCCTAGAGTTCTTAGGGAGGTGGCTGAGGAAATAGCGGAGGCTTTGGTCGTGATCTTTCAAAAGTCACTGGAGTCAGGGAAAGTCCCAGACAATTGGAAAATTGCTGTTGTAACCCCCTTGTTTAAGAAAGGATCAAGGCAAATGATGGAAAATTATAGGCCGATTAGCCTAACCTTGGTAGTTGGTAAAATTCTTGAATCCATTGTCAAGGATGAGATTTCTAAATTCCTGGAAGTGCAGAGTCAGATTAGAACAAATCAGCGTGGATTTAGTAAGAGGAGGTTGTGCCTGACAAACCTGTTAGAATTCTTTGAAGAGGTAACAAGTATGTTAGACCAGGGAAACCCAGTAGATATTATCTATCTAGATTTCCAAAAGGCCTTTGATACGGTGCCTCACGGGAGGCTGCTGAGCAAGGTGAGGGCCCATGGTGTTCGAGGTGAGCTACTGGCTTGGATTGAGGATTGGCTGTCTGACAGAAGGCAGAGAGTTGGGATAAAAGGCTCTTTGTCGGAATGGCAACCGGTGACGAGTGGTGTCCCACAGGGTTCAGTGTTGGGGCCGCAGCTGTTCACCTCATACATTAATGATCTGGATGAAGGGACTGGGGGCATTCTGGCGAAGCTTGCAGATGACACAAAGATAGTTGGACAGGCAGGTAGTACTGAGGAGGGGGGGAAGCTGCAGAAAGATTTAGACAGTTTAGGAGAGTGGTCCAGGAAATGGCTGATGAAATTCAATGTGAGTAAATGTGATGTTTTGCACTTTGGAAAAAAGAATACAGGCATGGACTATTTTCTAAATGGTGAGAAAATTCGCAAAGCAGAAGTACAAAGAGATCTGGGAGTATTGGTCCAGGGTTCTCTAAAGGTTAACTTGCAGGTAGAGTCCGTGATTAAGAAAGCGAATGTAATGTTGCCGTTTATCTCTAGAGGGTTGGAACATAAAAGCAGCGATGTGCTTCTGAGGCTTTATAAAGCTCTAGTTAGGCCCCATTTAGAATACTGTGTCCAATTTTGGGCCCCACACCTCAGGAAGGACATACTAGCCCTGGAGCACGTCCAGCGGAGATTCACACGGATGATCCCTGGAATGGTAGGTTTAACGTATGACGAACGGCTAAGGATCCTGGGATTGCACTCATTAGAGTTTAGAAGGTTGAGGGGAGATCTAATAGAAACTTACAAGATAATGTATGGTTTAGAAGGGGTGGACGCTAGGAAGTTGTTTACATTAGGTGGGGAGACTAGGACCCATGGGCAAAGCCTTAAAATTAGAGGGGGTAAATGTAAAACTGAAATGAGAAAACATTTCTTCAGCCAGAGAGTGGTGGGCTTGTGGAATTCATTGCCACGGAGTGCAGTGGAGGCCGGGACGTTGGATGCCTTCAAGGCAGAGATCAAAAAATTCTTGCTCTCACAAGGAATCAAGGGCTACGGGGAAAGTGGAGTTGAAATGCCCATCAGCCATGATTTAAATGGCAGAGTGGACTTGATGGGCCGAATGGCCTCACTTCCACTCCTATGTCTTATGGTCTTCTGGTCAACACAGCGGCTAGATATACTCTACATTTTCAAATGGTCCATGGGGTTGGTCTGGCAAGGAGGCATGCTGTTCCCATAACTGATCCAGTCATCTAAGAGAGCTCCCAAAATAACAATTCTCTGTTCAAAGAGTATTTCTTCTTCTCCTGTTGCCTTCTCACAGAATCGCAGAACTGTTAGGGCGCAGAAGAGGTGGTTATGCCTATCATGCCCATGAAGGTTCTATTACCTATTGCCAATCTCCCGCCTTCTCCCCCATACTTTTGCACATTTCTACCCAAATATTCATCCAATTCCCCTCTAAATCACCTCCACTGAACCTGCCTCCACCACATTTCCAGACGGTGAAAGCCACACCCTAACTACACGCTGTGTGAAAAAAGGTTTTTTACACATCATCCTTGTTACATGTGCACATCACTATAAATCATAGGAACAGGACTGGGTGCCCCTCGAGCCCATTCTGCCATTCAATGAGATCACAGCAGATCTATGGCCCAACTCCATTATGGCCATTGGTCCATATCCCTTATTAACTTAGCTTAACAAATATTTAATGTATCAATCTATGCTCTCTCTTTTACAAAAATGGTTGCAGAACAATTTTTACATTTTTTTTTAAGACAAGATAGGCTTTGGCAGAGTACATTAAACAAAAAGAAACTCTCCTCATCATCTTTCTAAGCAAATACATCATTCTCATGTCTTTCGGATTTGTTATACACCAGCTACTTGAAGGGGTAATTTTGGTCACAGCAGAATTTTGGCTCAAGAATGAACAGGTGTACAAAATTAAAAGAAAATCAAAATTCACAGAGCATTCTGCTGAAATATTGAATTTCACTAGATTACTGTACGAAACCCATCTCACAGCACATGTTTTTGGTCTTTCAGTTTCAAACAGTATTTGATTTAAATTGCTGAGTGAGCAGATAGTCCAGAGGAGAAAATACATTCACAAATATTGCTGCTCCATAATATGGAAGATCACAAGTTAATAACAAGTTTAAAAAATGATTAATCCAAAAATTAGAAAGCAGGGGCTTATTTCAGTAAGGAGGGAAAAAATCAGAAGCCAACAGCTCCAGCAGGTGGCAGAAATCTGACAGCTTGCTGGCAATGGCCACCTAACAGGCTGCTGCTACTAGGACTGTTGCTGGAAGACAAGGGAAAATGCCAGCTATCAGAGCTGCCAACCCACAGTGGGGAGGCAAGGGCTCAAGACAGCTGCAGGGATGATTATTGTTTTCAGGAAGAAGGTCCCTGCAGCAACTATGAAGGAGTGCCCATCCATTCAATAGGAATCCACTTGGAGGTCTCTGGGGTTTACTAGGTAGCAACCGCACATGATGGCAGATCTTGCCCATAGACAAAATAGCAGAGTGCGCAGAAGTGGCGCTTAAGCTCAAATGGTTACCAAATGGGCCAATATTGGCTGCTAATTTACCAGCTCTCCTGTCTTCCAGCCCTTTATATGGATCATAAAATATAGCCTCAGATCTAGTTTTGGAATGGCATTTAATTCTTTAGCAACATTTTATATACAGTTGATACTTGATATTTTCTAATGAGATTCTGCTAAGATTAATCATCCAAATGATAAAAATGTTAGTGACAGTGATAGTGATAGAGTCATACAGAATGGAAACAGACCCTCCGGCCAAACTAGTACATGCCGACTGCGTTCCCAAACTAAACCAATTCCACCTGCCTGCTCCTGGTCCATATCTCTCTGAACTTTTTCTTTTCAGGTGCCTGTCCAAATGTCTTTTAAATACTGTAACTGTACCTGCATCTACCACTTCCTCTGGCAGTTCATTCCACACATGAACCACCCTCTGTGTGAAAACAAAGCCTCTCGTTTCTTTTTTAAACCTCTCTCTTCTCACCTTAAAAATACGTCCTTCAGTTTTGAGCTCCCCCATTTTGGGAAAGACCTTTGCAATTCACATTATCTATACCCCTCATGATTTTACATACCTCCTGCACTCCAGTGAAAAAAAGTCCCAGCCTATTTTTATAACGCAAACCCTCCATTCCCTGGTAGATCTTTTCTGAACCCTCTCCAGTTTAATGATATCCTTCCTGTAAGAGGGTGACCAGGACACAGTACTCCAAAAGAGACCTCACCGATGTTCTGTATAACCTCAACATGACAATCCGATTTCCAGATTCAAAGGTCTGAGCAATGAAGGCAAGTGTGCTAAATGCCTTGTTAAATACTCCATCTATATTGGAAGAATTATGCACCTGAACCCGAGATCATGCTATTTTGTATTTCTTCAAATTTTAAACTATAAGATTAATTACTAACTACAACTTTTCATGATGAAAAGTCAGCATTTACATCTGTAAAACAAAATACTACCTTTACATTAGTGTACAAATCATTTAATTCAGTTAATTATAAACACGAAACTGCAGCGAGTCTTTGTTCTGTGCATTGAAGTAGGGGAAAACCACTGACAGGGTATAAAACCCTGCAGTAGAAATACTGAAGACAACTAATATATAAATTGAGGGATCACAATGTACCACATCTGGCTCAACTATCCCAATGGAAACTGTTGGGAGAGTAAATATCCAAAGCAATTTTACCAAATGTTATATTGCTGTTTGTTTGCATAGCTTGAACCTCATTTGAACAAAAAATGAAACGATTTGTGTAAAAATAAAAATATCATCTTGGCATCCCAACTTCTAAAATAGGGAGGGGTTTGACAGCAGAGGAGTAGAAGGCAGGGCAGAAAACAATACATTTCTGTAAAAAGGAAAAATCTCCAGGGAAAAGCTGAATGAAAGATTAAAAAAAAAATGAAAGAAAATCTACATTTCCTGGTGCTTTTTGAGTAAAGATTCACGGGCAGGACACAAAACTAATTCTCAATCTCTCTCAGACTGCGCCAAGTGATTCTTTACATATGTCTGGCTGAAGGATGATTCACTTTAGCCCAATCAGAAAGACAACACCTTGAATAACGCAGCACTTGCTCAAGGGTTGTGTTCAAGATCTGTAGGAGAACAGGAACCTGCAATGTTTCTAACATAAAAACAAGAAAAGGCATCACATCCATTTTCAGATTTCAACACTGCCAGCAAATCATACCTGCTGGTTTCTAACCACTAGTGACTCATGGTTGGGGTACTCTGTTGCCACCAATCCTCCTCTAGCACTGCAGCTATCAGATTTTTGTTTTAAGATCAAAATCCTTCATAGACGTTTTTAAATCAACCAATTCAGTTCTTTTATGACACACCACTGGAGTGGATAGGACTTGAATCAAGGCTTTCTGGCCCAGAGATAGAAATACTACCACTATACCACCACGGCCCTTAAATCAGGAATCAGTTCTTCAACACTCCACCAGCAACTCACACAGATGTTTCTGCCTGGTTACAAGCCTTTGCATGTGAAGCATTGTGATAAACACTACACCTCAGAAATGGAACAATCCACCTCTCTATGATGAGTCCAACAACCTGTCTAATTATCACTGTTGAGGATAAAGCAAGATGGAGTCTTAACAAGTAGAGGAATTATCTTACATAACAAGGCATTCTTCATTGCATGAAAGCAATAGATGAAACCAAGTCAGGCTTCACAAGTTCAGGTGGTCTGGAGATTTCACAATTCTTCCAGAATGCACGCTCTTTAAAGTTGGAAGGTTGGTAAGTCCTTGGCTTGAAGACTTTTGACCTTGGTTCACAGCTTACCAGTGGCTGGTGTCTGAACCACTACCAACCTCGAAAACCTCATTTCAGTTTATCCCAGTCAAGCTTCAAAGAACAACTACTCTGCAATGTGACAATGTTTCTGCAGTTCCTCCTGACAACCCACTCAGCCAATGCAGCCATCTACTATTGGGTGACTGCACCATTTCTCTTTTGGTCCCTTATCCATACCCACTGCCTTGGGCCCAAATGTGACAGCCATCATGCACAGTTACATTTATTGTAGTGAGTAGTCTGCTGCCCAGTGTTCTTGTCTAAAAACAAGAATATATACATAGTCTCATGGAATCAATTGTGGAGTCAACTGCTTCAGTATGATAGGGTGTTCAGTCTTCAGTTATCACCTCATCAGCAATTCTGATGGTGATAAGCCACACTGGAGTGGGTTGGAGCAGTAATTCAACAAGGCTATATAAAAAAGTCAACACAGGACACCACACACAGCTTCCCCACTTTATGTGGGTGTCTGAGCAAGCTGTCACATGTTCGAATCTGAAAGTGGCCAAAAACTGGCTGAAAGATTTATCAAACTGTGGCCCATTATCTGACACAACCATATCTGGGATCTAATGAATGTTTCCTGTAAGGCATCACAACTGCTTCTGTGATGACAATAACTTTGTGCCTCTATCATACTATGAAAAATAGTCAATAGCAATAAGGCAACAGTATCCATCAATCAAGCTATATTAAAATTGCTTTGTCTTAATGTTGGCTAACTTAAATGCAAAACTCCCCTCCACATGACACTCCCTTCCCTTTTTCTTTACAGACAAAATTTTCTTCTCGAAGTCTATTGTTTTAACCATACTTTAGTCAATCTGCCACTGTGCAGAGCTAATTTTCTCTGTGACCACCGTGGAAGATTTGATACATTCAAGATGCTACAGAATTGTTAACTATAGCTGTCATACACCAAAATATCTGCTGACATTGCAAAGAGCATTTCATTCAAACATTATTCCCAAATGTTCACCTGTTTGGTATCCTGGAAAGGTCTATGGTCTCTTTTGATCGTACGTATGGAATTACTATAACCTTCTTCAAGTCTGGTAAACCTAAAAAGACAGCAAATAAAGTCATTTCAATCAACGCAAACTTGCATGGTGTTACTGAGACTTACACTAATCAGTAAAGTAATTTCAAGTTGTGGGAACTTTCCTAGACAACATCCCGCCCTCAGAGTGACCAATGATACGATCAAGTTAAGAAGGGTGAATCAAATATTTTCCATGACCCCTCCTCCACTAGTCACAACAAAGTTTGAATTTAAAAAGGGAGATGTTCTAGCCAATCATATATCTTAGACTATGAGTAGTTCATTATCAGAAAGAAGTCAACTGTTTTCCTCGAGCAACAAATAAAGACCTATGATATTGCAAACCAAACGGACCCAAACAAAGATGTAAAGGTTATTAACAAAAAGTTTAATCTGTGCAAACATATACAGCTACAGTTCTTGAAGATTATCACACAGACATTTAGACAGACAAGTCTGGGTAAAAGTATAACAACTTCACAGGTTAGTATGTTAAAAGTACTTTGACCAATTAACAGTTAAATTCAGAGAAAAAAAAATCAGATTGTTCAAATGTTGATCCGTAGCCAAAACCACTTTGTTCATGAGCTGTTAGCACTAGGTTTTCTTCCAATTTCAGGAATGGTTAGCTGAATTCTTTTTAACTGCAGGCAGTGGGGATAGATTCTGGATTCTCCTTGAAGAGCTTACCAGGAGGCGGCAGTGAAAATGTCTCCATTTTGGCACCCTTCCTTTGCAGCATTGTGGTTTTCCAGTTGGTTATCAACTCTCAGACTTTGACTACAGGTTTTTCAGAGACAGGAAAAAAAAGAGAGCAAAGACTTGCTCGAGGCAAGATCTCACTTTTGGCATTCAAAGCTCCGGCAGTTTTACTGTATTCATGCTGTGTCCTGGGACCACTCTGTATATGACTGGCAGACACACTGCCTCCAGTCGAGTAGCTTCTGTTCTCTGCAAATCTAAAAATCTTTGTGCAACCTGTGTCCTTTGTTTTGCAAAGTGTTTTTTTTTACCAAAGTAGCCAATACATGTCTGCCTAGTCACTAATATTCTAAATTAATGTTTTAAATAACATCTTCATAATCACGATACTTGTCTACTAACATGCTGTAGATTGAGAGAGAATGGACGCCTTCAAAAATGAATGCAAATCATTCAATACAACCAGCTCCAGTGCAAGAGTGGTTTTCCTAATCACTTACAACATGTTCTCGACAGTACGAAAGGGGTCAGTGATCTTAAAGCAAAAATGCCAATATAGCTCAAGGAAACAACCACTAAAAACAGAATTACCCTAAAACAGAAAAAAAATTCCATAGAAGCAACTTAATTTGGGGATTTACTACCAGTAAGTAATGCCTTCCTCCCAGAAAAAATATAGTGGTGCATGTATTACAACTTGGGACTACAAGCCATTATCAAGAGCCAAACTAAACTTCAGATAGGAATAGTTAACATTGCATTTAACAATGTTACCTGTCCTTGTTAGCCTTGCCTATAAAAGCAGGATTATCTAAATGTGGCAAATCGCTGTACCATTAAATCTCTACTCTCCACCATCAGCAAGCTGATGGAACAGGTCATCAACAGTGCTATCAAGCAGCACTTGCCAGCCAATATAAACAGAGTGGCTACACGGAGCTAAGAATCTTGCAGCAAGTAACTCACCTCTAGTCTCCCCAGTGCCTGCCTACCATCCACAAAGCCAAGTATGTGATGGAATACTTTCTACTTGTCTGGATGGGTGCAACACCAAACACGGTCAAAAAGTCTGGCACCAAAAAGGGCAAAGTAACATTTCACTGCCACCCTACCCACCATTTTCCATATTCGCTCCCTTCACCACTGATACAAAAAGTGGCAGCAGTGTGTACCCTCCACTGGGTTTTCTACAGCAATCAAGCAGAACTCCTTCAACAACACTTTTAAGCCTGTGACCTCTACTGTATATAAGGACAAGGGCAGCAGATGCATGAGAATATCCACCATCTGCAAATCACCTCCAAAGCATTTACCATTGTCACTTAAATTATCACTGTTCCTTCAAGTCACTGAGTCAAAATCCCTCCCTAACAGCATTGTGGGTATACCCAGACCACAAGGACTGTGATCATTCAAGACCACATTGAGGCACGCGTTGAGATATGACTGAACTCTTGATCAAAGATCTTGGCTTTGAAGATTGCCTTAAGTGAGGCATTAGTTAGGGCATGGAGACAGACGTTTTAAGAGGGATTTCCAGAGGACAGAACCGACAGCTGAGGAGGTGGCCACCTAAGAAGGAACAATTAAAAATTGGTGATGTGCTACAGTGTAGAATTAATCTAGTGTAGGAATCTGAGGATTTCGGGATTATGGGGTGGAAGTAATTATAGATATAGGTAGAGTCAGGCCATGGAAGTATTTGAAAAGATGGGGATTTTGAAAAACTGAAGCATTGCTGAATTAGAAGCCAAAGTTGGTCAGCAAATAGAAGGTTAAATGAGGATTTTTCTGATCAATAGGAATCAACCAAGTTACCATTAAAACTTCCTGATGTGAACTACCTGATCAAACTCAGATATCAAGTTCAAAAATTTAACATAGCTTTATTCTTCAAAATTATATGCCCTACCAGTTTTCATTTCTGTTAAAGGAAAAAAAATTACTGCATTAAAAAGTAAAGTTCTGCAGCAAATGGTTTTTCATATTTTTGATGCCTTGGAAATTGTAAAGCAATGTGACATTATTAGAAAGCCATTGCAGAATGAAAATTAAAGCAGCTATCCTAAACATTTAATTAGCTTTATCCTTTCCTGAGATAATCAGTTTTGTGAAATAGACACAAGGCTGATCAGGATTGTCTACTGCAGGCATACATCAAACTCCAAAATAAATTTCATGACATTTTGGATGTTGCCAATAGCTATAAGTATTTTAACATAATTCCTGTCATTGCTTCCCTAAATTGATTGAGATTTATTTTCTGATGCAGGGGATTAAACAAGAAAGTACCAATAGCATAATATGAGGTTTCTTTCTCAATATAAGAATATGAATGCTTAATTTATTTGCTTGAAATTGTTTTATCTGTTATTAATGGCAGTGCCAGCCTACCCATTTATATTAATTTTCAACTTCATTAAAAAAAGTTGACATGGTAATTTAATAAGGATGCCAATAGTCCAGGACCTAATTTTAAGATGTTTCTTAAATGTATTATCCCAACTATTCCTTTAATCAAAGAATAATAGAGAGCTAAAATGATTTATACATACAGATCAAGTATCCAATATGTAAGGTTGTTACGAAAATTATGGCAGATCCATAAGACCATAAGACATAGGAGTGGAAGTAAGGCCATTCAGTCCATCAAGTCCACTCCGCCATTTAAATCATGGCTGATGGGCATTTCAACTCCACTTCCCTGCATTCTCCCCGTAGCCCTTGATTCCTTCTGAGATCAAGAATTTATCGATCTCTGCCTTGAGGCATCCAACATCCCGACCTCCACTGCACTCCATGGCAATGAATTCCACAAGCCCACCACTCTCTGGCTGAAGAAATGTCGTCTCAAGTGAAGGTTAAAAAAAAGGGTTTTAGCTAAGATTAAAACTGTAGCTTTTCAAACCTGACATTTAGTGCATGACACCACAACTCCCTGACCTTTCTAGTTATGGAGAGGGATAAGAGCAGACAGTATGGGAAAGTATTTAATTGGGGGAGGGGGAATTACAATGCTATTAGGCAAGAACTACAGGTAGGAATAAGGAAAACCCCAAGGTAATCTATACTAATGTGCGGGACAAGAGGATGGCCAGTGTGAGGGTAAGGCCAATCAGGAATAGTGGCGGGAAGTTGTGTACAGAGTTGGAGGAGGTAGGGGAGGTCCTTAATGAATACTTTGCTTCAGCATTCACCTGTGAGAGGGACTTTGACATTTGCGAGGACAGCGTGAAACAGGCTGATATGCTCGAAAAAGGTTTATGTTAGGAAGGAGGGCGTGCTAGAAATTTTGAAAAGCGCGAGGATAGCTAAGTCCCCTGAGCTTGATGGGATATACCCAAGGTTACTACAGGTAGCGAGGGAGGAGATTGCTGCACCTTTGGTGATGAGCTTTGCGTCCTTACTGTCCACTGGAATAGTATCAGATGATTGGAGGGTGGCAAATGTTATTCCCTTGTTCAAGAAAAGGAATATGGATAATCCTGGGAATTACAGACTGGTCAGTCTTACTTCTGTGGTGGGCAAATTATTGGAGAGGATTCTGAGAGTCAGTATTTATGATTATTTGGGAAAGCACAGTTTGATTAGAAACAGTCAGCATGGCTTTGCGACGGCAAATCATACCTCACAAGCCTTTTTGAATTCTTTGAAGCTGTGATAAAACATATTGATGAAGGTAGAGTAGTGGATGTGATGTATATGCATTTTGGTTAGGCATTTAATAAAGGATCCCCATGGCAGGTTCATTCAGAAAGTAAGGAGGCAAAGGATTCAGGGAAATTTGTCCATCTGGATACAGAATCGGCTAATAGAAGACAGAGGATGGTAGTAGATGGAAAGCATTCAGCCTGGAGCTCAGTGACCAGTGGATGTTCCGCAGGGATCTGTTCTGGGACCTCTGCTCTTTGAGATCTTCATAAATGACTTGAATGAGGAAGTGGAAGGGTGGGTCAGTTAGTTTGCCGATGACACAAAGGTTGGTGGAGTTGTGAACAGTATGGATGGCTGTTGTAGGTTGCAACGGGACCCTGACAGGACGCAGAGCTGGGCAAAGAAGTGGCAGATGGAATTCAACCTGGAAAAGTGAAGGGATTCATTTTGGAAGGTCAAGTACAGGGTTAATGGGAGGATTCTTGGCAGTGTGGAGGAACAGAGGGATCTTGGGGTCCACGTCCATAGATCCTTCAAAGTTGATTCCCAAGTTGACAGGGTTGGTAAGAAGGCATACGGTGTGTTGGCTTTCATTGGCAGGGGAATTGAGTTTAAGAGCCATGAGGACATGCTGCAGCTCTATAAAACTCTGGTTAGACTACACTTGGAATATTGTGTTCAGTTCTGGTTGTCTCATTATAGGAAGGACATGAAAGCTTAAGACAGGGTGCAGAGGAGATTTACCAGGATGCCGCCTGGGCTGGAGGGCAGGTCTTATGAGGAAAGGTTGGGGAGCTACGGCTTTTCTCATTTGAGCGAAGAAGGATGAGGAGTGACTCGATAGAGGTGTACAAGATGATGACAGGTATAGATACAGTGGATTGCCAGGGCGGAAATGAGTATTACAAGGGGGAATAATTTTAAGGTGATTGGAGGAAGGTATAGGGGAGAGATCAGAGGTAGGTTCTTTACCGAGAGTGATGGGCATGTGGAATGCACTGCCGGCAGTGGTAGTGGAGTCAGCTACATTATGGACATTTAAGAGACTCTTGGATAGGCATAGGTATAACATAGCAAAGATGACCGGGAAGCCAGAGGACTGGGAAAGTTTTAAAGAGCAACAGAGGATAACTAAAAAGGCAATATATGGAGAAAAAAATGAGGTACGAAGGCAAGAGATAATGGGAACTGCAGATGTTGGAGAATCCAAGATAATAAAGTGTGAAGCCGGATGACCACAGCAGGCCAAGCAGCATCTCAGGAGCACAAAAGCTGACGTTTCAGGCCTAGACCCTTCATCAGAGAGCAAACTGGCCAAAAATATAAAGGAGGATTGTAAAAGCTTTTTTAGGTATGTGAAAAGAAAAAAAATGGTTAAGACTAAAATTGGGCTCTTAAAAACAGAAACAGGTGAATTTATTATGAGGAACAAGGAAATGGCAGAAGAGTTGAATAGGTACTTTGGATCTGTCTTCACTGGGGAAGACACAAGCAATCTCCCAGACGTAATAGTGGCTGAAGGACCTAGGGTAATGGATGAACTGAAGGGAATTTATATTAGGCAGGAAATAGTATTGGATAGATTGTTCGGTCTGAAGGCTGATAAGTTCCCGGGACCCGATGGTCTGCATCCCAGGGTCCTTAAGGAGGTGGCTGTAGAAATCATGGATGCATTGGTAATTATTTTCCAGTGTTCTATAGATTCAGGATCAGTTCCTGTGGATTGGAGGGTGGCTAATGTTGTCCCACTTTTCAAGAAAGGAGGGAGAGAGAAAACAGAGAATTACAGATTGGTTAGCCTGACGTCAGTGGTGGGAAAGATGCTGGAGTCAATTATAAAAGATGAAATTACGACTCATTTGGATAGCAATAACAGGATAGGTCAGAGTCAGCATGGACTTACGAAGGGGAAATCGTGCTTGACTAATCTTCTGGAAATTTTTGAGGATGTATCTATGATGATGGACAAGGGAGAGCCCGTGGATGTAGTTTACCTGGATTTTCAGAAAGTCTTTGATAAAGTCCACATAGGACATTAGTGAGCAAAATTAGGGCACATGGTGTTGGGGGCAAAATACTGACTTGGATTAAAAATTGGCTGGCTGACAGGAAGCAAAGAGTAGCGACAAACGGGTCCCTTTCGGAATGTCAAGTGGTGACCAGTGGGGTTCCACAAGGTTCGGTGCTGGGACCGCAGCTGTTTACAATATACGTTAATGATATAGATGAAGGCATTAAAAGTAATATTAGCAAATTTGCTGATGACACAAAGCTGAGTGGCAGTGTGAAATGCAAGGAAGATGTTATGAGAATACAGGGTGACTTGGACAGGCTAGGTGAGTGGACGGATGCATGGCAGATGCAGTTTAATGTGGATAAATGTATGGTTATCCACTTTGGTGGCAAGAACAGGAAGGCAGATTACTATCTAAATGGAGACAAGTTAGATAAAGGGGAAGTACAACAAGATCTGGATGTTCTTGTACATCAGTCAATGAAAGCAAGCATGAAGGTACAGCAGGCAGTGAAGAAAGCTAATGGCATGCTGGCCTTCATAACAACAGGCATTGAGTACAGGAGCAAAGAGGTCCTTCTGCAGCTGTACAGGGCCCTGGTGAGACCACACCTGAAGTATTATGTGCAGTTTTGGTCTCCATATTTGAGGAAGGACATTCTGGCTATTGAGGGTGTGCAGCGTAGCTTCACGAGGTCAATTCCCAGGATGGCGGGACTATCACATGTTGAAGGATTGGAGAGACTGGGCTTGTATACACTTGAGTTTAGGAGGGTGAGAGGGGATCTGATTGAGACATATAATTAAAGGATTGGACACTCTGGAGGCAGGAAGCATGTTTCCGCTGATGAGGGAGTCCAGAACGTGAGGACTCAGTATAGGCCATTTAGAACAGAGTTGAGGAAAAACTTCTTCACCCAGAGAGTGGAGGATATATGGAATGCTCTGCCCCAGAAGGCAGTGGAGGCCAAGTCTCTGGATACTTTCAAGAAAGAGATGGATACAGCTCTTACAGATAGTGGAATCAAGGGTTATGGGGATAAGGCAGGAACAGGATACTGATTGTGGATGATCAGCCATGATCATAATGAATGGTGGTGCTGGCTCGAAGGACCGAATGGCCTACTCTTGCACCTATTGTCTATGGGTGATAGTAAAATGTAGGGTATGTAGGGTAGTTTGATCTTACCGTAGGATAAGTTGGCACAACATCATGGGCCCAAGGGCCTGTACTGTGCTGTACTATACTGTTATAGGTTCTGCGTTCTATATAAATCACTCCACAGTGACTTTTGGGAAGATGCAGTGAATGCATTGTTTTTCTCATCCTGTAAAGATGAAACGCTTCAAAACTTTTAGTTCTATATCACAAAACAAATACTTAAAAATGCAAGTCTCAACCCTGAAACCCTAATCAATTTGTGCAATAAGGAATTCTTTGTAAGAGACTCAAGGAAATAAATTCTATGCATGTTGCTAATTCATCATCATTGGAGCACTTCTGTGCTGAAGTATCCTCCTGGAAATAGGAGGTGACAAATGTACTTTTACCAAATATCTCACTGGTTAAAATGCCTGCATCCTAGCTGTTTTCCTTAAAGTTACAAGCAATTATATTCATAGCACTAATTGCCCCTTCAATTAAACAATCAAATCAACATTGCTGAAAAACAAAACAAAATTTCAGGTCATGTTTTTGAAGATAATGTTTTAATCCGATGGAAGGAAGCAATTTAGAAAAGTAACACAAGATCGAAAACAATCCAGTTAAGCACAGACAAATGACTGCTGCCTGATGTCCCTGTTCTCAAATCCTATGGTGTTGCTCTCTTGAAAAAGAGAGATGGTGGAGCTGCAAAAAGGAAATTGCTTTGCATTTCTGGCATCCAGCATTTGTATCTAGCTGAAAAATACCTGTCTTCATAGTGCTTGAAATGGTCACTTTGGCATTGGCTCCATTGCACAAGAGCCATTTTAATTCTTACACTGACTATTCACAATGGTCATCCCTTAAAAACTTAATAAGAAAGTAATTTAATAACAAATTGCATGCATTTTTGTGCTCTGAGCTATGATCATTATAAATGAACTCGCAACTATCCAATGTCGACAGGCATATAATGCATCTAAATGCTGAAAGAACGCCGGATGCTGTAAATCAGGAACAAAAACAAAGTTGCTGGAAAAGGTCAACAGGTCTGGCAGCATCTGTGAAGAAAAAAGAAAAGAGTTAATGTTTCAGGTCCGGTGACCCTTTCTCAGAACTGCTCTGTCCTCTGTTCTCAGGAAGGGTCACCAGACCAGAAACGTTAACTCCCTTTTTCCTTCACAGACACTGCCAGATCATATAATGTATCTTCACAGTCAACACAGAATTTATCCCACGAGATAGAGCTGATATTGGCAAATCTCCAAGAAAGAGGCGTCAGAATACAAGTTTTTAAAACACAAATAAATTACAAACCTGCCTGAACAATCTCATCTCATTTCTAACTGCCCAACCTTTTTTTTTACAAACAAAATTTATTCATCCAGGTATGCAAAATTAATGCTAAGAAATAAAATTTCTCCAATCGAATGAATCTAATGTCATTAAGCACCCAAGTCAGGTACAGTTTAACACAGCTAGATACACTGAGCAAACCTCTCTCCATTTTCAGTTTCAAATACAACTTCAAAAAAGAATGCATATCTTATTCTAACACGTGTTCTCCATTTTCTCTAGCAGCCAAGTATTCTCACCAAGCTGACAAATTTGTGAAATGTTTGAAACAAAAACAGAAACTGATGTAGAGAATCAGCAGGTCTGGCAGCATCTATAGAAAGAAAGCTGAGTTACTGTTTTGAGTCTAGTACTCTGCTTTCTTTCCACAGATGCCGCCATGCCAGCTGAGTTTCTTTCACAATTTCTGTTTTTGTTTTAGATCTTCAGTATCCACAGTTCTTTGCAGTGCCCAATCTTATTTAAGAAAGGGAATCTTTGCAGTCACGAAGAAAAGTCTAACTTCAACATGACATGGATTTGAGACCTACTCATAAAAGGAAAAACCTACTGTTCAATCAACAGCCACTAGCAATTTCCTCATTATTCCTCAATTTCTAATAACTAAATACTTCTTTTCCAAATCAGTGAAGGTCACACATCAATTTCTGCACAACTGACAAACATTTATTTTGGACAAAGTGCCAATAACTAAATGCCAATCAGGATTCGAACTGAATTGGACTCCTCGAAGAACTGTACATGTCAATTTTCATGCAGTTTAAGATAAAGGAATTGAGAAGTTGCATCTTGCTAATCTTGAACAAAACATATTGGTTGCAAGAAAGGCTAAATCAAAATTCGATATTTTCTTTCCACTCTCAAAGTTAAATGTTAGCTTTTCTTTAAGAAACCACCATTTACCCTAGAAAACAGAATGCTGAGGAGTGACTTTAGGATTTCTGAAAATATAAAGTGGTTTGATAGGGTAGATGTAGGTATAGAGATGGCATTGCCATATCAGCAAGTACAAACCAAATACCTAAAATATAAAGTGGCCACAAAGAGGCCCAATAAGGAACTCAGGAAAAATTTATTCACTGGAGAGTATGGTTTAAATGTGGCTATTATTGATACAAATAACATAGATACATTCAGGAAATTACTTCTGGGAAAAAGGAATGAAGGGAATGTCGATGGGTTTAGGCACATAAGGGTAGGAATACATTTGAGAGATGAATAAACATCAACATAGACCATTTGGTCTGAATAGCCTTTTCTGTGATGTAACGTTTCTTGCAGTTAGGATATATTCAAGTGTACGCTGACAGTACTTAAGCACTGCTAACCACACAAACGCCACAAATAAATCAATAATTTATGTTCCATGTCGAAGATGCTTAACAAGATTTGCACTTGAAAATGACCAGGTACAAGTAACGAATCACAGTGTACCTTTCACTACATTCTGCAGCTTCTCCATGTGATCATGTTCTTTACCATTGTAAATAACTGCTTCAACTGAAAAAATGAGTTTGGGCTGGATTTGAGAGATCCTGTCCAGTACACCCTGCAGAGAAATTGGAAATGGTAAAGTTTTAGAAAAGCATGTAATATAAATAATTAATTAAAAATTAGCATCTACATTCAAAGTATTTTCTGTCAGGTCAGTATTGAAGAGTAAGTACTTAATGTATTTTGTGCTCTTGTTCCTCTTTCCCCACAGCATTGCAATGAAACAAAAATTAAGTCAAGGTTCAGACTTGAGAAAACATTCAGCAAAGTTCCTTCAACATCGAGGGAGGAGAAAAGGAGCAAAAAAATGTTTCAGAATTGCAACAATAACAACACAGGAGTAGAAATAGGACATTTGACCCTTCAAGCCTGCTCCACCATTCAATACAATCATGGCTAATCTGGTTATGGTATCAGATCCACTTTTCTGTCTGCACCATTTGTCTCTCAAAAAAAATCTAATTCAGCACTGAATAAATTTAAAGATACAGCATCAGCTATTACATTCTATGGAAGAGAATTTCATATACTAATCAGAGAAAATAAAAAGAAATCCTCATCTCAAAGGGCAGCTCAGTGATTAGCACTGTTGCCTCACAGTGCCAGGAACCCAGGATCGATTCCAGCCTTGGGTGACTGTCTTGTGGGGAGTTGCATGTTCTCTTCGTGTCTGAGTGGGTTCCTCTCACGGTCCATTGATGTACAGGGTAGGTGGACTGGCCATGCTAAATTGTCCATAGTGTCCAGGGACGTGCAGGTTGGGTGGGTTAACCATGAGAAAATGTGAGGTAGGGGCCTGGGTGGGATGGACTTCAGAGGTAGTGAAGACTTGATGTGCTGAAAGACTTCTTTCCACAATATCAGGAACCTATGATTCTATCGTGGATTGTTAAATTGTTAAATGTGAGACCTCTCTTGCTTTAAAACAAATGGTTACAATTTTAATTTTCATTCAAGAGGAACAATACACTTGGCACACACTTTATCATATTCCTTCAAGATCTTATATGTTTCAGTAAGAACACTGCATCATTCATTTAAACTCAGATGGATACAGGCCTAATGTAGGCTTACAGTATGGCAAAGTGTAAGGTTATGCATTGTGGTAGGAAGCATTTAGGCATGGACTATTTTCTAAATGGGGAAAGGGATCCGAATCCTGAAATACAAAGTAATTTAGGAGTCCTGGTTCAAGATTCTCTTAAGGTTACCATGCAAGCTCAGTTGTTGGTTAGGAAGGGAGATGCAATGCTGGCATTCATTTCAAGAGGGCTAGAAAACATGAGCAGAGATGTACTACTGAGGCTGTAAAAGGCTCTGGTCGGATTGCATTTGGAATACTGTGAGCAGTTTTGGACCCCATGTCCAAGGAAAGATGTGCTGGCATTGGAACAGGTCCAGATGAGGGTCCACAATAATGACTCCAGGAATGAAAGGCTTGTCAAATGAGGAGCAGATGAGTACTCATGGTCTGTAGTTGGAGTTTAGAAGGAAATGGGGGGATCCGATTGACACTTACAGGATTTGAGAGGCCTGGATCGAGTGGACATGGAGAAGATGTTTCCACTAATAGGAGATCTAGGTCCTGAGGCATAGCTTCAGTGTGGAGGGCTGATGCTTTAGAACTGAGATAAGGAGGAATTTCTTCACCCAGAGAGTGGTGAATCTCTGGAGGCCAAGTCTTTGAGTGTATTCAAGATAGAGACAGGTAGGTTCTTGATTTGTAAGGGGATCAAGAGTTATGGGGAGAAGGCAGGAGAATGGAGTTGAGAAACACATCAGCAATGATCAAGAACAGACTCAATGTGTTGAATGGCCTCATTCTTCCCATGTATCTTATGTTATCCATGCAATCTTTCTTGATAAGGTAAGCCCTTTACCCCATGAATGAGTGAACCTACCCTCAAGTTACTTAAGCAGTTTTTTTTTCAAATAAGAGGCCTAAAAGTCTAGCTGTACTCCAGACGTGATCTCCCTAGACCCCCGTACAGCTGCGGTAAAACGTTCCCAACTTTACATTCTGTAAAACAAAACAAGTAATGGCTGCACAACATGCAACATAAAACAAGAGGTACAATTTGTAGCTCTTTTGTGAATCTTTAATTCAAGTGAGACAGTGACAGATACAACATTGGAATTAAGGGACAGTAAGACATTTCCCAAAAGCCAATGCACCACTTCAAGTAAATCTTTTCAATCCTCTATATAGATCAGCATTTAATCTTGCCCAAAACAGATGTCCTTGTAAAATCTAACTTGTTTTAAATTAATTATATTTCATATGCAGAAAAATGAGAACATTGAATTAAATACTAATTTCCTCAGGATCCTTTCTATGATAAAAGTGTCTCTGACAGTGAAGTCTCCAGTATAGTCTGCATTTAAGTTCAGGCCTGCTAATACACCCACCCTCATCCAATTAAATAAACAGACTATTATAGAGCGAACAGTATCACTGGGATAGTCTGGCTCAGTTAGAAGATAAGAGACCATGAGTAAAAAGTTCAAATAAAATCATCTAAAAAAAGCAAGCTACAATGAAGGAAGTGACAAAAGTATTCTAAGCTCTAAATATGTCATATAGAGCCAGTTGAAACACAAGAGATGGGAACTTCAGTTAGCTGGGAAATGAAGCAACAGGACAAAGGCTGTGAAATCAATCAATTATTAATCATATGAATGGGAGAGCTCACTTGATAACTTGGGGACATCCCATTCTTTGTTCAACAAATTTAACATCCTTCCATCCTAATTATCAACAGCATTGCTGAAGCTAGACATTTATCAAAGATATATTTTTGGATAAAAGCTGAATTTCTGAGATCACATTTTTAGAGTAATATGATCAGCCCATACTTCAGGATTTAATGAAACTATGTGCCCTGTCAATTAATGAAGATATTCACAAGGAAAGAGACTAGAAAATGTCATAAAACTTCAGAGCTACATTGTCATCTTTAATCTGCATAAAACAGCATGCTGCCAAGTGTTGTCAAAAAGATGAAATAGAACCAAAAGATTTCTCAGGATCAATGACAAAAAAAAATCTGAATTCAAAATAGTCAAAATTCTATTAATTACAAATCCTCAAAATCATATTTGTGAAGTTTCTGCCTCAGACAGGAGATGAACAAGTAAATAAAACAATTCGGAGTCTTCAAGCTGAGAAAGAAGCTCACAGTCAAAAGTACAGATAATCAGATTTATTAATTCCTTCTCACATCTGAATATAAACATAACACTTTTTCAATTTCACTTTAATACGTAAATAACTTCAATGCATAACATGGTGCTGTGCCAACTAATTGCTTGAATGTCACTTTCATTGACAATACTGGCCTCCTTAATGAAACAGAGATTTTGATGGATTCAGTTGTATTTGAGAGTTCAAAGAGTTGAGATCTTTCATCAACTTCAAACATACCAATTAACTGAAGATTTTACTTCAAAACAATTTAGCCAATTTTTGCAATATTAGCTTGTCATTAAACCAATTGCTAGACTTTTAAAAGATTACTATTTTGTAATTTGTAGACTGTTTTGAAACTTTTACAGTTCCAGAAATAATCTTTAACCAGATAAATAAAGTATCCTCACTTGATGTCCCAAAGGCTCAGCTCATTAATCCACGGATAATCATAAGGACAGGAAGGTCCTAGCTCTAAACTTCAGTCACTGCTGATAGATGATAGGGGTGATAGATTTAAGACAGGTGTCATATACAGGTTCTTTACTCAGAGAGTGGTAAGGGCGCGGAACGCCCTACCTGCCAATGTAGTTAACTCAGCCACATTAGGGGCATTTAAACAGTCCTTGGATAAGCATATGGATAATGATGGGATAGTGTAGGGGAGGGGCTTAGATTAGTTCACAGGTCGGCGCAACATTGAGGGCAGAAGGGCCTGTTCTGCGCTGTATTGTTCTATGTTCTATGTCTGTTAATGCAAGGAGTTAAACATCTTAATGGTGCAAGGGAGGGTAAGAAAGCATAAAGCTCAGTGTGTAGACATGTCATGGCCTGAAGGAAGGGGAGGATAATGAAGATGTCAGAATCAGAAGAATGCAGACTACCCAAAGCGGTGTAGAGATGGAGAGGGGTAAAGCCATTGGAGTACAGCAGCTTGTGGATATCCATTTTAATGACACTGCAATACAATGATGACTCAGCAAAGGAGAGTGAAAATTGGGAAGGACATTTTTAATATTATATATAAAATGCAGTTGAAGACTAATAAGGATGAGCATTGCCATAAATAATCAAATACTGTAAGTTTTAGAGTGACTCCAGTCCTATTCGTTCAATAGAAACATTGGCCTGGATTTTAATGAAACACACCAAATATCATGTTACAATATAATAGCATAACTACAAGACTGTCAGATTGCTGCAGTGAGTTGCAGGTAAGGAAAGGAATTACAGGGATTTCTCTGGAACAAAAACAAAGTTGCTGGAAAAGCTCAGGAGGTCTGACAGCATCTGTGAAGGAAAAAACAGAGTTAACGTTTTGGGTCTGATGACCCTTCCCAGATTCAAAACGTTAACTTTGTGCTTTCCTCCACCGATACTGCCAGACTTGCTGAGTTTTTCCAGCAACTTTGTTTTTGTTCCTGATGTATATCATCTGCAGTTCTTTCAGTTTTTACTTTGAGGGATTTCTCCTCTCTCCTGGTGTCATTTACATTGAACAGCTAGGGAGACTCCACTGAAGTGCAAACAATCATGAAATGATTGTAGCACAAGAGACCGTTCAGCAGTTGCACTTTACAACTTCATGACTTCCTTCCATTAGTTCTCTTATGGAGCCTAGTTAGAAAGTACAGGGTCCCATATACGTTTGGTGTAGTTGGCACGTCACTGGACTAGTAGTCCAGATATCCAGGCTAATGCTTTGGAGACATGGGCTCAAATTCTCCCATACCATATGATGAAATTTAATTCAATAATAAAAAAAAACTTGGATTAAAAGACGTTGTCAATTGTTGGGGGGAGAAAAACACCCAATCTGGTTCAGAGAGATAGCAAGAACCACAGATGCTGGAGTCAGAGAAAACAAAGTGTGGAGCTGGACAAACACAGCAGGCCAGGCAGCAGACGAACAGGAAAGCTGATGTTTCGGGTCGGGACCCTTCTTCAGAAATGAACCTATTTGGTTCAATAATGTTCTTTAAAGGAAGGAACATTGTCCTTATCTTATCTGGCCTACATGCAAGTTCAGACCCAAATCCAATGTGGCTGGCTTCCTGAAATGGTGCTAGCATTCCACTCAGCTCAAGGACCACTGTCAGACAGACAGTAAATACTCACGCAACCACAAATCCCCAAAGAAGTTTTAAAAAACAAACAAACAAACAATTAACCAGCAGCCTTGTGGTCAAGAGGAGACCTGAACTGTCAGCAGTTTCCTCATGTTTTTCAATGCCTTTCCGATATCAACCTTGTAAATATGATCATCACATCTTTTCCTGTGTCTCTGTATTCTTTTCATAATATGGCAACCAGAACTGCACACAATCCTTTTAACCAAGACTTTTAAGGGTTTGGAAGAACTTGCTTACACTTCAATTTTATCCTTCTAGAATTAAGCGTCCTAGCTTACTTCCTTTTATCATGGCATAGCTAACGTGTGATGTAACTTTTAGCGATCAGTGTATTTGTATTCCAGAATCCCTTTGTTCCTGCACTCACCTGGACTTGCATCATCCAAGTAATAAAAGTGACTTCCCTACTCTTTCTCCTATGATTTGCTACCTCCCATTTATTTGTTAAAATATATTTGCCAATTAATAAACTTGCACAATGGGCAAATAATTTCTGGAGTAATGGACTAATCTAATCAATTTGGTTCCACCTGCAAATTTAGAAATTGTGAATTCCAGAATTCAAATTATTATTGGAAATTGCAAACTGCAAACAGTAATAGTACCAGCACTAACCCTTAAGGAACAGTACTCATTTTCTGTCACTCTGAATAACTACCATTTATTATGGAGCAATTTATCAAAAGGCCTTTTGAAACTCCCAAGTAAATCACATTTACTGCACTATCACTGTTTACTCTCTCCATCACCTCCTCAAAAGTCTAATATTGCTGCTGAAGTAAGATATTCTCTTTTGAAATCAATACTGACTACTTATTATTATGCTTCTCATTTCTAGATGTTCTTTTACCTTCTTTAAGTGAAATTTCATTTTTTTTCATGACCTAAATTCAGTTCTAGTCCCCATCAGTCTTCTAGCACTACACTCTTTGTTTTAAATGAATTATCAAATAAGCAGTAATTCCTCTCACCGTCTCCCTAGACCCTTTTAGATTATGGTCCACCTAGAGTAGGAACTCTAGAGTATATTTAAGTTATTCAATGCGTCCCTTTTCTAAAAAAAACTCTAAGGCACTTATCTTGTTTGTCATCTCATCACTCAATGCCATACCTGTTTGTTTCATTTCCCTAGTAAATACTGAAACAGAGTAATTCTTGAATATTTCTGCCATATGTCTACTGTTACCTGCATTATTAATATCTTTAAAAGGTCCTCTACGATATTTTATTGATGTGCTTGTAAAATATTTTATAATTTTGTGTTCCTTGATAACTCACTTCCATTATTCCCCTTTGCTTTAATTTCTTTTAAGTTTATTTCCTAATATCTTCATATTCTCTATTATGAGTAATACCTCTGCTTAAGAATGTTCTTAAGCACTAAAAACTGTCTCCTTCCTAGGCCTCAATTGTTTTCTTATATATTATTCATGCATATAGCCTATTGTTGAGTTTGTCCTCTTTTAGAAGAATGTATTTTCCTTGCACTCTGTTAAACAGCATTTTAAATGTTTCCCATTATTGTTCTATAATTGCTGTTTGCCAATATTATCACTCATTTTATTTTCCTGAAGTTCTAATGAATCTTCCCTTTTTGTGCTTTTTACTCATTGGATTAGAAAGCTCACCTGTATACACATTGTAGGAACTCAATTATTTTACCCTCTATACGTACCTATTCTATCCAATTAACATCAGCATAGTTGCAATGCCCCAAGATTATTAATAGAGAGTCTTACTCAAATCCCTCACTTGCATATTTATTCCCCCATCTTCTACAGTTTGCTAGTCAGGAGTTCACACCTATCAATGTGATTAATTACCTCATATCTTTGTCCATATAGATCCTACTTTTGTTTTGCTAATTGTAGTATCTTTTCCACTGCCCACGTTATCCCAACCACTCTTTCTCCTCTTCTTTTTTATCTTATTTAAAATATGCCGCAAAGCTGAATTAGCATTTCCAGTCTCAGTTTTTCAGTAGCTACATTTCGTTGATCCCTACTACATCTAGTTCCTCCCACTGCACGACGTTTTATGATAAGCAGCATTTTATTGGAGTATACACACAATAAGATGGAATTCTACTTAAAATAAATTATTTTACGATTAAACATGTCGTAAGACTCCCATTCCATAACTTCATTTATTCTCTTGCTATCAATGCCCTCCCTTACTTTAATTTTTACAAAATCCTCCTGCCCAGTTTTATTTACATTTAGGTTACTAATGTTTCTTGTTGATCCTTCCTCATCTGTTAACACTTTAAAGCCATCACCACCTCTCTATTTACCCTTACCACTAGTCCACCTAAACCACTGCAATTCAGGTTCAATCCCAACCTCACCATAAAACCCAGAGACAAGGGAAGTGCAGTAGTAGTATGACGCACTGAACTGTACATTGCCAAAGCCAGAGGCCAGCTCTCTGACCCCTCCTCCAATTGCCCCCATGATCATGACCCCACCCTTGAGTACCAAATCATCATCATCTCCCAAACCATGCACAACCTCATCATCTCAGGTGACCTCCCACCCACAGCCTCTTAACTTCCATCATTCCGCAACCCTGCAACGCCCACTTCTATCTCCTTCCCAAAATCCACAAACCTGACTGCCCTGGTTGAGCCACGGTCTCTGCCTGCTCCTGCCCCACTGAACTCCTCTCCACCTAGCTGGACACCATTTTCTCCCCCTTGGTGCAGGAACTCCCTACCTACGTCCATGACACCACCCACGGTCTCCACCTCCTCCAGAACTTCCAAGTCCCCGGTCCCCAACACTTCATCTTTACCATGGACCTCCAGTCCCTATACACCCGCATTCCCCATGCAGATGGCCTAAAGGCTCTCTGCTTCTTCTTGTCCTGCAAACCCGACCAGTCCCCCTCCAGTGACACACTTATCCGCTTGTCCGAACTCGTCCTCACCCTCAACAACTTCTCCTTTAATTCCTCCCACTTTCTGCAGACAAAGGGGGTGGCCATGGGTACCCGCATGGGAACAATCTATGCCTGCCTCTTTGTAGCATAAGTGGAACAATCCCTCTTCCAAAGCTACACTGGCCCTATCCCCCATCTCTTCCTCCATTACATTGATGACTGTTTCGGTGCCGCCTCGTGTTTCCAAGAGCAGCTCAAACAGTTCATCCACTTCACTAACACCTTCCTCCCCAACCTTAAGTTTCCTTGGACCATCTCTGACACCTCTCTGTCTCCATCTCTGGCAGCCACCTGGAAACCGATATCCATTTTAAACCTACCAATACCCACAACTACCTAGAATATTCCTCCTCTCCCCCACCTTCTTGTAAAAAGGCCATCCCCTATTCCCAATTCCCTCGCCTCCGCTGCATCTGCTCCCGAGATGACACATTCCACTCCCGAGCATCCCAGATGTCCTTTAAAGAACCACAACTTCCCCTCTAGTGATCGAAAATGCCCTCAACCGTGTCTCCAGCATTTCCCGCAACAATAACCAAAACAGAATCCCCATCTTCCTCACGTACCACTCCGCTAACCTCCAAATCCAACACATCATCCTCTGACATTTCCACCGTCTGCAATCTGACCCCACAAACAAAGACATTTTTCGCTCCCCACCCTTATGTGCTTTCCGGAGGGACCACTCTCTCGGTGACTCCCTTGTCCGCTCCACACTCCCCTCCAGCCCCACTACCCCAGCACTTTTCCCTGAACTGAAGCAAGTGCTACACCTGCCCCTATACCTCGCCCCTCACCCCCATCCCAGGCCCTAAGAAGGCTTTCCACATCAAACAGATGTTCACCTGCACATCTGTTAATGTGAAATACTGTATCCGCTGTTCCCACTGTGGCCTCCTCTACATTGGGGAAACCAAGCAGAGGCTTGGGGACCGCTTTGCGGAACACCTATGCTCAGTTCGCAACAAACAACTACACCTCCTAGTCGCAAATGATTTCAACTCCTGACCCCACTCCTCGTACGACTTGTCCATCCTGGCCCTCCTGCATTGCCACAATGACGCCACTCGAAAAATGAAGGAACAGCATCTAATATTTTGCTTGGGAACTCTGCAGCCAAAGGGTATCATTGTGGACTTCATAAGCTTCAAAATTTCCCCTCCACCAACCACATCCCAAAACCAGCCCAGCTAGTCCCCGCCTCCGTAACCATTAGAACATAGAACAATACAGCGCAGAACAGGCCCTTCGGCCCTCGATGTTGCGCCGACCTGTGAACTAATCTAAGCCCCTCTCCCTACACTATCCCATCATCATCCATATGCTTATCCAAGGACTGTTTAAATGCCCCTGACGTGGCTGAGTTAACTACATTGGCAGGCAGGGCGTTCCACGCCCTTACCACTCTCTGAGTAAAGAATCTGCCTCTGATGTCTGTCTTAAATCTATCACCCCTCAATTTGTAGCTATGCCCCCTTGTATAAGCTGAAGTCATCATCCTCAGAAAAAGACTCTCACTGTCCATTCTATCTAATCCCTTGATCATCTTGTACGTCTCAATTAAATCCCCTCTTAACCTCCTTCTCTCCAATGAGAACAGACCCAAGTCTCTCAGCCTTTCTTCACAGGCCCTGCGCTCCAGACCAGGCAACATCCTGGTAAATCTCCTCTGCACCTTTTCCAATGCTTCCACATTCTTCCTGTAATGGGGCTACCAGAACTGCATGCAATATTCCAAATGAGGCCACACTAGCATTTTGTACTGTTTGCTCTTCTTGTTTCTACTTGTCAAACCCGCTTGAAGTTTGGCATTCTTATGTTTGTCCTGATGAGGACAAGACAAAAGTTTCATTGATATGTCTTTCCATTGATACTATTCATTTTGTTAGAAAACCACTTATGAAGGGTAATGTTACTTTCATTTTCTACCATTATTAAAAACAAACATTGCTTAGAAAAATACTTTAATAGCTCCCCTACTTTTCATAATTGTTTCAGAAAATGCCTTTGCCCATGTCTAAACGGAATAAACCAGCACATCTACCACTATTCCAAGATAATAAAATGTGAGGCTGGATGAACACAGCAGGCCAAGCAGCATCTCAGGAGCACAAAAGCTGACGTTTCGGGCCTAGACCCTTCAATCAGAGAAGGGTCTAGGCCCGAAACGTCAGCTTTTGTGCTCCTGAGATGCTGCTTGGCCTGCTGTGTTCATCCAGCCTCACATTTTATTATCTTGGAATTCTCCAGCATCTGCAGTTCCCATTATCTCTCATCTACCACTATTCCCTGGCTTTTAGAACACTCAACCAAGTCCCTTACAAGTGAACAATGAAGGAGGAGGTAGCATGAATTCAAACTCACTGCTGAAACATTTCGAAATCACCCAGCCCATGGAGATTACACTACTGATTGGGAAATCAATATTTCCAACTTGTGCATTATTCCCAAGATGGGATCTTCGAATCAACTTTTGGCAGTTAGCACTGGCATTATGGAACACTGCCAGTAATTTGCATCAGAGCAATCCAGGAAGAGTTCTCAGTGCTAAAATGAGATTATTAGATCCACTCTGGGCATGAAACGAAAGAAAACTTGGTGGTGAAAGGGACAAGAAACAATAAAAAGGTGGAGAACATTAATGAAAACCACTTTAAGAAACAGTTTCTCCGGTTTATCTTACCAGTTGCCAATAGTTACCAGAATTCAGGCACCTTTCTTTTTTTCAGATAAATCTGTTAAGGAATTGTTCCACTGCTTTAAGGGTGGTTTATAATTATTTAATTATTAATCCATTACCCCAAATTCCTTTAATCTTCCTCCAAGATTCTAAGCTAAATATTTATTATCTTTTAAAGCCCCAGAAACCTCAACTGTATGATTGTGCTTTGATTTCACATTAGCCCAATGCCTCAACTCTCTCCAACACTTCCTCTCTTGCCTGTTCTGTGCGCAATTAATTTCCTCACGAACTGCAACATATGTTATTTCTACAGGCGTTCTCTGTAAAATCATTATGAATTACAATTCAAGATAGGGGCGACATAGTGATTCAGTGGTTAGCACTGCTGTCTCACAGCATCAGGGAGCCGGATTCAATTCCAGCCTTGGATGACTGATAGAATTTGCACTATACAATTCTCCCCAGGTCTGTGCGAGTTTCCTCCATGTGCTCTAGTTTCCTCCCCCAGTCCATAGACGTGCAAATTAGGTGGATTGGTCCTAGTAAATTGTTTGTAGTGTCATGGGATGTGTAGGCTAGGTAGGTTAGCCATGATTGTGGGATTATGGGGGTCTGGACGGAATGCTCCACAGAGGGTCAGTACAGCTGAATGCCTCTTTCTACAATGTAGGGATTCTATGAATCTGCATAGCATTAAATCTTTAAAGTCTGTTTTGCTTTGTCTTGCGTTACAGAAGTTGAGGTTTGTGTGTCTTACAAAAAAACCCAGCAAAAACTGATAATTCAAAACCTCAAAAATAAAGCCTTAACAACGTACTAATTTATGTGAAGTTTCAAGTGTTACTTTGAGTGTCAGATCATTGAAACACCAGAGCACAAACAAAGTAACTACAGGAGCTTGTATACAGAATCTTCCTCCCTATTGCCAATATTCAGAACGGTACAAAATGATTAGATGACAAGACAATTCTACAGGTTTCAGTTCTTAAAATAGCTAAAATCCACCGGCTGTTTGGTCAATGGCACAGCAGTGAACCTACTATCTGGGAACCTATCACGGTCTCCTGTATGATCTCTAAGGGCTGGAAATATGTAAGACAGCATTAATATCAGAAGTGAAGATAGCACTCATCTTCTTTAAGCTATGTTTCCAATAGGTTTAAATAATGTTCATGGTGACATTAATGGACTAATGTTATGTAAAACGACAAACTGATCCATTCTTTTGACATGCACTCTGAAGGAGAATGAAACACTTGAATTTCTAGCTGGTGTGTGCGCATTTATTGCCTGTGTCTAGTTGCCCTTCAGAAGGTGGTGGTGAGCTAGCTTCTTGGAACTGCTGCAGTCTACCTTCTGCAGTTTGACCAATAATACTGTTAGGGATGGCATCCCAAGATTTTGACTCAGCAGCAGTGAAAGAACAGCCATATATTTCCATGTCAGGCTGGTGAGTGACTTGGAGGGGAACTTGCAGGTGATGGTGTTTCCGTGTATCTGCTGCCCTTATCCTTCTAGACAGAAGTGGTTGTGGGTTTGGAAGGTGTTTTCTCTGGTGAATTTCTGCAGTGCATCTCGTGGATGGTATACACTGCTACTGAGGGTCAGTGGTGGAAGGAGTGACTGTGATGCCAATCAAGCAAGCTGCTTCATCCTGGATGGTGTCAAGCTTGAGTGCTATTGGAGCTATACCCATCCAGGCAAATGGGGAGTATTCCATCACACTTCTGACTTGTGCCTTGTAGATGGTGGACAGGTTTTGGGGAGTCAGGAAGTAAGTTACTCACCAGCATGCCTAGCTTCAGTCCTGCTGTTGTAGCCAGTGTTTATAAGATGAGTGTAGTGAGTTTCTTGTCAATAGTAACCCCCAGGAAGTTGAGAGTGGGGCTTTTACTGATGGTAACACCATTGAATGTCAAAGGGGTAGTGGTTAGATTGTCTCTCGCTTGGCTTTTGTGTGGTGCAAATGTGACTTGCCAGCTGTCAGCTCTAGCCTGGATATTATTGGAAGTCTTATGTATTTTAAGATGGACTGCTATAGTATCTGAAGAGTTGCAGAAACATTGGACATTGTGGAATCATTGGCAAACATCCCCACTTCTGACCTTTTATGATGAAGGGAAGATCATTGATGAAGCAACTAAAGGCAGTTAGGCGTAGGACACTATTCTGAGGAACTCCTGCAGAAGTGCCCTGGAAATGAGAGGACAGACCGCCAACAACCTAAGCCCAATTTGCTACGTGCCAGATACGATTCCAACCAGTGGAGAGTTTGTCCCCCAAATCCTATTGGTTCTAGTTTTGCTTGGGTTCCTCGATGCCACACATAGTGAAATATGGCCTTGATGTCAAGGGCTGTCACTCTCACCTCATCCTTTCTACAGTAAAAAATGAGGTTTTAACATCCATCGGTAATGGTAAAGTGAAAGGATGGCATCTGGTTGTCCATAAGTTTTCATTGTGAATAGTAATGACACTATAAACTATATTTTAAAAGAACAGATCAATTTGTCTTTTGCTACAAAATTACTCCATTAATGTCTCCTTAAACCCCACTATCTAATTAACAGTGCTGGATGATAAACCACAATCAAATATTGATGAGAATAATTACTTGTCTTTCCACAAGATATAGCTCATTGCATGATACCAATAGGTTGACTGTTTACCCGCTAGAACTATGCTATCAGGAGCCAGAACTGACATATTTAACTCTATCAGGACTCATGTTCGACTTCTTGTTTGCCAATATTAACCCTTTCAGAGTAATGCCTTAAAAAACATCTCCCTCCAACAACACAGGTGTACTTTTACACTTACCACTACTCCATTTCCTTTCCTTCTATCTCCCACCTGTCTCTCCCAATGGCTTACCTCAATCATTCAAGCAGTCTAGATATTTCAAAAGTTGTTCCAGAGCATGTCGTCTATTGCCCTGGGAGGTCTGTTGCTGAAGGACTTTATTTGGCCTTTATTTTGAACTTGACCTCAGTCAGTCCATGAACAATTTCTCCATTGGAAGAGTTTATCATCTCTCGGGTACCCTTCGCACAGGATGTTGCTTCCACCTAACCTAGTTATTAGTCCTTCTCCAGAAGACCCATAACCTCCTGAATGCTCTTTCTGAAAGACAGCTGCTCTGTTGAAACAAGTACAGATTTCCTTTCAGGATCTGGGATTTTAAATTGGGTAATTTCTCCTAACTACATCCTGAATCTTTGGATGTTGGTCTGGCCTTTTGGAGTCTTAAAACAGCTCAGATCCAGTTTGTTCAAAAAGACCTTTATTCGCAATCTGCTCATAACAGGTACGTTGACATATGTAAGCTCTTCAGTATTATTATCGCTGAGACATATATATAACATATCGGTGATCTATGTGGCATGTTATTTGTAACACAAAAAGAACAAAATATTGCCCTTGATCTTGGTTCAGCTTGTCATCCAACATCAAACCCAAAGCAGTTGTATCAATTCAGCGAGCTTTTTTTGTTTTTTGAACAACTTCATTTAAAGTTTTGTTCATGAGCTCAAGTGGGTTGAAAAGTTCATTTCTGTTCTTCCTTATTTGTTTCTTCTGGTAAACTTTGCTTATTTTTGTTCTTTGAAGGTTCTTCTTCGGTGATGTGGAAATGTTTTCCATTTCTAACAACACTTGCAAATTCTGTGGCTTCTTCTTGTTGATGGTAAGACATGAGCCCCTTCTGCCAAAATAGGTCATCTTCATCCATTCTGTCTTCTTTTTGGGTTCAGCCATGAGCCTAATAAGCCCAATGATACCATTTTTTATTTGCCCTTTGACTACTTTGATGATAACTATTTCTGGGAGCGATTTGTATGCTTGAAACTAGCTGAATGCCTGCTATCATCATAAACACTAATGTGTGCAGGCTCAGAAGTCAGAAATTTTCACAGCAGACTACACAAATGTTTTCAACTCTCTTAGCTCTTTGTCTTGCTGTGTTACTTACAGCTTGTCTTTGCTCTTAAGAGTTATTCGACTGGTGTCATTTCTATAGCTATAGTTTCAATTTCTTGAGTCATGGCAGTTGCTGATGGGACATGGACTCACATCTGTATTGAGCATCAAGTTATCATGAATGCCTACTGACGTACACAAGCTCTGTCAAATTTAGGTTGTTTGAATCACTTATTTCGACAGGGAATGCCTAAGGTATCTTTCCCAGTGGAAGAGGTTCTGTACACACACCCCAAAACTGCGTCCTACTTCTGCATAACTTCTAGAAGTGAGCTACGGTTTTGTCATAGTTGGGCACTGCTTATGATTGGGAGGCTCCTTTGTTCCACAATGCTGACACTGGCTCTCAGTATCTGCTTTTCATCCTACTCTTTGTGCGAGCCTCCCACATGTGTCGGTAGAGTAGTTTTAAAGTGGTTAGATACTGTTCTTCTCCTGTGACAAGACTATCCTTCTCCTCACGACAGTCAGTGCATCTTCCTGGTTTCTGCTCCAAGAACAAATTGCGTAGCTTTCGCCAATTTCCAATTGTCCTTGGGCTATGATGAGTCTGACCCATCAATAATTCCCACAAAACAAGCTGTCTCTTATGAATTCTGATTTCAAAAGTTCCATCACCATAGTTCCTAAATAATCTGTAGATATTAATCAATAAAAATATATAGCTATTTCTCTGGTGACTGAGGTCTTCTGTGTAAAAATGCTCTTTCAAGCTTTACCTTTGTAATTTTTTTTCAAATTCATCCACACGTTTATTTGGTACTTTGAATGGAGGTACTTGCCCCAGGAAAACAAAAGGCAAAATTATCTGTCATTAATATAAGGTGCCTGATTATATAAAATAGTCAAATATGATCAAACAAGTGAACAAAAAGAAACTAGAAAAAGCAAGTTAGTTACTGACACAAAGACAGGTGGCACTGTAAGCAATGAAATTGCCAGCTTCCATCTATTGATAGATATTGTTAGATAAGTGATTCAGGAAAACAATGACAAATAGATTTCAATACAGGCAAAAGTAAAGTCATCCACTTTGGGTCTAAAAAAATTTGGAGCAGCATGCTTTCCAAATGGTGAAAAGCCAGAAACTGCAGAGGTTGAGAGGACTTTTAGGTCAAAAATATGGATCATTTAAAAAGTCACAAACAAGTGCAGAAGTAAGCAAAAAGGCTCATGGAATGTTAAGAGATAATGGGAACTGCAGATGCTGGAGAATTCCAAGATAATAAAATGTGAGGCTGGATGAACACAGCAGGCCAAGCAGCATCTCAGGAGCACAAAAGCTGACGTTTCGGGCCTAGACCCTTCATCAGAGACGGGGATGGGGAGAGGGAACTGGAATAAATAGGGAGAGAGGGAGAGGCGGACCGAAGATGGAGAGTAAAGAAGATAGGTGGAGAGAGTATAGGTGGGGAGGTAGGGAGGGGATAGGTCAGTCCAGGGAAGACGGACAGGTCAAGGAGGTGGGATGAGGTTAGTAGGTAGATGGGGGTGCGGCTTGGGGTGGGAGGAAGGGATGGGTGAGAGGAAGAACCGGTTAGGGAGGCAGAGACAGGGTGGACTGGTTTTGGGATGCAGTGGGTGGGGGGGGGGGGGGGGGGGGAAGAGCTGGGCTGGTTGTGTGGTGCAGTGGGGGGAGGGGACGAACTGGGCTGGTTTAGGGATGCAGTAGGGGAAGGGGAGATTTTGAAACTGGTGAAGTCCACATTGATACCATTAGGCTGCAGGGTTCCCAGGCGGAATATGAGTTGCTGTTCCTGCAACCTTCGGGTGGCATCATTGTGGCAGTGCAGGAGGCCCATGATGGACATGTCATCTAGAGAATGGGAGGGGGAGTAGAAATGGTTTGCGACTGGGAGGTGCAGTTGTTTGTTGCGAGCTGAGCGGAGGTGTTCTGCAAAGCGGTCTCCAAGCCTCCGCTTGGTTTCCCCAATGTAGAGGAGGCCACACCAGGTACAATGGATGTAGTATACCACATTGGCAGATGTGCAGGTGAACATCTCCTTGATGTGGAAGGTCATCTTGGGGCCTGGGATGGGGTTGAGGGAGGAGGTGTGGGGGCAAGTGTAGCATTTCCTGTGGTTGCAGGGGAAGGTGCCGGGTGTGGTGGGGTTGGAGGGCAGTGTGGAGCGAACAAGGGAGTCACGGAGAGAGTGGTCTCTCCAGAAAGCAGACGAGGGGTGGGGATGGGAAAATGTCTTGGGTGGGTGGGGTTGGATTGTAAATGGCGAAAGTGTCGGAGGATGATGCGTTGTATCCGGAGGTTGGTAGGGTGATGTGTGAGAACGAGGGGGATCCTCTTAGGGTGGTTGTGGCGGGGGCGGGGTGTGTGGGATGTTTTGCGGGAAATACAGGAGACGCGGTCAAGGGCGTTCTCGATCACTGTGGGGGGAAAGTTGCGGTCCTTGAAGAACTTGGACATCTGGGATGTGCGGGAGTGGAATGTCTTCTCGTGGGAGCAGATGCAGCGGAGGCGGAGGAATTGGGAATAGGGGATGGAATTTTTGCAGGAGGGTGGGTGGGAGGAGGTGTATTCTAGGTAGCTGTGGGAGTCGGTGGGCTTGAAATGGACATCAGTTACAAGCTGGTTGCCTGAGATGGAGACTGAGAGGTCCAGGAAGGTGAGGGATGTGCTGGAGATGGCCCAGGTGAACTGAAGGTTGGGGTGGAAGGTGTTGGTGAAGTGGATGCACTGTTCGAGCTCCTCTGGGGAGCAAGAGGCGGCACCGATACAGTCATCAATGTACCGGAGGAAGAGGTGGGGTTTGGGGCCTGTGTAGGTGCGGAAGAGGGACTGTTCCATGTAACCTACAAAGAGGCAGGCATAGCTGGGGCCCATGCGGGTGCCCATGGCCACCCCCTTAGTCTGTAGGAAGTGGGAGGAGTCAAAAGAGAAGTTGTTGAGTGTAAGGACGAGTTCAGTTAGGCGGATGAGGGTGTCGGTGGAGGGAGACTGGTCGGGCCTGCGGGACAGGAAGAAGCGGAGGGCCTTGAGGCCATCTGCATGAGGAATACAGGTGTATAGGGACTGGACGTCCATGGTGAAAATGAGGTGTTGGGGGCCAGGGAATTGGAAGTCCTGGAGGAGGTGGAGGGCGTGGGTGGTGTCACGGACGTAGGTGGGGAGTTCCTGGACCAAAGGGGAGAAAATGGAGTCCAGATAGGTGGAGATGAGTTCGGTGGGGCAGGAGCAGGCTGAGACGATGGGTCGACCAGGGCAGGCAGGTTTGTGGATTTTGGGAAGGAGAAAGAAACGGGCCGTGCGGGGTTGGGGAACAATGAGGTTGGAGGCTGTGGGTGGGAGGTCCCCTGAGGTGATGAGGTTGTGAATGGTGTTGGAGATGATGGTTTGGTGCTCGGGTGTGGGGTCATGATCGAGGGGGCAGTAGGAGGTGGTGTCGGAGAGTTGGCGTCTGGCCTCGGCGATGTAGAGGTCAGTGCGCCATACTACCACTGCGCCACCCTTGTCTGCGGGTTTGATGGTGAGGTTGGGGTTGGAGCGGAGGGAGCGGAGGGCTGCCCGTTCTGCGGGGGAGAGGTTGGAGTGGGTGAGAGGGGTGGAGAGGTTGAGGCGGTTAATGTCTCGACAGCAGTTGGAGTTGCCCCCACACCTCCTCCCTCACCCCTATCCCAGGCCCCAAGATGACATTCCACATTAAGCAGAGGTTCACCTGCACATCTACCAATGTGGTATACTGAATCCATTGTACCCGGTGTGGCTTCCTCTACATTGGGGAAACCAAGCGGAGGCTTGGAGACCGCTTTGCAGAACACCTCCGCTCAGTTCGCAACAAACAACTACACCTCCCAGTCGCAAACCATTTCCACTCCCCCTCCCATTCTCTAGATGACATGTCCATCGTGGGCCTCCTGCACTGCCACAATGATGCCACCCGAAGGTTGCAGGAACAGCAACTCATATTCCGCCTGGGAACCCTGCAGCCTAATGGTATCAATGTGGACTTCACCAGTTTCAAAATCTCCCCTTCCCCTACTGCATCCCTAAACCAGCCCAGTTCGTCCCCTCCCCCCACTGCACCACACAACCAGCCCAGCTCTTTCCCCCCCCACCCACTGCATCCCAAAACCAGTCCAACCTGTCTCTGCCTCCCTAACCGGTTCTTCACCTCACCCATCCCTTCCTCCCACCCCAAGCCGCATCCCCATCTACCTACTAACCTCATCCCACCTCCTTGACCTGTCCGTCTTCCCTGGACTGACCTATCCCCTCCCTACCTCCCCACCTATACTCTCTCCACCTATCTTCTTTACTCTCCATCTTCGGTCCACCTCCCCCTCTCTCCCTATTTATTCCAGTTCCCTCTCCCCATCCTCCTCTCTGATGAAGGGTCTAGGCCCGAAACGTCAGCTTTTGTGCTCCTGAGATGCTGCTTGGCCTGCTGTGTTCATCCAGCCTCACATTTTATTATCATGGAATGTTAACCTTTCTTTGCACATAACTAGGATACAAGGGGATAACAGAAAAAAAAAATCATGCTTCAGTTCTATAAATCTCTCCTTGCATCTCACCTCTGACATACAATGAGCAGTCCTGAGCTCAATTACTGAAGAAGGATATTTTGACATTACAAACAGAACAGCATTGCTTTACCAGAACAATAGCTAGACTCAACACAATCACAAAATGATTTTGTGTCTCCTGAATTTAGATGGTCAAGGGTGATGTAATTGAGATTTTTAAGATATTAAGAGGAACAGAAAACTTTGCTCTTTCTTTCTACCTCGTTCTTGAGAGGTAGGTGCTTGTTCCCAAGATGGTGCCTTGTGTGGTGACATTATGCAACGTCAGGAATCACACAACACCAGTTTATAGTCCAACAGGTTTATTTGAAAACACAAGCTTTCAAAGCCAGAGACTTTCTTCAGGTGTTAGTAAGAGAGGTAGTATCGGACACACAATTTATAAGATCAAAGGTTCACACCACTGATGAAGATGAGATTTGTGAAGTACATCCTCTAATGATATGAATCTTTGATCTTTTGCTTATAAATTGTGTGTCTGATACTACCTCTCTCACTAACACCTGAAGGTGAACTCCGGCTCTGAAAGCTTGAGCTTTCGACTAAACCTGTTGGACTATAACTTGATGTCATGTGATTTCTGATTTTGTCCACCCCAGTCCAACGCCAGCAGCTCCACATCATGGACATTATACAATTTTTACTGTACTCCTGTACTTATGTACTTCTGTACACGTCACAATAAAATCAAAATCAAGATATAGAGAAGTCATTTGGGAAATATTCTAAAATTTAAAACCAGACCTTTAAGAGTGAAGTTAGGAAATACTTCCACAAAGGAAAGGGTGGCAGGAGTTTGGAATTGTCTTCTGCAAACAACTGATGCTGGGTCAATTGTGTATTTCATTTAAGATCAATAAACTTTTGAAATTTAAAATTAAAAGGGATTGCACAAGGGCAGATTGTGGAGTTAAGTCACGGATGAGCCATGTTCTCATTGGAAGATGAGACAGGAATAGGATAACCCTTTTCATCTCTCCAGGTTATGTTCTTAAAGGAAATCCTAAAGAATACCAGTGAATGTGAATTAAAACTAGTTGTTAGTTATGAAGAAACTAATTGTTCAGTTAAGTGAAAAATATTTGAAATTGTTAAGTTTTGGTTAGAAAGCTTTCCTTAAGCATCAATATTTCAAATTTACAGCATAGCTTAAGCTGAGGTCAGTTTAAATTCACCCAACTGGAATACATTTTAACCAGCAGGTGGCGTGCCTTTTTACTTCATGTGAAAGGTGTCACAGTTTTATTAGACCATACGGCTGTTCTCTCATGAGAGACACACACACACACACACACACACACACACACACAGTTTAACCTGAAGGTCAACACACCTCAGGTGAGGGGACAAGTTGAGAAGGATAATACTCCACGGTGATAGCAAGAACTGCAGATGCCACAGTCAGAGTCAATACAGCACGGAGCTGGAGGAATACACCAAGTCAAGCAGCATCAGTGGAGCAGGAGTGTCAACATTCTGGTTCCTGATGAAGGGTGTAAGCCCAAAACATCAACTTTCCTAATCCTTCATAGTAGCCTCAGCCAGTGCAGCAACTAAATCGACGCTGTTGGCATCACTCTGCATCACAAATCAACCATCCAGCCAAGTAGAGTGCAATCATTGCTTTAAATGTAGAAAAGAAACACAACCAACCAGTAAGCCCCTAAAAATAACAATATGATTGTGACTAGATAACTGCTTTTTTGATGTTGCATGAAGTATAGATAAAGTTCCTCCCAACTGTTCTTCAAAAATAGTGTCATGGAGTCTTTTGTATCTATCAAGAGGACAGAAGTGGCTTCAGTTTAACATCTCATCTAAAAGAAAACATCTCCAATATTCCACAGTTCTGCACGGCAGTGTCAACTTTGCTTTTTGTGCTCAGATCCTACCATTGGGCTTGAAGCTACAAATATTTGACTCAGAGGAGAAGAATGTAATCTACTGACACAATATAGTTGTCCACTTTGACCAATCACACATGCCCATTACTTACATTTACACCAAAATCTGGAGCAGTCGCACTCCAAATGGCTCCAATGCTGGCTGTTGCTAACATTGCTTCAACAGCATGAATACCGTTCGGCAGATAACCTGGAATTAAAATGAAACAACGTTCAGAGAATGAGGGGAAAAAAGTACATGGAACTATTACCCTGATTTTTAAAAAAGAAACTTGCTTTACATAGCAGTTTTTGTGGCCTCTGTGTTCTAACAGTTTTACAGCCAATGCATTTCTTTTAAATCATGACCAGTGTTATGTGTGTGAACGTAGTACAGTAGCTAATTTCAGCAAAGAAGGGTAGCACACATTGTTATAAATGAGCACATGATTAGAGTCACCTCTGAGCAGACAGTGATTTAATAACTTTTTTGATGCCAGTACCTACAGTTTTACAGCAGTCTTTCAGTATCACACTTACAGAAAGGACAGATGAGATTGTACATTCAAGTCCTGGAGCAAGGCTTCAACATGTAACAATCTAACAGAGAAGAGTGCATGCCATTATGTCAACCAAGATGCCAATCATAAATGAGAGCCACATTTAGTTTAGACAACTGCTGCTGGGCAACAATTTGAGCCTTGCTACAATTAAACTTTGAATAAAGAGCTCTGGACAGCATCGCTAACTCACATCAGTCAAGTTACATTATCACTAATTCATTCACAGGCATCTGTGCAACATCTCATTACTGGGTGGATGGCACTCAACAAATAAGTTTCTAAATAAAGCAACACTTGTCTTAGGTTAAAACTGTGCTCTGTAATTCAACTGACTGGAACGCCTTTGCACCAGCACATTTACAATGCAGAGCAGAATTGTGAAAACTGGCTACAGACAATTGCTCAACTGGTCAAACTAGGGAGTCCCAAAATTACCTTGAACACTTAAAAATTCGACTTACACACCTCTCCTTGTATGTTATAGAAGTCAAATATGAACACTGAGGTGAAGAGTATAAATCTAATGTACATTTTTCGCAAAACATAGTATTTAACTCCAATCATCACAATGAAAATTACAAACCAAATGGAAAAGTACAAATTGTCTAGAGGTAATGTATTTAATTCTTCAGTAAAAGCCCTGAACAATTTTGCTCCAGCTCTTGTTAGCTCATTTAAAACTAGTCTACACAGTGAATCCAATTTCATAATTATCCTTTTCAAACATTATAGTTAATATTATTCTAATCATTGAAGAAAAAAACTAAACTTTCAGATTAAACAGACAGCTGTTTTAAAATCAGGGTCATAACTTTCTCTTTGGGGAAAGTCACCCAAATAATTTTTCTAAAGGTGAAGGTCCAAGAAGATATCAGACTTTATTTCAACTGAGAAAATATTCCAGTCATTTCCTCCAACCGGCATTAAGCAGTTTGCTTCCTTCACTAGAGTGTAATGGATCCTCAAATTAACAGAATCCAAGATACTCAAAGACTACGAATTGGTATGAGGCAATATAAAGGCGATGAATTCAGTCCATCTAAATGAAAGTCGGTAAAACATGAATAAATTCTGAAATTGAACTTCTGTATACTTATTAGTTTTAGCCTTTGCCATAAGAAGAGCCAGTCCAATTCAAGCAGATATACCCAGAACTACATTTTGCAAGGCACCAGCCCAAATGGGCAATTAGGCATAGGAAAATACTCTCCTGATCGTAGGAAGCCAATCCCACCACCCTATCAGCTTCAACATCAATAGTAGCAGATCACAAAATCCAGCCCACACCGTATTATTGTCCAATTTTAGATACACATTGAGAAAATTCAGACCACATTGATATTCTATTCCCACATTTCTGACAAATTTTCATACCTCTGGCCTCGATTTCTGGTTCAGCTTTATTCAGGAACCCAGAGTGTACCAGATTATTGCCTTGTGGTGCAGGTTTACCACACCTTACAGTACTAGCTGTATCTGCCATCAGCTCTAAGATGTTATTTCATTGGAGGCAATTCAGAGAAGGTTCACCATGATAGAAGTATGGAGAAATTGTCTAATGAGCAAAGACTAAACAGATTGTGACACTACTCGCTGGAGTTGAGAAGAATGAAAAGTGATCTCATTGAACCATATAGGATTTTTAGGGAGCTTTACGGGGTAATTGCTGAAGGGAGGCTTTCCGTCTTGGAAGATTCTTAAACCCACAGGGCGTTGTCTCAGAATAAAAGAGTGCAAACCTAAGGGGGAGTTGAGGAATACATGCCACAGAGAACTGTGGGCAGAGTCCTTATTATACACTTGAGGCTGAGGTAGATCGATTCTTGATTGAAAGGGGAAATCAAGGGTTACAGGGAAAAGGCAGGAAAGTGGAGGTGAGGAATGTTGGATCAACTACAATCCTATTGAATGGCAGGGCAGGCTGGAGGAGCCAAACAGCCTACTCTTGTTCCTATTTCTTATGGCCTGGTGCCAAGATGTTAAATGCCCCAAAGCTGGTGTTAATTCTGCTATTTCCAGTTGTTCCGTGGTAAAACAAAAATTCATGGAGTTATGCCTATTACTATTAATTATCCCGCTGCCAGCATTTCTTTGTTCAATATGCTCCCCCCGTGCACAGCATCCAGCCCCTCTACACCGAATCCTATATCCCCACCTGACCCCCAATAAAGTCCCCAAGCCTGTCCTCCCCTTCTCTCAGCAACCTCCCTCCCCATACCATTCATTTCTATACCCCGCTTCAGTCCAGGTTGGAAAGGTGGGCTGAACATTGCTGTGGATGTTAGAACACTTTGGCACTCCAGATAATTTAAGAGTTCACTACTGAATAGGCTTTAAACCTGCATGGAAAAGATCCAACTAAGCAAATGGAAAAACCAGCAAATCAGTGAAATTCTGAGTAATCCAGCATTGGTAAAAATTTGTAAACAGAAGTTTATGACCAAGTAAAAATAGCAGACGTTTAAACCTCCTGCACAAGTAGTCATGTGTGTACATGAGGGTTTCGTCAGGGACCAGGGGCACAGCAAGACAAGTCAAGTTGCAGGTCCCTCCCCATGTTAGAATATTTGATACTCAGTGTCAGTTTCTCTCCATACGCAAAGTAACTAGATAACAGACAATTTCCGTTTAGCCCTTGGGTGTCCCCTTCATAGATTGTCAAAATGTGGCCAACATGTTACATTTAATGAATTATGTGGCTTCCTTTAGTAAACAGTTTCCATGAGCAACAAAGGAATGTTTTCCTAGTCAGCTTGACAAAATAATTTGGGTGCTAATACCATTCAAAAAGGGGCTAAAGGCACGTTTGTGGAATTTGTAAAACCTGCATGCTGAGTTTATAATATCAAAGACACATTCCCTAAAAGTAAGAAATGCCTTTGGTTTGTTTGCTGGATAGAATCAAACTCCAATGGTTGTTTGTTTCTTCATACAATATTGTACAAATCTAAAACATATAGCTTCAAATGATTTGCAAATGAAGGAATGAGCTTTGATCATAATGTACATTTGCAAACTTAGAGTGTGACTACCCTCAACAAGCTTAATTGAGCCAAAATCCCAATGTTGGGAAGAAACAAAAAGATGTTTCAGCAGAACAACCAGACTAATTCTGAAAGCCCTCTTCAGCACCAAATTGAAGAATTTTCTAAGGAATAGCATTAAAATTTCAAATATTGTAATTTTAGGCATTTCAATTTTGCAAGTGTGCAAAGGATTAACCATTCGCAAGTTTTAAAACAAAATCACTGTTACACTTCTTCCAAAAGAAGTGAACTGGGTAACCTCTGCAAGTTCTTGCTGGGACTCACAAACAGCTGCCTCTTGGGAATGAACCAATATACTATATCATACTTTGACCAGATATCCCTGATAAACTGGCTTCAGTATTCATTTGACATACAGTCTAACTATAGTCTCTCTGCACATTGCTCAAAAGGAAATTAAGAATGTGACCCTAGGTCTTGAACCAATAGAAAAAGCAGTCATTTACGTCTTTCCAGATGCTCATTGGACTATTTTGAGGAGTTCAACATTCACAGCTTTTTGCCAAACACCCGGGAGTTTTAAAAAAAAAATTACTGGCCCCTCTGCTTGTTTTGTGTACTACAGCAGGACAGAATTGTAACTGATAAATGTGCTGGTTCAAAACATTGGTACAATATTGGGTTTGTATTGTAAATATCTAATAATATAATGTTTTAGAACATGACATTTAGTTTCCAGAATTAATGTTTTAACTGTAAAAAACTGGGGAGGTTGATTGGGAAACTGGTAAAAGCTGCCCTGAGTTAACATAACTAAAGAGTTTATAATGCTTAAAAGGTTGAGGTCACGTAGACTTAAAGAGGCTAACTGATACAAAGTAAGATCATAAGCCAGCAATTCGGCTTATCTAGCTAAGCAACTGAAGACATAATATATTAAATCCTTGCAGGAAGGAGCAATCCAGCAAGACGTTTTCGTTTTGGGAGTCGGAGATTTTTAAACTTGCTAACACCTGGTAGTAAAAGACAATTTCTTTCACCAGATCAAATCAATTTTAAATAGGGAATATACTGTTCTTAACTTAATAGGTTTATTTGAGAATCGCTCAGTAGTCTACATCATCAAGGGGCTGGGTGGAGCTTCGGGAAGTCCTCCTGTTTCAATTTAATTGGGTGTTTGCAAAAGAGAGTTAGTTGCATCTTGGACATGGACTATCTAATTACTAGCTCAGTGGGGGAAGACAGTCAATGTAAAGAACAGTTAATAAACCTGGACTCTAAGCAGTGAAAATGCTTCATCATTTGCCAAATAGAATGTGGGTAGGGCTTAATCTGAGTTTCAATTTGATCACCTGAGAAAAAGCTGAGAGACTGACTAGTTCAAAATAGGAAATACTATAGTCGTCCTCAGAAAACATTGTGACAAAACAAAGCAGCCAGCAGTTAGTCAGGAAGCACTAAGAAAGCAAGGAACAGAGGTTTTCACAGTCAAGAGTAGTAAATGAAAGTTTGATTTTTGAGAATTGCTGGAATTGAGGAAAATTATAGTAGTTTTTGGGGACTGTAACATACTTTGAAGGAGTCCTTCCGGTGGTAAATGACTAAGTTATCATAAATTATATGAGAATTTTTGTGGAAAGTAATTAAAACTCAGTGCATAATGCCTGTGGCTATAGATCATATCAAATTATGGTGATTGCTTTGTTTAAAAAGTCTTTTTGAGGCAATAAACCTTGTTTATTGTTTAAAGATGTAAAGTCTGTTCCAAGAAATGTCCATATTTCTCTTTAAATGTTAAGAGTCCCCTACAAGAGTGTTACATTAATTATGACCCATTTTTTGTAAGAAAAAGGCTTCATACTGCCACTACCAGTGCCTAATAGAAACTGTGCAACTTCTCCAAAATGCATACCAATGGTTCTAATAGAATGCAACAATAAAACCTGAGAGGGTGGTGTTAAAACACTCAAATCTAATGAGAAAAACAAAATGAAAACAAGAGTTAATAATCAGGGCATAACTTCACTGGAATAGATATTATAAAAAAATAAATGTACCAACTTCTGAAAAGGTGTTGAAGGACTGCTGTGCTAATGCACCACTTTAGGGCTTTATTTCAGACTTCCAGCATGTTTATTTCTATAAAATAAAACAATTTACATATCCTGAAAAAGCCACTGCAGACCGAGAGCTGAACTGTACCAGAAATTGTTTAAGCATCATTTTAAGAATCCGCTGGCCCTAGCTAATTTTCTTATGTTATCATTTCAAACTTGCATCATTAACTAGGAAACTAGGAAACAGCAACTCATATTCTGCTTGGGAACCCTGCAGGCCAATGGTATCAATGTGGACTTCACAAGCTTTAAAATCTCCCCCTCCCCCACTGCATCCCAAAACCAGTCCAGCTCGTCCCCTCCCCACAGTGCATCCCAAAACCAGCCCAGCTCGTCCCCGCCTCCGTAACCTGTTTTTCCTCTCACCTATCCCCTCCTCCAAACTCGAGCCACACCTCCATTTCCCACCTACTAACCTCATCCCGCCTCCTTGACCTGTCCGTCCTCCCCGGGCTGACCTATCCCCTCCCCACCTATCTTCTCCTCTATCCATCTTCGGTCCGCCTCCCCCTCTCTCCCTATTTATTTCAGAACCCTCTCCCCATCCCCCTCTCTGATGAAAGGTCGAGGCCCGAAACATCAGCTTTTGTGCTCCTGAGATGCTGCTTGGCCTGCTGTGTTCATCCAGCCTCACACTTTGTTAACATGTCCCTATGGAATGCCTTTCACCTGATGTTAGCCAGTTGCTCCCTCTCACCATGGGCAGAAACCCTCAGCCCTGCCAAGGCATCCCATTTCCTGGTGTGGCACCATACTTAAAAAGTGGTGGTGCCTATCAGGTCGAGTGCTAGCAATCCAGACACTGCATGGCTTATGGCATTTGCTCCAGATATGACACACAAAGGGAAAATTGGCATGCCTCTGTGGGCAGGGACCTGGGGGTCCCGATGGACAGGGTGGTGCAGAGGAGTGTCATTCTCTTCCCCCTGAACCACCCCCCCCCCCCCCCCACCCCCACCTCCAGGACCATTTGAGGAGGAAATGGCCATAGATATTGTACTTTTAAAATGCAAGTTTCTTGACTTTCATTGGAAGAACTGTTTACACTACTGCTTGTCCAAACGTGGTTGGTGGGGGGCGAGCGAGATGGAAAGCAAAACCAGCTGCAGGCAGGCTGGTGCCTACAGATGGGTGCAAATGCAGATTCAACCAACAGCAAGTAGCTAATTGTTATGGAAATGGTTACCACTTATTAATGGCAAAGGGCTCTGCCTGCCTATAACAATGTGACTTGCTCCCAGGTAGCAGAACAGCTTGTGGGTACCTTCCGCCTTGTGGGTTCCTACCACCCCCTTGATCATGACCCCACCCCCAAGCACCAAACCATCATCTCCAACACCATCAATGACCTCGTCACCTCAGGGGACCTCCCACCCACAGCCTCCAACCTCACTGTTGCCCAACCCCGCACAGCCCGTTTCTATCTCCTTCCCAAAATCCACAAACCTGCCTGCCCTGGTCGACCCATTGTCTCAGCCTGCTCCTGCCCCACCGAACTCATCTCCACCTATCTGGACTCCATTTTCTCCCCTTTGGACCAGGAACTCCCCACCTACGTCCGTGACACCACCGACGCCCTCCACCTCCTCCAGGACTTCCAATTCCCTGGCCCCCAACACCTCATTTTCACCATGGACGTCCAGTCCCTGTACACCTGTATTCCTCATGCAGATGGCCTCAAGGCCCTCCGCTTCTTCCTGTCCCGCAGGCCCGACCAATCCCCCCTCCACCAACACCCTCATCCGCCCAGCCGAACTCATCCTCACCCTCAACAACTTCTCTTTCGATTCCTCCCACTTCCTACAAAGGGGTTGGCCATGGGTACCTGCATGGGCCCAAGCTATGCCTGCCTCTTTGGAGGTTACGTGGAACAGTCCCTCTTCCGCACCTACACAGGCCCCAAACCCCAGCTCTTCCTCCGTTACATTGATGACTGTATCGGCGCCGCCTCTTGCTCCCCAGAGGAGCTCGAACAGTTCATCCACTTCACCAACACCTTCCACCCCAACCTCAAGTTCACCTGGGCCATCTCCAACACATCCCTCGCCGTCCTGGACCTCTCAGTCTCCATCTCAGGTAACCAGCTAGAAACTGATGTCCATTTCAAGCCCACTGACTCCCACAGCCACCTAGAATACACCTCCTCCCACCCACCCTCCTGCAAAAATTCCATCCCCTATTCCCAATTCCTCCGCCTCCGCCGCATCTGCTCCCACGATGAGGCATTCCACTCCCGCACATCCCAGATGTCCAAGTTCTTCAAGGGCCGCAACTTTCCCCCCCACAGTGGTCGAGAACGCCCTTGACCGCGTCTCCCACATTTCCCGCAACACATCCCTCACACCCCGCCCCCGCCACAACCGCCCCCAGAGGATCCCCCTCGTTCTCACATACCACCCCACCAACCTCCGGATACAACACATCATCCTCTGACACTACCGCCATCTACAATCCGACCCCACCACCCAAGCTATTTTTCCACCCCCACCCTTGTTTGCCTTCCGGAGAGACCACTCTCTCCGCGACTCCCTTGTCCGCTCCACACTCCCCTCCAACCCCACCACACCCGGCACCTTCCCCTGCAACCGCAGGAAATGCTACACTTGCCCCCACACCTCCTCCCTCAACCCCATCCCAGGCCCCAAGATGACCTTCCACATCAAGGAGATGTTCACCTGCACATCTGCCAATGTGGTAGATTGTATCCATTGCACCCGGTGTGGCTTCCTCTACATTGGGGAAACCAAGCGGAGGCTTGGGGACCGATTTGCAGAACACCTCCGCTCGGCTCGCAACAAACAACTGCACCTCCCAGCCACGAACCATTTCAACTCCCCCTCCCATTCCTCAGACGACATGTCAATCATGGGCCTCCTGCAGTGCCACAATGATGCCACCCGAAGGTTGCAGGAACAGCAACTCATATTCCGCTTGGGAACCCTGCAGCCCAATTGCACCAATGTGGACTTCACCAGCTTCAAAATCTCCCCTTCCCCCACTGCATCCCAAAACCAGCCCAGCCTGTCTCTGCTTCCCTAACCTGTTCTTCCTCTCACCCATCCCTTCCTCCCACTTCAAGCCGCACCTCCATTTCCTACCTACCACCTCATCCCGCCTCCTTGACCTGTCCATCTTCCCTGGACTGACCTATCCCCTCCCTACCTCCTCACCTATACTGTCCTCTCTACCTATCTTGTTTTCTCTCCATCTTCGGTCCGCTTACCCCTCTCTCCCTATTTATTCCAGTTCCCTCTCCCCATCCCCCTCTCTGGTGAAGGCTCTCTGATGAAGGGTCTAGGCCCAAAACATCAGCTTTTGTGCTCCTGAGATGCTGCTTGGCCTGCTGTGTTCATCCAGCTCCACACTTTGTTATCTTGGATTCTCCAGCATCTGCAGTTCCCATTATCTCTTGACAGTGACTCAGACAAGTGAGGTTGGGCAGGTAAAGACACAGGTGTGTCAGGTGGGTAGGAAAGCAGGTAGGTAATGCTTCACATACTAGGGGAGGGTGGGGTCAATTCAGACAGGGTCAGAGCTGATCGGTGTTCAGTCTAGAGGGGTCACAGCAAGGTTCACACAGCAGAAGGGAGTGCACTGAGAAAACGGTTCAGTTTAATAGCTACTCAGGAGTTAGAGCACTTTCTTAATCCTCTAATATTTCCTGAATACCTCTTAAGCTCAAATGAGTTATAACTCTCCAAATTCTTTGACTTTAAGACTATAAGATATAGGAAAAGAATCAGACCAACAAATCTGCTCCACCATTTGATCATGGCTGATATGTTTCGCAACACCATTCTCGTACCTTCAGACTGCAATCTTTGGCTCACTTACTAATCAAGAACCTATCTGTCTCAGTGTTAAATATACATTAAATCACTTGGCACGTGTAGCAATGAGTTCCACAGATCCACCACTCTGGCTGAAGAAATCCATCCTCATCTCTCTTCTTTTCCTGTCTTCTCCCCAGCCCCACCACCCAAAACTGTTTCCAATTCAAGAGAATTACGCATTGGAAAATTCAACTTCCAGGACAATTCCCATGTAGGCAGCTGCCTCAGGGATTGGTACCCTTCCAATCTAGACAGCTCCAATGTCACTCTAGCAGCAGGAGTACTCACCATCCAGAGGCAAAGAAAGATAGTCTGCCCTTAACAACACGGCAGCATTCAACCAAATGTGGCATCAGGAAGCCCCAGCAAAACTAATGTTTATTGGGAATCCAGGGAAAGCTTTCTAATGACTGGCACAAAGGAAGCTGGTTGTGATTAATGGGGGTTAATCATCTCTACCGGAGTCCCTCAACATAACATCCTCAGCTTAACAGTCTTCAGTTGCTTCAACAAGGGCCTTCCTTCCAAAGGAAAAAAACAGACGTGGAGATATTCACTAATGATCACACAACGTACAGTACCATTCGCAACTCCTCAAATAGGAAAGCAGTCTGTGACCACAGGCAGCACAGTCAGGATAACCTTCAGGTTTGGCCCGACAAATGGCAAGTAAAATTTGCTTCCTGTAAATGCTAGGTAATAACCATCTCCAGCAGGAGGGTCTACTCAAATTTCGATGACATTCACTGAATCTGCAAGAAACTGAACTCAAACTGAATACATGCCTCCAAGATCAGGTTGGATTCCAGATATCCTATAAAAAGTAATTCACCTCCTCTGTCCCCCGTGCCCATTCACCATCTAAGAGACAAGTCAGGAGTGTAAAGGAATACTCTCCATTTGCCTGGATGGGTGCATCTCTAACAATACTTCAGAAGCTTGGCACCATCCATGGGGCACAAAACTGTTCAGTATTTCAAATGTGGTCTGACCAGAGCCATATACATCCTCAGCAATACATCTCTGCTCTTGTATTCTAACCTCCTTGAAATGAATGCTAACGTTGTATTTGCCTTTCTAACTGCCAAATGTATGTTAACCTTGGAGAATCCCAAACTAGGACTCCCAAGACCCACTGTGCTTCAGATTTTTAAAGCATCTCCTCATTTAGAAAATAGTCTACACCTCTATTCTTCCTGTCAAAGTGCATAACCAGATACATTCCCACATTGTTATCCATCTGCCACTTCTTTGCCTACTCTCTCAGCCTGTCCAAGTACTTCTGCAGCCTCCGCACTTCAATATCGTCTGTCCTTCCAGTCTTTCTGATCTCTGTGACGTCTGCAAACCTAGCAACAATGCCCTCAATCCCTTCATCCACAATACTAATGTATAACATGAATAATTGTGGTCCCAACACTGACTTCTGCAGAACTCCACTAATCGCCAGATGCCATCCTGAAAAAGACACCTTTGTCACTGCGATCTGCCTTCTGTCAGTCAGCCAATCCTCTATCCAAGAGGGGACCTAGCCCCTACCACCATGGGCTCGTCTTATTTTGCAGCATCCTGTGCAGCACCTTAAAGGCCCTCTAGAAATCCAAATACATTATACCCTTTGTCTAACTTGCTTAACATCTCCACAAAGAATTCTAACAGATTTATCAGTCATCACCTCCCCTTGACGAAGGCATGCCAACTCAGCCCTATTTTACCATGCACATTGGAAGTTCACTGAAAAACAATCCTTAATAATAAACTAAAATCTAACCAACGACCAAAGTCAGGCTAACCCGCCTATAGTTTTCAGTCTTCTGCCTCTCTCCCTTCTTCACCAGCGGTGTTATATTAACCATTTTCCAGTCCTCTGGGACTTACTCCAATTCCAGTGATTCCTTAAAGATCACCCACCAACCCCGTCACAATCTCATCAACTATGTCCTTCAGCTATCCGGGGTGTAGTCCAACCAGTCCTGGTGATTTATCCACCTTTAGACCTTTCAGCTTTCCCAGCATCTTCTCTTTAGTGGTGGTCACTGCATTCACCTCTTCCCCCGTCTCTCGGAGTGCTTGCATGTAGTTGATGTCCTCCACTGTGAAAACTGATGCAAAGTACCCATGCAGTTCCTCCACTATTTCTTTGTTCCCCATTACTACTTATTCAGCAGTCTAATGTCCATTCTCAACTTCTTACCTCATATAATCTGAAAAAACCTTTTGCAATATTCTTTTACATTAGTAGCCAGTTTATCATATTTCATTTACTCCCCACAGCTTACTGCAATTTTTTGTTGCCCTCTGCGGTATTTTCCGCAGCCTTCCAAATCCTCTGGGTCCCCACTAACCTTCAAAACACTGTATGCTTTTTCTTCTGTTTTTATGCTGCGGTCACTGACTTCCCTTGTCAGCGTGGTTTCCTCAACCTCCCCTTAGGATGTTCCTTCTTCCTGGAGTTGAATTTCTGCTGTGTCTCCCAAATTACCCCCAGAAACTCCTGCCGTTGCTGCTTTACCATCTTCACTGCTAGGCTCCCCTTCCAACCAACTTTGGCCATGTCCTCCCTCATGTCTTTGTGGTTATCTTTACTGCATTATAATACCGTTACATCCCTCTCAAACTACAGTGTGAATGCTATCATATTGTGGTCACTGCCAACTAAGGGTTCCTTTGCCTTAAACTCCCTAATAAAGTCAGCCTCATTACACAAAACTACTTGTTCCCTAGTGGGCTCTACCATAAGCTGCTTCGAAAATAAGCAAAAATCAAGACATTCCAAGAATTCCTTTTCTTACTATGTACAGTTCTGGTCATCCTGCTATAAGAAGGATATTATTAAACTGGACAGAGTTCAGAAATGATTTACCAGTATGTTGCTGGGACTGGAGGGTTTGACTTGTAAGGAGAGGCTGGAAAGGCTGCAACTTTTTTCATTGGACCATAGGAGGTTGAGGGGTGACCTTAGAGGTTTATAAACTCATGAGGCATGGATAAGATGAATATCAAAGATCTTTTCCTGAGGATGGGGGAAATTCAAAAAAGGGGGACATACTTTTAAGGTGAGAGAAGAAAGATTTAAAAAGGGACCAGAGGCACAATTTTTTCCAGAGGGTGGCTCATATGAGAAATGAACTACCAGGGGAAGTTGTAGATATGGGTATAGATGGATGATTGAAAAGACATTTGGACAGGTAAATGAATAGGAAAGGTTTAGAGGGATATTGGACAAACACAGGCAAGTGGGACTGTTTCCTGAAGTAAACCTTTTCAACAGGGACAAATTGGACCAAAGGGCCTGTTTCCACGTTACATGATTCTCCACTACCAACCTGATGTTCCCAGTCCACCTGCATATTGACGTCCCACATGATTACTGTAATTGTATCTACCTTACATACCTTTTCTATCCACTGATGTATTTTCTGCTCCACATCCTGCCGACTGCTATGGGGCCTGTACACAACTTCCATCAGGTTCCTTTCTCCTTCATGGCTCCTCAACGCTAAACAGAGATTCTATATCTTCTGACACTTCTTGCTATTGATACAATTTGATTGCTTACTAACAAGGCAACCCGTCCCTTCTGCCCATCTAGCTGTCCTTTCGATAGGTCATGTCTACTTGGATACTTGTTTCCCAGCCGTGATACCCCTCTTTCTTGCACTACTCTTTTATCCACGTGTGACTTTAAAATGGAACTGTTGATTAAAACATGAATAATTTAATAACAGTATCACTTCTAAATGCAAGTCTTCTTCAATAATCAGTTATTTTAGAATTCATGGCAGCAACACATGAGTGGACTCACCTCAGCTACAATTGGTAAATCTGAATTAACTGGCACAGAGGGACGGGAAAAAAGTCAGATCAATGGGAATCTGTCAATTTAGTTGCTGGAGTGAAGCTGATATTCAAGCCTGAGGAACAGAAGCTATAAACTCTCAATGAGTTACTCAATAGCACATCCTTTTATAATGCAATTGTTCCCATGGGATTCAACCTCAGCTGAGGGGTTGTTAGTTCTGCAAATTCTAATGGCATTTGAAAGTGGGACATCCACCATGATGTGAACTGAGATAATGAGCAGCTTCTACCTCAATCCCTCTTGCTTTTGAGAATGGAATGGATCAATTTCAGAATGGTTTACGTGTACTCTTGCATTACTTTATTATTGAAAAGAGAAAGATAACAGAGACAAAGTCATGTTTACACATCATTAATTGGCATGTTCAAAGTCCTGAACAATTTTGATAGAATGTATAAAAATAACTTGTTTTGACTGGCAACAAGATTGGTGGCAGGAAAACATAGATTCAAAAGTGACTGGCAAAATAAAAGAAAGGCAATTTTGTTTTTGAACAATGCGCTCGTGTACTGGAGTGAACTGCCTGACTGGACTGTAGAAATACAATCAGTGACACTGAAGAATTGGGAGAGGGAAAATTCAATACAGGTCAATAGGGAAGGAGCAAGGAACTGCGGTTAGTTGAATGGCTTTACTAAATGATTAGTACAGATACAACGGGTTGAACAGCCTCTTTCTGACACCATCATTCAATGCTTTCCATGTGCTAGCATTCAGATCTCATTATTAGCCTTATTAGAGTTTAAGTAAATAGTTTACTAAGGAAGAACTCAGCCTTTTCCAAACAGGTATTAACTGATAACAACACACTTAAGCAAACAATCAAGTTCAATATTTAAAAGATAACCAAACAGTCTATGAATAATCACCGAAGTATTTCACAGTAGTTTACCATTGGTGGTATAAAGAGAATGTAAATTTTAATGATGCAACATTTAAAAATTGCTACATGTAAATGCAAGTTTGTATACGCTAATCAATCATTAGCCTACTAGGCTAGCCTCCTGGGGTCATGAGTTGATTTCCATTCTGGAAAATTGTGAACTAAATCCAATAAATGTAGTCATTTGTGAGCAAACACCAACAAAAACAAAAATGACCAGGAAAACTGGAGGACATGATTAAAAGGAAACTGATAACTAACAAACACCAAGGGAGAGGACCATTTACAATGTGATTGATCCTGAACAACCCCGATTTTGTAAACAAATCACTGCAAAACTAAATAATATTGGCTCTATGCCATCAGGTTAACACAATCAAGTTCAGTTACAGATGGCTCTTCAAATTTCTCTGCAATATCAAGAGACTGATGCTCAAGTTGAAAGAAAATATAGGAATTGGGATGTCAGGACATCTCTGCAGCTGTACTGGACATGGTTTGGCCACTTTTGGAAAACTGCATTCAATTCTGGTGTCCTAGCGAGAGGAAAGATGCTGTTAAATGTGAAAGGGTGCAAAAAAGATTTACAACCATGTTGCCAGGCTTGCAGTGTTTGAGCTTTAGGGAAGAGGCTGAATAGACTGGGGCTATTTTCCCTGGAGCATCGGAGGCTTAGGGGTTACCTTACGGAATTTTATAAAATCTGAGGGGCATGGACAGAGTGAAGAGCCAACGTGTTTTTCGTAAGGTAAGAAAGTACAAAACTAGAGGGTATAGGGTTGAAGTGTGAAGGGAAAGATTTAAAAAGGAACCTAATGGATATCTTTCTCACACAGAGGGTGGTTCATTCATGGAACAAGTTGTCAGAAGAAGTGATGGAGGCTGGTACAATTATAAAACTTAAAAGGCATTTGGATGGGTATTTGCCCTTGGAACCCCTGCTTTTCTTGATAATATATCATCCAGATCTAGGTGTACAGGAAACCATTTCAAACTTTATGGACAACACAAAATTTAGGAGAATTGTGAAGACAACATTTTAGAACTTCAAAAAGGATACTGACAAATTTTTAGGTATGCGAGTAGGCAAATGAAGTTCAACACAGATGTGTGAGGTGTTGCACTTCGGTAGAAAGAACACAGACAGTGTGAAACTGAAAAAAAGGTTATAACTCTAAAGAGTGTGCAGGAACACAGGCACCCAAGCATATATGTAGATTTGTCATTAATAGGGACAGGTCAGGTACAAAGCTGTTATATCATATAATATTCTGGGCTTTGTAAACGGAAGCATAGAGTAGAAGAGCAGGGAGGTTATGATGAATTTAAGACACCAGTTAGTCCTCAGCAGAGGTACGATGTACACTTCTGGACATCACACTGTAGGAAGGATGTGACTTCACTAGTGTATGTAGAAGAGACTTAGTTCCGGGGCATAATCTCAAAGCATGGATTTACCCAGTTATGACAAAGATGAGGAGAAATTTCCTGAGGGCAGTGAATCTGTAGAGAGCTTTACTGCAAAGAGCTGTTGAGACTGGGTCATAAAACTATATCAAAGGCTGAGGCAGTCAGATTTTTTAAATCAGAAAGGGAATCAAGGGTTATGGAAAAAGGCAGGACAGTGGAGTTGAGGATTATTTGATCAGCCGTGATCAAACTGAATAGTGGAGCAGACTCAATGACCTACAGCTGCTCCTATGCCTTACAGACTAATGCAAAATACTTCGGCTGTGAGGAAAGTTTGGAGAAGTTGGGACTTTTTTTTCCCCCCTTGAAGATGAGAAAGCCAAGAAGAAATTTGATATGAGTTTTCAAAATCATGAGGACGCCTGGCATAGTGGAAGGGAGAAACTGTTCCCACTCAAGTGGATTGAGAAATAGAGGGAACAATTGTAAAGTTTTGGACAGCGAATAGTTAGGGTATGGAATGCACTGCCTGGAAACGTGGTAAAGAACAGTCTTACTGTGGTATTCAAGGCGGCTATTTCTACTGACAGAGTCATCTATAAATGTTTGGAGAAAAGGCAGATGATTGGCAAGAAGTTAAAGTGCTCATGGCCAATGCCGACATAATGGCCAATTGGCCTCCTTCTGCAATGTAACAATTATGTAATTCTAAATTCAGAGATTATGAGTGAATATCTCTGAGATGCCTCATGTTATTGATAGAAAATTCCAGTTGGTTTAATACAACATACATAATATTAGAAGCAGCTGAGCACATTGTGGGCCTTATTTACAATCCAGACTGCACGCCAAAACTATCTGGCCAATCAGCCAATGTGATACATTGCAAGGTAGCAGCACTTATGTCGACAATTTGCCAGGGATTTTCTATTTACAAATATTTGAACAAACTTAACAACTAATATACCACTAAAATCAGTCTTCCCCCACCCACCATACGTAAATTAATTAATCAACAATGACAAATTCAGTTTTCAGTTTAGATTCTACTAGAACTTTACGGTTCCACTCCACGTCACAGATTTGGTCCAGATGGTCGAATGCACAGAATGACGCTCATTGCTGTCAGAACCAATCATTATATTCACAGATAATAAAATGTGAGGCTGGATGAACACAGCAGGCCCAGCAGCATCTCAGGAGCACAGAAGCTGACATTTCGGGCCTAGACCGTTCATCAGAGAGGGGGATGGGGTGAGGGTTCTGGAATAAATAGGGAGAGAGGGGGAGGCGGACCGAAGATAGAGAGAAAAGAAGATAGGTGGAGAGGAGAGTATAGGTGGGGAGGTAGGGAGGGGATAGGTCAGTCCAGGGAAGACGGACAGGTCAAGGAGGTGGGATGAGGTTAGTAGGTAGGAGATGGAGGTGCGGCTTGGGGTGGGAGGAAGGGATGGGTGAGAGGAAGAACAGGTTAGGGAGGCAGAGACAGGTTGGACCGGTTTTGGGATGCAGTGGGTGGAGGGGAAGAGCTGGGCTGGTTTTGGGATGCAGTGGGGGAAGGGGAGATTTTGAAGCTGGTGAAGTCCACATTGATACCATTGGGCTGCAGGGTTCCCAAGGGGAATATGAGTTGCTGTTCCTGCAACCTTCAGGTAGCATCATTGTGGCACTGCAGGAGGCCCATGATGGACATGTCATCTAAGGAATGGGAGGGGGAGTGGAAATGGTTTGCGACTGGGAGGTGCAGTTGTTTATTGCGAACCGAGCGGAGGTGTTCTGCAAAGCGGACACCTCCGCTCGGTTCGCAATAAACAACTGCACCTCCCAGTCGCAAACCATTTCCACTCCCCCTCCCATTCTTTAGATGGCATGTCCATCATGGGCCTCCTGCAGTGCCACAATGATGCCACCCGAAGGTTGCAGGAACAGCAACACATATTCCACTTCGGAACCCTGCAGCCCAATGGTATCAATGTGGACTTCACCAGCTTCAAAATCTCCCCTTCCCCCACCGCATCCCAAAACCAGCCCAGTTCGTCCCTCCCCCCACTGCACCACACAACCAGCCCAGCTCTTACCCTCCACCCACTGCATCCCAAAACCAGTCCAACCTGTCTCTGCCTCCCTAACTTGTTCTTCCTCTCACCCATCCCTTCCTCCCACCCCAAGCCGCACCTCCATCTCCTACCTACTAACCTCATCCCACCTCCTTGACCTGTCCGTCTTCCCTGGACTGACCTATCCCCTCCCTACCTCCCCACCTATACTCTCCTCTCCACCTATCTTCTTTTCTCTCCATCTTCGGTCCACCTCCCCCTCTCTCCCTATTTATTCCAGAACCCTCACCCCATCCCCCTCTCTGATGAAGGGTCTAGGCTCGAAACGTCAGCTTCTGTGCTCCTGAGATGCTGCTGGGCCTGCTGTGTTCATCCAGCCACACGTTTTATTATCTTGGATTCTCCAACATCTGCAGTTCCCATTATCACTGATACATTATATTCACAGAACTGTTACCACGGTTCCTTAACAGCACTGATCTCAACCAAACAGCTTTTCATCAAGAACAATACTAATTCTATGATGTTCGTCTCCATTCTCAATTCACCCAGTAAATAAGCAACAAATCAGCCCTCAGCTGGACTATTGGCATTAGCTATTCATGTCATGTGTCATGATCACAGATCATAACCTCAGATCACCAGGAACATACTGCACTGTTTAATTACATGCATTTCCTTAAAAAAATACAGCTTACAAACAAAATGGTTAAGAAAGTAAATTCTGAGCAATATAGCGAGTTTTGAGGAGATTTGTAGCTCAGGTTGAGTCTCTGGATGTGAGTTTGCTCGCTGAGCTGGAAGGTTAGTTTTCAGACGTTTCGTCACCATTCTAGGTAACATCATCAGTGAGCCTCCGATGAAGCGCTGGTGTTATGTCCCGCTTTCTATTTATCTGTTTAGGTTTCCTTGGGTTGGTGATGTCATTTCCTGTTCTTTTTCTCAGGAGGATGGTAGATGGGCTCCAAATCAATGTGTTTGTTGATGGAGTTCCAGTTGGAATGCCATGCTTCCATGAATTCTCGTGCACGTCTCTGTTTGGCTTGTCCTAGGATGGATGTGTTGTCCCAATCAAAGTGGTGTCCTTCCTCATCTGCATGTAAGGATACAAGTGATAGTGGGTCATGTCGTTCTGTGGCTAGTTGATGTTCATGTATCCTGGTGGCTAGCTTTCTGCCTGTTTGTCCAATGTAGTGTTTGTCACAGTTCTTGCAAGGTATTTTGTAGATGACGTTCGTTTTGCTTGTTGTCTGTATAGGGTCTTTGAAGTTCATTAGCTGCTGTTTTAGTGTGTTGGTGGGTTTGTGGGCTACCCTGATGCCAAGAGTTCTGAGTAGTCTGGCAGACATTTCGGAAATGTCTTTGATGTAGGGGAGAGTGGTTATGGTTTCTGAGCCCGTTTTGTCTGTTTGTTTGGGTTTTGAGTCCGCCAGTTTTCTCAGCGACAATCCCAAACAAACAGACAAAACGGGCTCAGAAACCATAACCACTCTCCCCTACATCAAAGACATTTCCGAAATGACTGCCAGACTACTCGGACCTCTTGGCATCAGGGAAGCCCACAAACCCACCAACACACTAAAAACAGCAGCTAATGAACTTCAAAGACCCTATACAGACAACAAGCAAAACGAACGCCATCTACAAAATACCTTGTAAGAACTGTGACAAACACTACTTTGGACAAACTGGCAGGAAGCTAGCCACCAGGATACATGAACATCAACTAGCCACAAAACGACATGACCCACTATCACTCGTATCCTTACATACAGATGAGGAAGGACACCAACTTTGATTGGGACAACAGATCCATCCTAGGACACGCCAAACAGAGACATGCACAAGAATTCCTAGAAGCATGGCATTCCAACTGGAACTCCATCAACAAATACATTGATTTGGAGCCAATCTACCATCCCCTGAGAAAAAGAACAGGAAATGACATCACCAACCCAAGGAAACCTAAACAGATAAATAGAAAGCAGGACATAACACCAGCGTTTCATCGGAGGCTCACTGATGATGTTACCTAGAATGGTGACGAAACGTCTGAAAACTAAACTACCAGCTTACAGCTGGAACAAAATAAAGACCCACTCTTTTGTGGGCCGAGAAGAGAAGAGCGCAACTGTGTTGGAGGTGGAAGGAAGACGTCGGGTTGGCTGTGCACCCTTGCAACCAGTGGATCTTAATGCTGGCCTCGGCCTAACGCTGGTTCAGGGGAGCAGCCAACCTGCAACAATGGCTGCGGCGAGTGCTCATGCCTTGGGTCAAGGGGTCCGGAACACCATCCGCATTTCCGTGAAGAAGGTGGATGAAGGTGCACCTGTGGACCGCACCTTCTTCGTGAAGAGGGTCCTGTTGGACTATTGTGGGTTCGCTGCTGCGGGCATTTACTGCCTGCAGGATTTCCCTGGAGGAGGTTTCTACGATGTAACCTTCAGGAGTGCCAAGCTTTGCGAGCGCTTCCTGGAGGTTTACAAGGAGAAAGGAGGTGAGGGCCCCCTCTCTGTATTAACTGCTGTCCCACTGTTTGTGATGCCAGTGCAGAGGAGCCATATGGTGACTGTACACATGTACAATCCACATGTGCCAGCAGCTGATGTACTGACCTTCCTCGGAAGGTACGTGAAGGTGGAAGGGGACCTAACCGACATCATGGACCCCTTTGGGATCTGGGCCAGTAAGAGACAGGTCAGGGTGACACTGAGGACAGGCGCAGACGTGAACATCGTACACCCACCGTCCAGCTTCGCGATCGGCGGGAGCAAAGGCTACCTGACCTACGCAGGGCAACCCAAAGTCTGCCATGCCTGTGGTAGGTCAGGTCACATGGCGGCCGACTGCAAAGCCACCATCTGCAGGAACTGCAGGGAGGAGGGACACCTTGCAAAGGATTGCCCACAAGAAAAAAACTGCAACCTTTGCGGGGAAGCGGGCCACCTCTATAGGGCATGCTCGCGGCGGGCGACCACCTACGCCCAGGTCGCCGGCAGGGGCAATGCGGGGCCAGCCCCCCCGGAGGAGAGGAAGGCACCAGGCCCCTGCAAGGTCCCCCCTAATGTGCAGGAGGGCCAGGCCGTGCAGGAAGGCCCAGCCCCTCAGGACAGACCCAAGGCCAAAGCGCCCCTGCAGGCTCCGCTCCCCACCAACAACCCGGAGTCGATGGAGGCAGCAACAGGTCAGACAGGGGAGCGGACGACGGTCCAGAAGGCGAGGAGGAAGGCGTGCCGGCGGGCCCCGGCACCGCAACCATCAGGCGGGAAGAGGCAGCTATGGGGGGTGGGGGGAGAAGAGCTCTTCTGTCGAGGGGGATTCGGCGGAGGCCCGCCCAAAGCAGAAGCTAAATATCTCAAGGGAGAAGGAAAGCAGCACCCCACTTCCAGGTGACGGGAGGCGTCCTGAGTCTCCCTCTGACACCCTGCCACACGCCACTGGGGCCCTGGAGGGCCCCCCGGAACCTTCAGGCGGGAAGCAGGAAACAGTGTGTCCTCAGCCTGACCCAGAGCCGGACTCTCCTGCCTCCGTACCCCCGACGGGGGGATGCCACCCAGAAGGCAGCACGGACAGTTTCCTGAGCCCAGAGAGCGTCCTGCAGTTCGCCCAAGCAATGGGCATGAAGGGACACATGGAGTTGGGGAGGGTACTGCGGTCACTGCCCAAAATGGGGGTACAAGTTACGAGCGTTAATGTGTGCAGCGTCAAGTCCGCCGCAAGACGTGTGTCCACGTTGGCCTACCTGACCACCGTCAAGGCAGACCTCCTGTTTCTGCAGGAGTGCAGGATATCGCACCTCAGCAGGTACGGGAAATGGTCGGGCGCCTGGACCTGCGGGCCTTCGATCTGGTCGGGGGGTAACGACTGTCGGTCCCCGGGCCTGGCTATTCTGTTGCGGGGGCACAACTTCACCATCTCTCAAGTTCAGGAGGTGGTGGGAGGGGCGCCTCCTAGTGGCTGACATCACCTACAGGAATGCTCCCCTGAGGCTGATCAACGTGTACGCCCCAGCGGTACGGAGTGAGCGGTTGGCCGTCCTGCAGCGGCTTCCACCCCTGCTGGCTACGTCCAGGCCAGTCATCCTAACCGGAGACTTCAACTGCATCATCGATGCAAATGGAAGATCCGGTGTGGGGACAGCCGGTGGGGGGTGGGGGACTCAACTGGACGTCACGTCCAGATTCCTGATGGGCACGGTGAAGGACGCCAAGCTGCTCAACGTCTTCAGCACTCCTGCGGACGGAGCGCAGCAGAGATACACCTGGTCGCGGCCAGATGGGTCTATCCGCTCAAGGATAGACTTCCTGTTTGTGTCACGGGCGTTCTCGGTCAGGTCCACCGGCGTCGAGCCAGTGTTCTTCTCTGACCACTGCCTCCTGCTGGCCGACTGTCACTTACAGGACGACCAGCCGGCCGGCAAGGGGACGTGGAAGCTCAACACGACTCTGTTGACCCCAGAGAACGTCGAGGAGCTTAAGAGGGAGTATGCCAGTTGGAGAACCATGAAACCCCTCTTCGAGTCTCCAGGCGACTGGCGGGAGACAGTGAAGGAGAACATCAAGAAGTTCTTTGTGCTCAAGGGTGTTCGGAAGGTGAGAGAGAGGCGGGGAAAGCTGTCGCAACTCCAGAAAAGGATGCAGAACCTGCTCCTTCTGCAGTCGATGGGGGTCGATGTCACGGAGGACCTTCATGGGGCGAGGGGCCAGCAAGCCTCGCTCTTCACCGTGGAGGCCTCCAGGATAATCTTCCGGTCCAGGGTCCGCTCTGTGGAGCAGGGCAAGACGTGCTCACGTTTCTTCTTTCAGAAGGTGCACAAAGAGAGCTCTGTGCTTAGCCGGCTGAAGGAGGACGATGGCTCGGTGACGTCATCTCGGCCTGACATTTTGAGGATCAGCAGATCCTTCTATGCCAGACTGTACGACGCGAAGCCCATGGACAGCACGGCCTCAGAGTCGTTCCTGTCATCTATCACAGAGGTCTTAAACGACGGCACGAGGGAGTGGCTTGACTGGCCGACATCCCTGGATGAGCTGACCAGAGCCCTCAAGGCCTTTGAGAGGAATAAGACTCCCGGGAGCGACGGCTTACCGGTCGAACTGTATTCCGCTCTGTGGGACCTGGTCGGCCAGGACCTGCTGGAGGTGTACGATAGTGCGCTTCGGGCAGGGAAAATGTGCAAGTCCATGAGGAAGGGCATCATCACCCTCATTTACGAGAGGAAGGGGGAGAGGGAAGAAATTAAGAATTGGCGTCCCATTTCATTATTGGACGTGGACTACAAAATCCTGGCCAAGGTCATAGCCAACCGGGTCAGGTCTGTCCTGGAGTCAGTGATTCACCCTGACCAAACCTGTGCTGTGCTGGGCAGGAAGATCGCTGAGGGCCTCGCGCTCATCAGGGATACGATCGCCTACGTGCAGGACAGGAGGGTGGACACCTGCCTCGTCAGCCTGGACCAGGAGAAGACCTTCGACAGGGTCTCTCATGCTTACATGGGGGGATTCCTCTCCAAATTGGGGTTCGGGGAGCGCATCTGCAATTGGATCCAGCTGCTCTACACCAACGTCATTAGCGCAGTCTCGATCGACTGGTGGGAATCGGACAGTTTTCCCGTCAGATCTGGAGTCAGGCAGGGCTGCCCGCTCTCTCCTGCCTTGTTCGTGTGCTGTATGGAGCCCTTCGCCGCATCCATCAGGAAGGACGTGAGGCTGAAGGACGTGACTATCCCAGGCAGCGGAGGTCGTCAGGTCAAGACCTCCCAGTACACGGACAACGTTGCCGTCTTCTACACCGATCATCGGTCGGTGAGTAGGCTGTCGGACATCTGCAGCCAGTTTGAACTGGCCTCAGGTGCCAAAGTCAATAGGGGTAAGAGCATGGCCATGTTCTTCAGGAGCTGGGGCGACAGCTCCTTCATCCCCTTCACCGTCAGGACAGACTCCCTGAAGGTGCTGGGTGTTTGGTTCGGTGGAGCTGGGGCGTGCACTAAGACTTGGGAGGAGCATATCACCAAACTGAAGCAGAAGCTGGGCAGGTGGACGCTCTGGTCCCTCTCCATTGCGGGTAAGTTGTCAGGTGCGAGGGGCTTTCGGTACTGTTGTACGCGGTTCAGGCCTGGCCTATTCCCTGGACGTGCACCGCTGCAGTCACCCAGGCCATCTTCCAGTTCATTTGGGGGTCGAGGATGGACCGGGTCCACAGGGACACCATGTACAAAGACCTGGAAAATGGGGAAAGGGCGTACCGAACGCCACCCTCACCCTGACAGCTACCCTTGTGTGCGGCTGCATCAAGCTGTGCATAGATCCTCAGTACGCAAACACCAAGTGTCACTACTTACTGAGGCTCTACCTGTCCCCGGTGTTGCGAAGGATGGGCCTGGCCTCGTTGCCGCGGAACGCTCTGAGTAGTTGGACCGTCCCGTACCACCTGTCCTTCGTGGAGAAATTTTTGAAAGGAAACACCTTTGACCACAAGGCCGTCAGGCAGTGGTCAGCACGTAATATCCTTGAGACCCTTCGGGAAAAGGAGAGGGTGGATCCCGTCGTGTGGTTCCCCACGCAGACTACCAAAGTCATCTGGCAGAATGCCTCATCGCCAGAACTTTCAAACAAGCACAAGGACATTGCTTGGCCAGCGGTGAGAGGGGCTCTGCCAGTGAGATCCTTTATGCATGCCCGGAATCTCTGCGCCACCGCACACTGCCCTCGAGGCGGCTGTGGCGGAGACGAGACTGTCTATCACCTCCTTCTGGAGTGTGCCTATGCACAGGAGGTCTGGAGGGGGATGCAGTGGTATTTGTCGAGGTTCGTCCCAAGCTGCTCCGTGACACGGGACTCCGTGTTCTATGGGCTGTTTCCCGGGATACACACCGAGACCAGCATCAACTGCGCCTGTAGGACCATCAATGCAGTGAAAGACGCTCTTTGGTCTGCCCGCAACTTGCTGGTCTGCCAGCTGAAAGAACTGACCCCGACCGAGTGTTGCAGACTGGCGCACTCCAAGGTCCAGGACTATGTGCTGAGGGATGCGCTAAAGCTTGGGGCAGCCGCTGCCAAGGCGCGGTGGGGAAAGACCACCGTATGAAACCCCTCGTCCAGAATAGAAACAAGGGCCCTATCTGGTAACTGGGCCCAGCTGGCGCCTTCCCCAACTGGTCAGGTGGCCAACAGGGACTGTGCGGGGAGACAACTGTCGGGTATTTTCTTTGCTTTGTTTTGTTTTTTTTCCTTTAGTTGGTTTACGTACCCCCGGGTAACCCAGAGCGGCTTGCATGACTGGGTAGGTGTATGAATGTTTTATTTTTTGTACATTCTACGAATAAAGTATATTTTTCAAATAAAGTGACGAAACGTCTGAAAACTAGCCTTCCAGCTCAGCGAGCAAACTCACATCTGAGCAATATAATTTAGTGACTGTTGGGAAGGACTGTGTGAATTATCCTCAGTCTTAAGGGAGATCATAAAATGTCAGACAGGTGTCAAGCAAACTTCAAAGAGAAGGTCTTCAATGGGAGAATGCACTGTAAACTGAACCATAATCTCCAGTGATTAGCCTAATGTGAAACAGATTTGTGTCTTCCCCTTCCAAGGATATATACAAACTGAGATTGAATGCCACCGTTTTCTTTGGGCTCCTCTCACATTGCTGATTAGTGTGTACATACATTCCGCCTTTATTTCTCTTGAGGTTTAGACACAAACTCACTCTTTCATTAACTCAAGAAAGCCTGGTTAAATTTAGAGGAAGGTTTCCACAAGGACTGCCTAAATTCTTTTCAAATTATCCTTGTTGAGCCCTATAAGGTTGGGCATCCAATAACAAAGGGGAACCAATTCATCCATCCTCACCCAGGAGCTTGACAATTTGGACTTTCCCATCTGGAACCATAATTAATTGGGGACCCCAGGCAAGGAATTGATTTCAATACAAACTACAAAGCAGGTGCAAGTTTAAAAGAATCTTCAACACTACCATTATTAGCTCCTCACACCATTGACTCAACCACCAGACCAACACCACCAATACAAAAGTAGGGCAAATCATATATATTAATTGCCAGATTTCCCCCATCAAAACACTTTCCCATAGTTTTCAGGGTTCATCACAGGCAGAATGAAACAGCGTTCATTAGATTTGGAAACAACAATCAAGAAGCCTGATGTCATTCAAATCAAATCAAACAAGTCTGTTTGGTGCCTTGGCAACCGAAAATATCCATTCTCTCCAAAATGGACAATCCGACTGCATTCTCCATGCTCACTTTACAAGCTCGTCATCCCCATGATCTCTGTCAAGACCAAAAGCTACAATATTATCAAAGCATCAACAGCCGCAGGTTCCCCTTTATGTCACACTCCACTTTTGCTTGTGCATTGTCACAGCTGGGTCAATTCATTCACTTCCCCAAATAACATGAGAATCAGAAGGACAATGGTAACCTCAGGACGTGAAGGGTGCTCATAAATGCAAAGTTCTTCTATTTGGAATTGAGATATATTGATGGAACAATATTTGGGCTCAAAGACACATCATTGAAGAAGTTTTATTGAATTTTTGTAATGTACCTTAATATTGATTGTCTATCACCACTTTTCCCAGCCATTAAAAAGTTGAACAACATCAGCAAAAAAATTTATAAACGTTCCGTTAAAATCAGAGAAAGAGCAAAATGTTCCAACTTAGTTTAATATGTTAGAATTGAAATCTCAAAATTCTATCTGTACGATAGTAACCACTTACTTTAAATTAGTTATTTTAAAATTAATTCAGAAGACTACCTCTTATTGTTACTCATTTCACTCCTTCCCTAAAAGCATATTCTTAATTATAGCAGTCTTTTACAGTCTCACATTGTTTGCACAAGACAGCCAGTTCAACAGAATTGAGTGTGCATGTCCGGTTCAAGTGATCCTGTTTGGTACCTTGCCAGCCTCCTCAGAGGCAGGTTGCTTGTTCATCTGTAGCAAGCCTTGAATGAATATAACAACAGTATTTCATGACAAGTTGTATGGAGGGTGCTCAAACAATATGAGATACGAGCAATTTTTGTTTTAAATTGTGCTGTCAAGCAAGGTTCTAGGTGATTGTTTTGTAGAGATGACCTATGAATTTAAAATTGGCTACTAAGCAGCAATAAAACAGATTACCCTCCTGTAACACTGGTGAGCAAGTCTGTTATTGAGTTAAGCACGCGCATCTTGCATTTCCAGTAATGACAACTGTGTCAGGCCAAAAGATCATCATTGCAGCTGGGGCCACACAAACTGAATGCATTTTAATACATTAGTAGACTAGCTTTGTAGTGGCTTAGTACTATGTCTCAACACAAAGATTAATTTTAATATTTCACAACAGCTCAGCACAGTTCTTAGCAATTTTCTAGGAGATTTGCAAAATGGTTAGTCATAACAACAAGTGGTATAGTGAGATTGTAACGAAGTTAAACATAAGCGGGTCCTGGAGGAAGCAAAAACAAAAAGGAACAAGACACAGCACATCGATACTGAATGAACTTTTGCAAGCGCACTAAACTGGAGTCACCAGGAGCGAAGTTGTTCCCTGGTCTTCATACCCAACATACAAAAATAATGAACCCTGAAGATGGGTTATACCCAAAACATTAATTGCACCTTTCCTGCAGATGCTGCCTGGCTTGCTATGTTCTTCCAGCCTCCTGCTTGTCTACCATGCAAAAACAATGCACCCTCAATTATCATTACAATTTAACTAAACTTTATGCTATAGATAAAGGGAAAGTTGCCACAGTCCTACCAGACCATAGGGGTGCTCTCTAATTAGACAGAGACAATTGGTGGTGGTTTAATCTGAGCAGCGCCACTCCTCAGATAGCCAGAGAGGTTGAGAAGGAAAATCCTTCATGGTAATCTCAGCTGGTGCACGAATGCAACCTGTGCTGTTGACGTCACTGTGCATTGCAACTAACTGTCCAGCCGACTGTGGCCTTAACCACAAGATGCCTGGATGATTAAGCTTTATATGTTACACAATAACTGAGTTTCCAAGAATGTTTGTCAGCAATTCAGAGATACTTGACTGATCTATGTGTCTTGTGGCTTAATCACCTTTAGATTAATTTTAACCCTACACTAATAAAATAAATAAGAGAACTAAAGAAGCAGCTATGTAGAATCAGTACCTATAAGAAGAGAGTTATTATGCCTCAATGTGCTGGAAACAAATCACATTGCAATACATCTACAGCATACACTATTGTTATGGTGCAGAGATTACAGGAGAGAATGGTATCAGATACTTAAGCCATTGTACACAACACTCAATGTGGTGGGACTTTTGCATAGCCCTCACTGAAAGTGTTGAGCACCTAATTATTATAATATCATCAAGCTTGCTTTAATAATTCCATTATGACATCACAGCCATTTCTGCCCTTCAAGAACGGCGCTGGAGGCCTCCGAGTCAACCATGGGCAACATATTAGCTGGTACAATTTCAGAAGGCATTCAATTCAGCAACAAAATAACCATTCTGACAGCTAATGCCTGTACTGATTACTCATGATTGATATCTTTTGTTTTAAAATATTAATTTAGTTTGTGTGCCAGCATATAGTGAATGTAGCAACAAAATATAGTTAATTGTCATAGGCAGATCAGAAAAAAAGCAGCCAATTAGACATATAGATATCCCTTCTTAATGTCATTTATGTATTTGTGCCAGTCTAGTACAAGATCATTCCTGCAAGACCAATAAGGACCACCTTTCAAGCTTAAAAGCAGTTGACAGCCTGAAAAATCAGAGGTTAGTCTGCAACAGAAATGGTCTAGTCAACCAGCATTCCCCAGTCAGCCACCCACAATCCAGCCTATTCTAAGCTAAGGAATGCTTCAGAAGTAAAATAGTGATAATGCTGGGAATGGATGTCAGCTCAGTGGAAGAGGGTTTTCAAAAGTTCGAAGTCTCTGGACATTAAAAGGTAGCTTGTCAGGTTAAGGCAATTAAGACTGAAAATTAGACTGTATTGCTAAAGTAATGGAATATAAAAGCCAAGAGATTACAATGAACCTATACAAAAACTCAGTGAGGTAAAGGACTCCACAGTCTAGGGAAGATAGAGACAAGTTTTTCAGTTAATGCTTGTGATATGGTCATCCTTGGTAAGACCAAAACTTAGTGACTGACTGTAGGTGTGTTTGAACAATTAAAAGCAAACGTGATGAATACTCTCCCAGGAAATCTGTTAGATTGCAGGAATTCAACCTAATGATGAGAAAAGGAATGGAAGGGACACATTTCCAAGTTGGTATTGTGCTGCCTTGAAAGTGGTGATATTTCCAGGCATCCGTAACTTTGCTTTGGAGAGGGTGCAGAGGAGGTTCACCAGGATGTTGCCTGGTATGGAGGGTGCTAGCTATGAAGAGAGGTCGAATAGACTAGGATTATGTTCATTAGAAAGACGGAAATTGAGGGAGGACCTGATTGAGGTTTACAAAATCATGAGGGGTATAGACAGGGTGGATAGCAAAAAGCTTTTTCCCCAGAGTGGGGGACTCAATTACTAGGGGTTATGAGTTCAAAGTGAGAGGAGGAAAGTTTAAGGGAGATATGCATGGAAAGTTCTTTACACAGAGGGTGGTGGGTGCCTGGAATGCGTTGCCAGCGGAGGTGGTAGACGCAGACATGTTAGCGTCTTTTAAGATATATTTGGACAGGTACATGGATGGGCAGGGAGCAAATGGACACAGACCGTTAGAAAATAGATGACAGGTTAGACAGAGGATCTTGATCGGCACAGGCTTGAAGGGCCGAAGGGCCTGTTCCTGTGCTGTAGGTTTCTTTGTTCCTTTGTAACCCTTAACCTTTCAGGTGATGTCACCTGATATGTACAAGAGTGTTGGATATACACTACAATGTTCTGGATGGTGACAAACTTTCTCACTAAATCTAACTGCGTCCAACCGGCAAAAGATGAGTATTTTAATCACACTCCTGACTTGGATCTCCTTGGTGTCTCTGAATACCAACACCTGCCAGTCTCTTACCAATTAAAAGTAACCCTGCGTTTCTCTTTTGTTCAACTGTCACAACTTCACACTCATGCACATTATATATTCCAGCCACCATGAAGTTACCACCTCACTTACATTGCTTAAATTAGATCACAGATCATAGAATGCCAACATGTGAAAACAGGCCCTTCAGCCCAACTAGTCCACACTGACCGTCCGAACATTCTACCCAGGCCCATCCCCCTAACTTACACATCACATATTCTTTTACATTTTCCTCACAGCTTACATTCCCATCCAGCTTTTCATCATCAGAAAACTTGGAAAGATCACAATCAAGTTCCACATCCAAGTCATTCATACAAGTTGTATGTAGCTGAAACCCAAGCACTAATCCTTGTGGCACACCACTCATTACAGCTGTCAGCCTGAAAATGCCACTTACATGATTGGCTCACTAACCAATTCTCAATCCATGTTAATTTCCTCGAGTCTAAGAGCTTCAATTTTGCATTTGAGTTCCTGCCAATCCCTCATTGTGTGCTAGCAGTGTTATCCTTACCTTGAAGTAATAGATACTTTAACAATAACATGAAAAAGGAAGCTTTCTATTGCCCTGTAAATTTTTTGCTGATGTTCTATCATATTTCTTTTATACCTGTCTCAAATCTTATTTTGTTCCTAAATATAACAATCACTAATTCAAGAGAACACATCCTGCATCAAAACCATCTGCAGCAAAAGAAATCCCATTAGTAACATTTTCCACAAAAGCACAATTGTGCAAGCAGAACGAGGCAAATTCCCAAAAGGAGTGTTTAAACTTTCACTCAGGTTGCAGATGGGATATTCATGCAATGATTACATAATCCAATGAAAGAAACATATTTGTATCAGAATACGGAATGTAGCAACAGCCCTAATCTAACCTAGTGCTTGATGTATTCATAGAAATGTTATTAAATAACAGACATCCCTCTGGCTACACACAGACTTGAAAAGCAGTCAAACTCTTACAGAAAAGCACTGCAGTGAAACAGCTGTTCAGAACATTCCCATCAGCAGTTGAACGCCTGATACAAATCACAGTGCCAAATCTTGATGGAGTTAACCTGAGATTTCTACTGGAATTATTTATCGAAGAAAAACTACTCAGTTCCTCAATTTAGTTGATATACTAAAATACTAATTTTATACCAGTTTTATATTAATGGTTCCTGTTTCTGAGATCTTTTCTTTTTAAATTAAGACTATGTTTATGGCTAACTGATTGAGAAGATCGCCAACATTTCCCTCAGACAGCCAATTAAATTTAAAAATCAGATCACTCAATACAAATGCTATCCACTACACATTCATAAAACACTATGGTGCTACATGTCAAAACCGTTCAGCTAAAATCAGACAATGCTGGTTCCTTTACAGTGGTTCTGTCAGTTATAGACAGCTACAACGGTAGCATCAGTGTGGTTAACTAAGCAAATCAATCTGCTATGTGTAGCACCAGAAGTGTCAGTAACTCAAGGCTCCTTCAGCAGGACCTACCAAATGCACAATCTCTATCAGTAAGAAACACAAAGGGAGCAGATACTTTGAAACGCCACTATGTGCAAGATTCCCTTCTGTTAGGGCAAAATCCTGGAACTCCCTTTCTAAGAGAAACAGGGGTGTACACACACCACATAGTACACCGCATTTTAAGGTAGTGACTCACCAACACCCTTTCAAGGACAATTAGGGATGGGCAATAAATACTGGCCTTACCAGCAATGCCTATACTTGTGGAAGATTTTTTTAAGTATCCTAGCAGCAAACATAACAAGAAATGACCTGGTGCCTGGTAGGTGGGGCACAACAGTAAGTGAGGTCAGTACAGTGTTACAGCACCTTCTGCAATACGCAGGAGGACATGGAGACAGGGGCCCCTTTCAAGAAAAATAAACAAACATGTTGCATAATTTGCTGAACAATTTCAACATGTAGCAAGCTTCCGCTGTCCTTTTTCTTTCTTTAAATGTACTAACTTTTACTTTCTAATTTAAATGCATTTAAACGCTTTAAGTACTGAAAGACAAATTGCCACAAACTTTTATCTTGTTTAGACAGAAAAATAAAATTCTTCATTTAGAAATCAAATGGGTACCTACCAACAACTCTGTCACCCATTTTCACTCCCAACTTTCGGAGTGCTGCTGCATACAAAGCCACATCTCTCTTTAGTTCCTTGAATGTCATTTTGACAATCTCCTCTTTACCTTCTGCTGTTAAACAACAGAACACCACTAATTAAAATTTGACAGCAAAAATTCAGTATGAAACTAACACTGTTACCCAACTGTATTTGATATGTATAATATTTAGAAAGAAGCATCTACACACACTTTGTAGCTGTGCTTCTCAGTGTTTAAATACATTAAAATCCACACAAAGTAAACATTTAGTCCATAAAGATAATTGCAAGACTCTGGGATAAACATGCATCTACTCATACTTGTACATGAAGTGTCAACGCATCCAAGACATCAACAGGTCTTGTGAAGTGGATCATCAGTATATTTTATGATATTGAAGATGAGATGTGGACATAATAGAGCTTTATTTAGCTTCCAAAATCACAGATTCATAGAATCCCTGCCACATGGCCCATTGAGTCCACAGAGACCCTCCAAAGAGCATCCACCCAGACCTATCACCATACCCCGAAGCCCTGCATTTCCCATTGCTAATCCATCTAGCCTGCCCACTCCTGGACACTATGTGCAATTTAGCATGGCCAATCCATCCAGCCGGCACATCTCTAGACTGTGGGAGGAGACCAGAGCACCTAGTCGAAACCCACACATACACATGCAGAAGGTACAAGTTCCACATAGACATTGGCCAGCGGCTGGAATCAAACCTGGGTTCCTGGCACAGTGGGGCAGCAGTGCTAAATCACTGAACCACCAGGCCACCTTAAGACACAAGTGTCATAACGAAATTTGAAGCAAATCACCTGAAATACAAAAGTTCAATGACACATCCAGCTGAAAATACAAAACTAGCATAGAAAAAGGGACTACTAACAGTCTAGCAAAACAATCTTACCTGAAATTGCTACATTCCAGCCAGCTATTTGGCTTTTCTCTTATATATGAAGACAGTAATAGATTGATTTGAAATTATATATCCAAGCGATTATTATATAACAAGATACTAGTGCTAATATCAAGAATCACCTTGCCACTTGTATACAAATGCAAAAACTACCTAGTTTTCTTCCCATGTTGCGGATGATCAACCAAACCCCAACATTAATCATGAATGTGAATGTGGATTTTACTTTGGAAATGTTTCCATTGGATCATTAGATTGGAGCTTACTTTTTAAATTAAAAACTTGCTATCTTACCCACAGATGAAAGTATTCACATAAAAGCTGTTGGTTGGATATTAAACAATGGGCAAGTTGTAACGATGAACATATTGTGACATTTGGTGGAAGCCAATCTATGTGACAGGTTCTAGCTGATTCTCATTTACCACAGGTAGTTTTTATTTTGCAGGGGCGGGGATAGGTGTGCAATAGGTTGGTGGACCATTGTCTGTCAAGCAAATATCACATTTGCACTGTTCAACTCATGATTTTCATCATGGAGTCTTGCCCACTGATCTTTAAGACACTGTACAGATTTGGTGTAGATTTCAGTCTTCAGCAAATTGAATAGAAGAAACAGAATTATGACAGGACAGATTGGAGAAGAAAAAAAGCACAATATATGCACTAACAGTCTTCAAGGGGCTATCGGCTTTTCTTGTCCAACATGAAGCTAAACCGAAAGGTACGTTTGGCTTTGCTCTGATAAGAACTCATCACATTCCTAAACAAGAAATTCGTGGAGCCAAATATCTTGTCTCACCACATTCCTCCTGAAATCAACGCAATAATATACTTACATGCCGCGTAAAGAGCCACTTTGTCATCATCTTTATGCTTCAGAAGATTTTCTGCATAGTTTAATCTGCTTCCTTTGAACCACTCAGGAACATCTGCAATTCCTTTTGTCCTGTCAACCACCTGGAGGCAACATCATCAATAAGTTTTTTTTTCATTTCCTTACAGTGACTTAGATAGTTGATCTATTATATACTTCATTTTCAGTTACAGCCATGGCTGACATTGTGGTTTTAACAATATTTTTAACAGGGGAAAGAGAAAGACACTGAGGGGTAAAAAGTCATCAAAAGCAGACTGTTTGAGAACCAAAAATATATTTTACATTAAAATTTATGCAGCATTTAGGGCATGTTAACAGTTTACAACCTACACACAACAGCCCTCAGCTTTAAAATAATATCATGTTATTTGATGTTCAATCATATATGAATTTACAATACTCACACAAAGATCATCTACGCACTTCTAATAATACTATCTCACAACAATGTGCACATTAAAAGCTACAATATTAGGTTATCTTTACAGTAGCAGTTGTCTCCAAAGGAATTTAAAGTATGAATTGAATTTAAGATAATTTGAGAACTTTTGCTCTCAGTACACAAGATAGCCTGAATCATCAATTTGTGGAAATCTCAGTTTAAAAAAAGACAATTGTAAAAGATAGCTGCGACAAAATTTATGGAGGTTCAGAATATACTAGGATCTCTCCAATGGTTCCATCAGTTTCAAAACTAAATACCTAGATTCTGGTCTGCAGTGGGGAAAAAAAAAGGACAAAATTTTATTTCAGTTGCAAAAATAATAAAATCCAGTGGTTAACTGAACACTGTACTCCTTGGTCATTCATGCCTAGTGCTTCAAACACTGATCTTGTACTACGTCAGCATTTCAATTTTATTCAACATTCTTTCCCCTCACATCCCACCCCTGACTTGTTGATGATATGAAAAACTGTGCATTTTGCATCCTCCCCACTAGGCTCCAGGTGCCGATGTTTTCTGCTCAGCCACTCAAGTACTTCCTGTTCCTAGAACTATAATCACAACTCCAGATACCATTTACCCATCGTATCCGGCTAACTTGGTTTAATAGAATGCATTTCAACTTGAAGGTTCTTTTTCCATTAATACACACTAGCCCCTTTTTACCACCATATGATTCTCCTGACCCAAAGCCAGGTATTCTATAGTCTTTCTAGCCAAATGTTGAGAGTTTGTGCTGGTAAAGCATCTTTTGTATTCAAGTTTACTGTTGTTGATTGCTGCATCAAGAGTTAGCAAATTTAAATTAAATATCACAGTGTAATTCAAGATCTGATCAGTGGAGTGGTTTTGTGAACTAAAGTTCTGCTGTTCTTCCTACAACTGTTGCCATTTTTGTAGGAAAAAGTATCTGCTGATCTTTGACAGTTCACTACTAGTATAGCAGGACATTGAGGAGTGAAAGTGAAAACCTCCCAAAATGTGCTAAATAGATTTCACAAGGCACATGTTTCAATCAGAGCTATAGTGGTAGCTTAGCTGCCTCTGGGCAAGGAAACCACATTCAAGTTCCACCACAGAGTTACAAACTGAGGATTATTCTCGTACACTTTAAGGCAGGCAGCAAGAGCTCACAGAGAGAGGATGAGTTTCCTGGTCAGCCAGAACTGGTTGCAGTGCAACAGCATTCCCACATTAAAGATTCCAAAAGCACATTCTTGCAATGAACAAGAATCATCCTTATCCAAGGGACTGCCAAAGATACACTTGTCAACAATGTGGTGTTTTGTCTCTTTCCAAAATTCTCACCACAGGAGCCTACCAGAATCAAAACCACATTCTGGAAATCTAGAAGCATCCACTTTCAGGAGTTTCCAATAGGTTGCTTCTTTCCATGAAGCCCCTGGTTATCTATTTATTCTGAACAGCACCCATTTTACAAATATTACTCACATTTAATGAATATTCAAATATTCAAGTTTAAAAAGACTGGTTAATCATTCATAAATTAAACCAACTGCCAGCATGAAGGCTGAATTAGTCCTCATACTGACTTGTAACAAACAGAAATTGCAACATTACACTGTAATAATCTTGGCAAAAGGATGTGAAAAGTAGTTTTTTTTAAAAAACAAAAGCAGCTTACGTTTCAAGGCTGGATTTGAAAAGGGATAACCAATAAATCCAAATTCTGTACAATAATACCTTTTTTTCCCTCTTCATAAAACTATTAACTCCATAATAGCATTTGAAACTACTACTAGCTTTCTTATAATTTTGAAATGGAAAGTCACTGCCATTCTTTGTTTTGATATCAATAAAGTGCATAAAGTGCGGAGATATGAATATTCACTTGCACTGAAATTCTTCACTGCACAATTGAGGGTATACTGGACACTTGCACTTCACTCAACGTCAATACAAAAGAAATGCAACAGAAATGTGATATAAAAACAAAGGTGACAGAAATACTCAATCAGCAGCCAAAAATCGAAAAGGGGCGCACAATTCACTGAGTCCTACACCCATCTGAAAATTGAAAAGGACACCCAAAAGGCTGGGGGGAGAAAGTAGTGAGCGTTACAGTTTCTACTTTTCTTTGAAGTTGAAACTGATCAGATAGTAGTCTGAAATGCAAGTGACAGTATCATAATTGGAAGAGAAAGCAAAGAATGGAAATAAAATTGGGCAGCATTAAGTATTTTGATTTTCAATATTGTTTCAAGTTATGGGGCTAATATGATATCAAGACATCCCAAAGCATTCTACAGTCAATGAAATACTTTTGAGGTGCAATCGCTGTTGTAACACAAAGTGTGAAGCCGATTTACACAAGTCAGGACTTCACAACAGCAAAAGACGTAACTAGTATTGGTGTTAAACAATAACTATTGGTCGCGGCAGCCCTGTTTTTCTTTAAGTATGGTCTAGAAATGTTTTACATCCAGCAAAGAGGGCAATGAAGTCTTGGTTAAGAATTTCAAAAGAACAAGATGGCACCTCCAACAGTACAGCACTTTCTCAGAACTGCTCTGAAATGTTCACTTGGCTAGAGCTCAATTCATGTCCTCGGTCCAAGACCGAAATCCAAAACCTTTGGAGCCAGAGATAAAAGTACTACATAATATCTAATTAATCAGCATAGCTGTTCAAAAGAAGTGCTTTAATGTCTGAAAGCTGAAAGCAGATTTTTTAAATGGTTCGGTCTGCTCAGAAAACCATCAACTAAAAATTGTGATTTTAAAGCACTAACAGCCATGAGTCCAACATTTAAATTTCAGTTAGTGTTAAGGTGATATCAATAAATTACCAACTCACACCTTAAACGCCATCTTCAAACTATACAATCCTTACAAATCTAAAATAGGGGTTTCAAAGATCATCTTAACTTTGCTTTAATCTTTCCTATTTGAACCACTATTAAAAACCAGCCTATCACATTAGTCACCACAATTCAACAGTCTAATTCAGTGCTCACAAACTGTTCCATTAACAGTTCTTTGCTGTTTGATGGCAGGAATGCAGTGACTGATGGTAAATATTGCTGCAATTCATAAGCTCTGAAAACACATCCCTAAGGAATTCACCACTGACATATTGCACACAGCCATGCTTGTTCCAATCCTCCAGTTTGCACTGGAGTGGTCATTTTTATGTAGCACTTCCAAACTAACACGTAGTTGCAGGGCACAGTTTTAAGCATGACAGTGTGCCCATAAAAGACATTTGTGTGTCTATATGCAACTCCACACCCACACCAATGTGATAGACAATGAACTGCCCCCTGGGTAATTATTGATTGGTAATAAATGCTGGTTTATCTAGCAACACCTACCTCCAAGAATGAATAAAGAAAGAACAGTGGCCAGGTTACAGTCAATACCTTCGTTCATCCATAGAACAAAATGATTGAGCATGATAATATTAAGTAACTTAGTCTGAGAGGAACTAGTAAAACAAAAGCAGACAAAAAAAAACACACAACACAGAAATACTTGCAGCAATACATGATAATTTGAAATCACTAATGTTTGATAGAATAGAGATTTGGCTATGTAAAATAAACCTTAACCAAGCCATCACCTTTGTAAAATGACCTGTCTAACCCAGCTCATGACATGCGACTCAGTACTCAAAATGAAACATTTGTTCACTGTTGGAGGTGCAACAGGAAACCCGCTTATTCTTCAGTTTCTTTTCTAACCAATGAACCAAAAGGAAGAAAGTCCAGAAAACTTCATGGAAGGAACTAAAACATGGAGAGATAGAAATATATGACATGTCTCAACAAAATAAGGATTCAAAAAGAAAAAAAAAATCAGGCTCTTAAACATTTTAGAATGCATCAGTTTATATGTTGATCTGACAATTTCCTTGCAACAAAGGTGACCTGTTTAAAATGGCCAGTTGCTGGCATGTAGCGCCCACCACTGATCTGCTGTCTTGACTTACTGTGGTATACAGAGCAAACTGGATATCAAACCCCCCCATTCCCAGTTAAAAATTTTACAAAAGGGTGCAAAATTCTGTAAATTACCTGTCTTTTAGACCAGAGTTGACAGAAAGTACATACTAGATTTCTGTACTTGACCAGAATTACAAACAAATAGCTTTTAACTACAGATAAATAATCAAGAACCGTCAACATACAATACTGCTAGTGAAAACGCTAAACCCTGTATAATGCTTCACCTGCACACTCATGCAGACAGATACAAGAAAACAGGCTGAGGGAAAAACAGTTCAGTGATCCACATCCATAATGCTCACTGAGATGATCCTTTTGGCTTTTCAGAAGCAGAAGTTCCTCAGTTCTACTTCTCCAGATACTTCCATTTGCTTGCAGGAAGCAGAGAATCACTGATTCACATCTGATTTATTTGATTAAGAGGCACAGCTTACAGCAACTGAAATTAAGAAATTAAGTGTTCTTCTTCAGGCTTGGGTTTTTTTTACAGCAGAGGACAGAACAGCGTCTTCTCTTCTGGAGGTCCAACAGCATTTGCCCGAACATTCTCTCTCGCACACGACAGTTCAGCTGTCAGGCAGAAGCTTTTTTAATTAAAAACCAAACGTTCTCCTTTTGCATACTAATTATACATTGCATAGGTTCAGAGTGCACAACACAAACAAGCTGTATGGCCACATGGATCAGATACTGCGCGTGTGTCTTCTCCTTAGATATCTAACCTCCCTTTAAATGTCACTATGTTGCTCACCTCAACTACTGCATGTAGTAGCAAATTCCACATTTTTGCTATTCTTCTGGCCAAAGAGGTTTCTCATGCATTCACAGTTGAATTTATTGGTGGCCCGCTTACGTTCAACATTATTTACCGAAATACTCCTTAGCAAGCTGGGGTAGGGGCATGAACTTCCCGCGGATATCAAAAAATACAGATGACACTTCTATGAAAAACTCACCTATGTACCACGAAGGGCTGAGCAAACAGACTAGATATGCCAAATAAGAAAAAGGGGGCTGCTGGCAATCTCATGTACATTGGTAGTGAATCAGCAGGTGAGGGTGAGTGTATATAATATCTGTTTAAAGGTATGCCAATATACTGGAATAATTTTAAATGAAATATAATTTGGATTAATCAAAAAACACAGGTAGGTTATTTTATAAAACATTAAATTGCTTTTAGTACTCTGGAATTCGTATCAGTAACATATGACAAGATGATTAAAACACCAGAATTTCTCAAATTTATATTTCAGGGTTGGAAAATGGTTGAGGATACATTGATAGCCACAGCAGACATTGATAACTATGCGTATAGCTTTTAGACAACATTTGCTACATCCAATCATTGGGGATTATGCACTTATCCCATTAATGCTCAACCAAATTGGTTTTATAGTAGTGGATCAATGCCCAAACACTACAGATACAAGAATGTTCGTTCATCAAATATTTATAGGCCCCACGTGCCCTGCATGCAAGGATCAGTTGTTCAGTATACAAATGAAATCTGCATTTAAACCTCAACAACAAATTTCTAAAGTCGCCTCCTCAGCAAAATAGAATTCTATGAGCCAAATCCTCCAATTTTCCAATAATCCTTCCTCACATCTATCTCAACCTCAATTCTCTCCGTTGAGCCTATGCTATTTCCTCTATTGACAAGGATTTTGATTGCATTGTTTTCAGCTACTGGTGCAGGCGCATCAGGGTATAGGTGGTGCTAATCCAAATTTCAGGTAAATGGAGAGAACGAGCAGCAGGAGTAAAGGATGAGGATAGGTAAAGAAGGATGTACAAAGAAGAGGTGAAAAGATGACCAAATTCAAAACTGCAAGTCCAATGGCAGCCTGACAGGGGAAAGCAGTCAAGTGACTGAATTCATGGTTAATAAAGGAATACACAAGCCAGAGAAACTGACGGTGGTTGTAAATTTCACCATCAAGGACAGAACGTAAGAAGAAATGGTGTTTAAATAGAACGAAGCATAGAAATGTGGACTGGGTATTGAGAGTGACTCTATTGCTGATTCCTGTCCAGTGTCAATGTAAAGCTAGAAGTCAGGGATGAAGCATTGTGTACCACGGAGATGTGAGCCAGAGGAGAAAGCAACATTGCAGGAATAGTTAGACAACGTAGTTCAAACAATACAGAGCAGTGGCAGGCTAGTAACAGCAGCTGAACATGTGGGAAGAGAAAAAACAAGATGCAAGATCCATAGTGGACACAGTTTTGAAGGAAATGATGAAGGGGCCAAATCCAGGAGATCGACATGTCTTATCACTGGTAACACTAAACACCTGGTACCAAAAATACAAACAGCAGCAATGGGGAGGCAATGGCCTACTGGTATTATCGCTGGACTGTTATTCCAGAGACCTGGAATATTCTGGGGACCTGGGGCTTGAATCTTGCCATGGCAGATGGTGAGATAACTAGGTGTAGAGCCGGGCAAACACAGCAGGCCAAGCAGCATCAGAGAAACAGGAAGGCCGATGCCTCAGGCGTCAGCCTTCCTACTCCTCCGATGCTGCTTGGCCTGCTGTATTCGTCTAGCTCTACACCTTGTTATCTCAGATTCTCCAGCATCTGCAGTTCCTACTATCACATAACTGACAGTGAATTTGAATTCAATAAATATCTGGAATTAAGCGTCTATCTATGACTGAATCCATTAGCGATTCTTGGGGAAAAACCCATCTGGCTCAGGAATGTCCTTTCGGGAAGGAAACTGCTTTCCTTTCCTGGTCTGGCCTATATGTGATTCCAGACCCGCAACAATGTGGTTGACCCTTAACTGCCCTGTGAGCAATTAGACATGGGCAATAAATGCTACCTAGCCAACAATGCCTTCATCCCATGAATGAATTAAAAATAAACAGAAAGACATCTGAACTATGTCATGCCTGGAAAATTGCAGTGGTAGTATCCCTACACCTGGACCAGGAGGCCAAGTTCAAGGCTCACTTGTTCCAGAAGTAATAACTTCTGTACACAGGTTGATTAAAAAATACCTACATGAAAATGAAACAAAGAACTGCAAAGCCGAAGGAGAGGCACTGGCCATGCAATATAAAGGGCAGAACAAATTGGAAATTAAACGGTAGCAGACCAGAGGTAGACAGATCAGATGATGGCGGAAGCTCAAATATCTGCAAGTGAAGGGGGAAATCCAGAGCACAGATGACAAGACAGCCAAAAGCAATAAAAATTACAAGAGACACTGTGAAGGATTAGTGCAAGTTGGTGATAAACCTGATTGGAAAAACTGGTAAAGTATGTGAACATTCATCAGCAAGGAGAAAAGCTGCAAAAGAAGTTGATGCTGGAATAAAAATACAAAGTACAGTAAAAGAAAAAGAAGTGTTAAAGAAATGAAAACAGTCTGTGCGTAAAGATAATAAGGAATGATACAAAAAAAAAGCATATACAACTTGGGTGAGTGGCAAAGATATGACATTTGGGGTGTATTGTGGGAAAGTGTGAAAATTGTTCACTTTGGCAGGAAGAATAAAACAAAAAGTATAATGTCTCATTGGTGAAATATTTCAAAGGTGCATGAATTGCAAAATGTTAATCTGCAGGTACAGCAAATAATTGGGACAGCTAACAGAATGTTATTGTCTATTGAAAGAGGAATTGTACATAAGAGTAAACACACTGTTTCAAGACATTGGAAAAAACACATCTGCAGTACAATGTATAGTTTCATGGCTAAATGTTTTCCAATTCTAACAATCTTAAGATTTCTGACCCAAACACTCCTGGTTCGAAAACTAGGGAATAAATATACTTTTGTTGTAGTTAATTGTTTCCTCTGAACTGAATCCTGCTCAGAAACAAATTAAAACTTGCTTCTGAACTCAACTCTTACGTCTTCTCAACTAAAAAGTCTATTTTCTGAACCGAACAGAAAAATTAATGCATTTACACGGCATGTCATAAAGCCAAAAGTATAAACATCTTATTCCATTAACACTCCGGGAGTTCTCCTTAGCTCTTTATCATAGCCATATGTTTGTGGCTAAATGGTGAATTTGGGTCACTGATCCAGAATGACACTTTTTTTTTTAAATCTTCAAAATCCATGTCCACATTCACCTCTTTTTGAACCAATACAAATTCCAAAAACAACAATCAATAAACGTACACACCTTTCATCACAATTGGAAGAGAGGGAAATGAAGCTCAGCGTACCACAGACACAACATATGGACAGTCAGTTTTCGCCTAGGGAAAAAGATCAAAGTGGAGGTGTGAAGACTTGTAGATGAACAGTTCCAAGTATCTGGTGCCAGTGGTGGCAGAAAGTGGAAATATGGAAGTAGGAATTAGCATGAATTGGCTCTTGTTAAAGGAATCGAGTTGTGTGATACAAATTGCAAGACAGTATGAGGCCAGCTTAATTTATAAAGCAAAAACCTAGATAATATCAAAAAAAAGGAAACACTGACTGAATATTAATGAAATTCAGATGATCAAATGGATGAGTGGAACATTTGACAGAGGACAATATCACGAACACTCACATCAGAAGAATAGTAAAGATGGATGGGAGTTTTGAAAAAGTAGTTGAGAAGAGAGTGAAATAGTACAGTTGTCTTTTGTGGGGACAGAGACAGATGGGGCGGAAACAGTCTGGTAATGCGAGTAATGGAGACAGAACTGCCAAGAAAAGAAGAAGAGGAAGACCCAAGACTAGATGAAAGGTCTTGTTTTCAAAAGATTAAAAGGATGATAGGTGGGTGATACAGAGAGATGGAGATCAACCAACGTTACGGTAATGCCAAGTAAAATGGTGATGGAGAAGGAGAAGACTCAGTTACTTCCAGAATAGTATCTGCGTCAACATGGCCAATCGATAAAGAGTGCAAGATCAAAGCAATTGAATTGACATCTGTGATTTTCATCTTTGGCTGCACAGTCCAACATCTCAATCAACTGCTTCTATAGACAAACTTCATGAGTGTATAAGCTTGAGTATGCCTTCGGCTGTAATAACTGTTTAACTTCGGCATCCAAAGGCACAAAATCCATGGTGTAACTGTGCCTTGTAACCCTTTGCTTTGGGAGACCTTAGAATCTAACTCCAGTGTAATTGCAAAACTAATTTTAAAAATGTCTGAGTGGTGATGAATCTCTTGAGCAATAATTCAATGCATGTGATTGGATTACTTGAGCATTTTCTTCACGGAAAATTTCACGCTCAGATTTGTGCAACTGTGCAGAAACTTGAGCATAACTTCCAAACTGGCAGTGTCCAAAGCGTTTCAAACTCATTTTTGTCAATTACTCCCTAGTACAAACACTGGACCATAATGCCCAAAACATATTCTACTGATGCTAAGTGTTATTTCATAACCCAGAATATTATTTAGATGTTGTCGGTTGTCACACACAAACAAACAAACAAACAAACAAACTGGTCCAAAAATGCATACAACTGCACAATTAGATTACTGTATCCCACTGTTTTCAGAAGCAGTCAGCTGTTACAAGTCACAATGGTTGCTTTGTACTAGAAACCTTAAACCCGCAGTTATTTGCATTCTTACTCCTGTACCATACAGAAAAAGATGTCTTCTGCTTTTCACTCACTCAGCAGTCAGCCTGTTCCTCTTAATGGCACATTCCTTTTATCCTTTGGCAAAGATCCCTTAATGCACTTAGAAGGATTTTTAACAACAGAAGACATTAAATCAGAAGACGTGATTTAAAAATAACCAAAATGAAAACACCTACCTCACTGTAATGTTGAGAGTAAACCAATCCACTAAATTTCCAAAATTCTGCCCAAAACTCCGGGTAGTTCTCAACTGACCAATGATACAACTCATTATAACTGGCTGAAAAACAAAAGACATTTAAGATTTAAATATAAATCGCTGCAATCTTATCTTAATTGCTTGGTATGAATGATGGAGGAAATAAACACATTTTCAAGTCACCTTTTAATGTCCAAATGTTAGAGACACCATCACCATTCAAACAAATAAAGGTGAATGGGTAGAACACACAACTGGTACCCTCTGACTTATTAAATTTACCCAAATAATTATGCAAGGCTTTTAATTTTCAAATACTAAAGCCATGTGACCTATAGAACTACAATCATTTGACTGTATTCTGAAGGCAGCTTCTGACAAATGGTCAACCTTACAGATGTTGTCATCTGAGTACTATGCCGAAGTGGCATACGTGATCACAGTCTTCCAAACTTTCTGATGACAACAAAATCACTAACTGTTGCTATATGTTCACAAAATAATTTGTGTAAAGATATATTGTGAGCATGCCGACGGCCATTAGCTGCACACGACCAACCAACTTATCACTGATTTTACTTTACGATTCTGACGTGCTGGTTTTAAATTACTCTCGAAGACTGGACAATTAAAGGGCTCAGGAGTTACTTACAGTACGCTCCAGACAAAGCTCATAACAGATTTTTCGAAAGTTTCATTTGCGAGAACTTGGTTTGCCATGCTTGTTTATAAGAAGTTAAAACTCGGACACTCGATATTTTAAAAATAAACAAATCATTAAAAATCTAAAGTAAATGATCTGCCTTCACTTCAGATTAATGACTTGGTTAATCACTTCTAGTGCACAATTCCACTCTGACAAATATTGATGGTGAACCAGTTGGGAATAGGTACCAACAATTTCTCTTTACGGGATTTCATAACTTATAAGACAGGAAAATACCCCATGACATAATGAAGAAAGGAATGGCCTTAGATTTGACAGATGAACTTTACTCAAAAAGACAGTGTCTAAAAACGCCTTAGGTGGAATGGGAGTTACAATCTTCTCAAAAGGGGGTGTCACCGACGGGGATAACAAAGCAACAGGGAGCATCGGGGCAACAGGGACAGAAAGCTGGATGAGGTCGTGCGGGGTCTAGGTAATGGAAGGATAAGGCCAGGGATACTACATTTGAGACCTGAAGAAATCTGGAGAAAAGCTCAGGCTGCAGCAACCGGATTGCCGAAGGGCGATGCCGCAAACACACACACACACAGACACACACAGACCTACCCAACTGGAGACCGAACTTGTCGTTGATCAGGTTCCTGAATCGGTCCATGTGTGTGTTCCTCTTGGAGTCGGGGTACCACATCACTTTAGACTCCACAATGACCTCGCTAACCACCTCTTCCTTCGACATCTTCGCCGGCTATCGCTGTGTCAACGTAGCGCCCTCCGCCCCCTTTTTGGTTACAAAAGTATCCCCTCGGTTACAATGTTACCCCGCAGCTGGCAGCGAGCTGAAATCCAGGCCGCGCACACCCTACCCCACACCCTGCCGCGACAGCGAAGCTCCTCTCCCTCCAGATCCAACAGTAGAAGGAAAGTCACCCGAGGAGGAAGCAACTGCACTCCTTTAACATAAAGCCTCCCCCTCCCTCTCTCCACATGGTACGGCCGCTTGGCCCATCCGCACGACCCGCTCTGATTGGCTACGTTGCCTATCGGCTGAGCCGATCGCCCTGGAGGTGTGACCAATTGACAAGCAACAGACATTCGCCCATCCGTCACTGCAACGGACCAATGGCGGCGCAGGATGGTGAGGGCGTTGGCCAATCACCGCCTCCGCCGCCGTTTTGTCCAATCCGATTTTCAGGAGGCGTTTACTGCTGTCCGGGACTGCAGCCAATCGGCAAAAGCAAAGGTCCGGCGGGTTTTAGCAATACCAACAAGTGTGTACGGGGTGGGGTAAGCCGGGTGGGGGGAGCTTAGGGACTTGAGCCTGCAGTTTCAGAGCATCTCCTTCTGTAGGCGAGGTCTCTGATTCCAAATATAAGTAAATACCTGCTTACATTCGAAGTGTCTTATTTTTTGTGCAAGGGAGTAACAATAGTGCAGCCCATTTTCAAATTTATGAATTCAGTCTCACTGCAAACATAGTTTTGTGTATGACAGTTGTTTGTCATCCTGGCATACTGTAACATTGTGGTTATGTTAATTGTCCCGTAAGCTTACGGTGGCCACTCGTACACTGCTGTGCCAGACTGTCCAGTTTCCCTGACATAACAGGGTGTAGAGCAGGAAGGCTGACGTTTAGGCCCGAAACATCAGCTTTCCTGCTCCTCTGCTGCTTGGCCTGCTGTGTTCATCCAGCTCTACACGTTTATATCTCAGATTCTCCAGCATCTGCAGTTCCTGCTATCTCTGTCCAGTTTTCCTCTTGTGTGACATGTCTCTGTTTTCTCTTAACTTTTCATCATTAATGAAAATTAACTACTGTTAAGACTAATGTTTTGCGAAGCAGACCTTAGCAATCTCTTATAGTCCATGGGCTGGAATTGATCATTGAGAGAGAGGTACGTGACAAGGGTGATTGTACTTATTTATTTATTGGGTGTGGGTTTTCATAATATCACTAGCTGTTTTACTGCTTCAGTGGGCTGCAGTGTTGGTTAGCTCAGTTAACCAAATAGCTCGTGTGCAATGCAGAGTGACGCTAACAGCACAAATTCAATTTCTGTACTGGCTAAGGCTGCCATGAAGGTGTCACCTTCTCACCCTTACCCTCTCCCCTGATGTATTGTGACCCTGAAGTTAAACTCACCACTTGTCATCTCTCTCTAATGAGAGTGTGGTCATCTTGACACTATGGCAACGTTACCTTAAAATGGGCAGCAAAGGTCATGGATAAGTTTCCTCATTTACGAAACAAATAATGAAACTGAAAAACACAAAAAATAATTTTGTGGTGCATAGTTTATTGATGATGCTCAATCTAGGGCTTCAGTGATTATAAACGTTAAGATATGCAAGAATAGTCCAGATTTATACTTGATATTACCTTTTTCACTGCATTGGTGTCAGTTATTCATTAGTGGACAGATGTTCAAAGAATTTAAAAAATGGAATAAAAGGATGGTGTCAGTAATGCTACTAAAAACCTGCCAAATTGTAACAAAAACCCATTCAGTTCGGGGGTGTCCTTTCGACAAAGAAACATGGTATCCTTGGCAATCAGACTTAGCTGGAAAACAGCGCAAGACTTAATTGCTCCTAATTTAGCAAATTGCTTTCAAGAAGATGGCAAATGTATGGTAATAGGATTAACATTAAAAGCATACATAATGATGATGCAGTGATAATGTCAGACTCACTTGATTAATTAATGGGAGCTGAAAGAGATTTTATGTTTTAACCTAAGTAAAGTGAGTATGTATATAGATCAAGCTACGAGTAAATAATTCTTGTAGAAATTTCCATGGGCTGTAGCAGCATTAATTTGTAAAACTAAATTGCCCAACTCCACAACAGTACAGCTAATCATGTTCAACAATGTCATCAATGTGGCTGAATAAGCTGGCAGGGCCAACAGCAGACTGGACGCCATGTCCAGAATCCTTTTTGAAGTAGCAAAAGATGCCAAACTCATGACCTCTTCAGAAACCCTACAGATGGTGCAACATGCAGATACATATTTGAAGGCAGGCTATTCTGAATATTCAAGGATAGATTTCCTGTTTATATCCTAAATAGTCATGTTCACGTTAACTGACAGCAGATCACTTCTCTTCTGATCACTGCCTCATCTTAGGTGACTGTCAATTTCAGGAAAACCAGAGAGTTGGAAGGCAAAATTGAGATTCTTGACTCTCGAAAACATCAAGGAAGTGCAATGAAGGATATAGGTAGGCTGTCAGTTAAATAAGAAGTGACATGATTGAGACATAAAAGATGCTCATGGGTCTTGAAAGAGCAGATGTTGTGAGAATGTTTCTTCTCAAGAGAGAATTTAGAACTAGGGAGCCATAGTTTAAAACAGAGATGAGGAAAAAGATTGTTTGTCTCACAAAGGGTCATAAGTATTTGGAATTCTCTTCCTGAAAATGGGATGGAAGTGGAGTTTTTGGATACGTTGAAGGCACAGGGTGAGAAATTCTTGGGAAACAAGGGCTGAATATTATCGTGGGTAGGTGGGAATGTGAATGAAAGTTACAATCAGATCAGCTGAGATCTTATTAAATGGTAGAGCAGGCTCTAAGTGCTGAATGGTTCAGTCCTGTTCCTTGTCTGTACATTCATATGAAGAGTTAGCAAGCCTGATTCTTTGCTGTGGAGACCTCCATGTTCATCTTTCTATCCAGATATTGTTCCATAAAGTAAGACGAGATGTCCTCATGTTTCTTCACACAAGCACGCATGCACACAAACACACACACACAAAAATGTCTGTGATCAGCAGCCCAAAGGCAGAAGGTGGATGGGTACCAAAATTGCAATCAATATTCTGACGATCATAAAATTCATTTGTGCCAGATTTTATGACATGAAGCCCACAGAAATCATGTGTCCTTTCAGTCTTTCCTGCCATTTATCAAAGGGCTTTGGAAGATTGTATGCAGAAAGTCTGGGCAAATCCACAACTCTAAATGAGTAAGACTAAGGTTGTTAGTAATGTCAAGCAAATAAAACTTGTAGAAGCTTACTGACTGAGTTGTATTTGAGTCTGTGTAACCATGAGGAAAGGCATCAACACCATCATCCACAAGCAGAAGGGAAAGAGCAATTAAATGAGAAATTTATAATCCATTTCATGGGTGAGTGCAGTTTACAATATTTTGTCACTGCCAGTTGGGTTAAGTCTGCCCTGGAATTGGTAATAAACCCAGAACAAATCTCCGATGTATCCAGCAGGAAAATCTCCATTAACCTCATGTTACTAAGGGATATGAGTGCCTCATCAGCTAGGACCAGAAGAAGGTCTTTGCCAGAATGTCATACAGCTACATGATGGATGAGCTCTCCAAAATGAGGTTTTAGGGAAGGAATCCACCATTAGTTACAACCGTTCCACTCTTAACATCAGTACTACAGTTTCACAGAATCACAAAAAATCAGAGAAATGTTTCAACTCAGAGGAGGCCATCTGGCCCATCGTGGATGTGCTGGCCCTTCAAAAGGTCTTTATGATTTAGTGCCATTCTCCTCCCTTTTCCCAAACCCTGCACAATGTTCAATACCGTACTCAAAGAGGACAGGAGAGAAAGGACAGTGTGCCTCTAATCAGAAAGCTTTCAAATTACTGTCCATTAATAGAAGCAGATATTTTTTGGGTTAGAGGTGTCAGTAGCATATCCCTTACTTTTCCTGACATAATGGTCTATATCTTGGTATGCAAGAGACAATTTCAAAGTTTGCAGATAATATAAATCTGTGAGGACAGTGTACAACTTCAAAAGGGCACCTTCAAGTTAGTGGAGTGGGCAGATAAATGGAAGATGAAGTTCAATGCAGAGAAGTCTGAAGTGATGCATTTTGGTAGGAAGAACATGGCTGGACAATACAAAATAAGGGATACAATTGTAATAAGAGTGCAGGGGCAGAGGTAATATATATATATGGATGTATATATGCAGAGACTATTGAATGTAGGTGAATAAGTAGAGAGATCTTTTAATAAAGAATACAGTGTTCTTGGCTTTACTAATGGGGACATAGAGTACAAGAGTAAGGAGGCGATGCTGGAATTGTAAAAGACACTTTTTAGCCCTGAGCTGGCGCATTGTGTACAGTTATGGGGGTAACACTACAGGAAGGATGTAAATGCATTAGGAAAAGTACAGAAGAAATTTACAAAAAGTGATTCTAGGGATGAATAATTTCAGTTATGAGAAAACATTGGAGAAATTGGGACTGTTATCCTTAGAGAGAAAAAAGACAAAATGTAACAGAAGTTTTCAAAGTCATCAGGGCTGAATACAGTAGATAGTGAAAAATTATTGTTGCTTGTAAAAGGCTTTAGAATGAGAGCGCATAGGTTTAAATGACTTGCAAAAGAAGCTAATGAAATGTTAGCAGAAATTTTATCACATCATTAGCGTATGGAACATATTGCTAGGAGTTGCTAGCACAGGTATATTGAGACATTCAAGAGAGCATGAGATGATAATTAAATTGAAGCAATGTGCAGAGTATTGGACAAAAAAGGTCAACTCTCCTCTGCAATGATGTGGAGGTGCCGGTTTTGGACTGGGGTGGACGAGGTCAGAAATCACATGACACTAGGTTACTGTCCAACATGTTTATTTGAAAACACAAGCTTTCAGTATCTCAGTCCTTCTTCAGGTGTTAGTGAGAGAGGTAATATAGGACACAGAATTTATACGTAAATGATTAAAGGTTCACACCATTGATGAGGATATACTGAGCAAACCGAAGGTGCTGTTAAATCTTTAATCAGTTAGAAGGTTTTAATTGATGAATATGTACATGTAAATCTCTGAATTCCTTTGAAATTATGGTCCTGAGAGAACTAAAGGCTTTATCAGTGCAAAGAAGTGACAGTTTAGGTCAGACAATGCATGTTAGGTGAGACGCAGTTTAGAATCTGTGTTTTAGTTTGAAGTCAGACTGGTTTTATTTCTAACAGGAATTTCTAAAACCCCATATTGACTGACTGTCTATAAATTGTGTGCTTTTTGAGCAAAATAAAAAGTATCTGCAAGTATAAATTCACCCCATAGATTCATGTGTGTGTGCATATAACACAGTGTGGAGCTGGAGGCACAGGTAGCACCAGAGGAGCAGGAAAGTTGTCGTTTTGGGTCAGGACCCGTCTTCAGAAATGGGGAGGAAGATGGGAGCTGGGAAATAGAGAGGAGGGGTGGGGCTGGGGAAGGTAGGTGGGATGGTGATAGGTGAGTGCAGGTAGGGAGTGGTGGGGATTGGTCAGTGGGATGGAGGGTCAGAGAGGTGGGAGAGAAGCTGGACAGGTTATGTCAGGTCAAGGAGTTGGGGATGGGGGGGGGTTGGGCATCAGTTGAGGCTGGGGGTGGGGAGATTTTAAACTGGTGAATTCCATGTTTAGGCTATTGGGCTGTAGGTTTTCGAGGTGGAATATGAGGTGTTGCTGCTCCAGTTTGCAGGTGGTGTCATGGTAATACTGGAGGAGGCCCAGAATGGATATATCCCCTCGGGAGTAGAAGGGGAGTTAAAATAGTTGGCTACTGGAAGGTGTTGTCATTTATTGCATACAGAGCGCAGATGCTCCACAAAATGGTCTCTGAGTCTATGTTTGGTCTCACCATTGTAGAGGAGGCCACATCAGGAGCACTGGATACAGTAGACCAAGTTGATGGATGTACAGGTGAGCCCCTTTCTGATGTGAAAGATTTATTTTGAGCCTTGGATGGTGTAGCACTTCCTGCGGTCGCAAGGAAAGGAGCCGGGCATGGTGGGGCTAGCGGGGAGTGTGAAGCTGGCAAGGGAGTCACAGAGAGATTGGTCATCAATGGATTCTTTCACTACTATTATAATATTACCAAAATTTACCATGAATCTGATACAAGTGAAAAGAAACATAGAGAGAGAATCAAAACAACGGCAAGGGAAGAAAAGTGACGTGAAGTATAGAAACAGAAAAACAAGAACACGAAGAGAGCAGAAATAGGTATCTGGGATGATATCAAAGTGTGAGGCTGGATGAACACAGCAGGCCCAGCAGCATCTCAGGAGCACAAAAGCTGACGTTTCGGGCCTAGACCCTTCATCAGAGAGGGGGATGGGGAGAGGGTTCTGAAATAAATAGGGAGAGAGGGGGAGGAGGACCAAAGATGGATAGAGGAGAAGATAGGTGGAGAGGAGAGTATAGGTGGGGAGGTAGGGAGGGGATAGGTCAGTCCAGGGAAGACGGACAGGTCAAGGAGGTGGGATGAGGTTAGTAGGTGGGAAATGGAGGTGCAGCTTGAGGTGGGAGGAAGGGATGGGTGAGAGGAAGAACAGGTTAGGGAGGCAGAGACAGGTTGGACTGGTTTTGGGATGCAGTGGGTGGAGGGGAAGAGCTGGGCTGGTTTTGGGATGCGGTGGGGGAAGAGGAGATTTAGAAGCTGGTGAAGTCCACATTGATATCATTGGGCGGTAGGGTTCCCAAGCGGAATATGAGTTGCTGTTCCTACAACCTTTGGGTGGCATCACTGTGGCACTGCAGGAGGCCCAGGATGGACATGTCGTCTAAGGAATGGGAGGGGGAGTTAAAATGGTTCGCGACTGAGAGGTGCAGCCGCACCTCCATTTCCCACCTACCAACCTCATCCCGCCTCCTTGACCTGTCCGTCCTCCCCAGACTGACCTATCCCCTCCCCACCTCCACACCTATTCTCTCCTCTCCATCTATCTTCTTTTCTCTCCATCTTCGGTCCGCCTCCCCCTGTCTCCCTATCTATTCCAGAACCCTCTCCCCACCCCCCTCTCTGATGAAGGGTCTAGGCCCGAAACGTCAGCTTTTGTGCTCCTGAGATTCTGCTTGGCCTGCTGTGTTCATCCAGCTTCACACTTTATTATCTTGGATTCTCCAGCATCTGCAGTCCCCATTATATCTGGGGTGATATACTGTTTTCTACTATATGCAGCACTATGGAAGGTAGATATTTTGTAACATACTAATTGTAATTGGATTGATTGTACTCTTGATATTTTTCATCTGCATTCATTTCCAGGTAACTGTTTTGGAGTTCTAATATTCTTGTCTGTTTTGTGTATATATCTGCATTCCATAACTGCTTTAAATTTGATTTTATCATTCACCACCTCTAATTTACCTTCCCTGCCGTTCCTTAGATTCTACATTGTCTTTCAAATCATAGAAACCCATGATTTTCTTTCCTCTTAACAGAAATTTTCTGCCTACACTGTGTATTTGAATTAACATTTCTCTCTCAACTTATCCATTCACATCAGCCTGAGCATTCATTTAGGCTCTACACCCATTCTTCTGCTGTTCAGGTCAGATTTGTTTGTTGGTAAAGGTTTTCTAATGCAGAGCATTCATAGGATGAGGATGTCACTGGCTAGGCAGTATTAATTGCCCAGAGGGCAGTTCAGAGTCAACCACATTGCTGTGGTCTGGAGTTACATGTAGGCCAGGCCAGGTAAAGATGGCAGTTTCCTTCCATTAAGGTGAATCTGACAGGTTTTTATTGACAATCAGTTTGTAGTCAACATCAAGCTCTTAATTCCAGATTTCCATTGAATTCAAATTCTGCCACCTGCAATGGTGGGATTCAAACCCAGGTCCCCAGAAACTTACCTCGGTCTCTGGATTAACAGTCCAGTAAAAATACCACTAGGCCATCACCTCTCATTGCTGTAAGCGATGATAGTTTCAAAACTATAAAATGCTTCCATGCCCTGGTATCCCAAATCTGCCAAAGGCACCTCAGGGTAATGATTGGTACATTGTATATTTCATGTTACATTGAGTTTGCATCTGTGAAATGTTCGAGGTGAGGCAAAATGGACTGGTCATAGAACATAGAACAGTATAGCACAGTACAGGCCCATCAATCTACCCTGCACACCCTACATTATACTATCCTCCATGTGCCTATCCAACAGTCGCTTAAATGTCTCTAAAGTATCTGACTCCAATACCACTGCCAGCAGCGCATTCCATGTGCCCACCATTCTGTGTGAAGAACCTACCTCTGTCATCTCCCCTATACCTTCTTCTAATCAGCTTAAAATTATGCCCCCTTGGTCATCATTCATACTGACAAATGATGCTGTGGTACTACTCTTTAGATCCTAGTTAATCATCTGAAAATGACACAATGATTCCTCTGCAATATTCTACACAGCCTAACTATCTTGCTGATAGGCAATTCCACAAATTCATTTTGTCAAAGATATAAAAAAAAACTCAAAAGCAGCTGAATGTCATAAAGGGCACTAATCTATCCCAATTCCAATTGCCTCAGCCACAACTTCTTTGGTTGAGAAATTGACTTCCTACTTTACCAACGTATCCTGACAAGGTCAGAAAATTTTTAAATTCTTACATTTTACATAAATGAAGAAATCATATTTTCATGCTTGCTTAACCAATTGTTCAGTTGTTGTTGTCTGCGCCTCACATTTCAAGAATTGAAAAATGCTGAAAAGGCAAGAATAGGCACAAATTAAACATGACTCCAAAAACTTGGCTCAACAAGGCTACAAAAGTGAGCTCTCGCTTCAAATGTCCTGAAGTGGCAGGACTAATAAACATTGGCCAGAACTGGTAGGAAGGGAAGGCAGGGATAGGAGCAAGAGAGAAAAAGAAAATTTCAAGTGCCAGTCCAATGACTTCATCAGAGACCTTGGCACCGAAGGTAAATCAGGACATCAACTGATGCAATATTACAAAACTCAAAATTGCTGACACCCTGCAGCCAGATGATGCAATCTATGTTAACCAGTAAGTTTGCTGCTCTTAATCAGTTGTCTCAGGCCATAAAAAAAGGAATTGAGATAGAACATAGAACATAGAACATAGAACAGTACAGCACAGAACAGGCCCTTCAGCCCACAATGTTGTGCCGACCATTGATCCTCATGTATGCACCCTCAAATTTCTGTGACCATATGCATGTCCGGCAGTCTCTTAAATGACCCCAATGACCTTGCTTCCACAACTGCTGCTGGCAACCCATTCCATGCTCTCACAATTCTCTGTGTAAAGAACCCGCCTCTGACATCCCCTCTATACCTTCCTCCAACCAGCTTAAAACTATGACCCCTCGTGTTAGCCATTTCTGCCCTGGGAAATAATCTCTGGCTATCAACTCTATCTACGCCTCTCATTATCTTGTATACCTCAATTAGGTCTCCTCTCCTCCTCCTTTTCTCCAATGAAAAGAGACCGAGCTCAGTCAACCTCTCTTCATAAGATAAGCCCTCCAGTCCAGGCAGCATCCTGGTAAACCTCCTCTGAACCCTCTCCAAAGCATCCACATCTTTCCTATAATGGGGCGACCAGAACTGGACGCAGTATTCCAAGTGCGGTCTAACCAAAGTTTTATAGAGCTGCAACAAGAGCTCACGACTCTTAAACTCAATCCCCCTGTTAATGAAAACCAAAACACCATATGCTTTCTTAACAACCCTGTCCATTTGGGTGGCCATTTTAAGGGATCTATGTATCTGCACACCAAGATCCCTCTGTTCCTCCACACTGCCAAGAATCCTATCCTTAATCCTGTACTCAGCTTTCAAATTCGACCTTCCAAAATGCATCACCTCGCACTTATCCAGGTTGAACTCCATCTGCCACCTCTCAGCCCATCTCTGCATCCTGTCAATGTCCCGCTGCAGCCTACAACAGCCCTCTATACTGTCAACGACACCTCCAACCTTCGCGTCGTCTGCAAACTTGCTGACCCATCCTTCAATCCCCTCATCCAAGTCATTAATAAAAATTACAAACAGTAGAGGCCCAAGGACATCATTATAGAAATCCTGGTGTAACCAACTCTTTCACACAAGAAGCAGCTGTATTGTGAATTATAAAACAAGAAAGTTCTGTAGTGTTTAAAGAGGTATTTTCACAAGAAGGTTTCTACTCAACTCTTAGATTTTTAAAAAACAATTAACCACATGATAGTCTTCATGTGTTCTATATTGACATTACTCTCAATTAACTGAGGTATATTTCTTTTTAATCCTTTACAGATTCCCAGTTGCACATAAATAACCCATGGCACTATTTCAATGAGGATCAAGCAGTTCTACCCCTTGCTCTGGCCAATATTTCTCCATCTGTAAATTTCATTGGACCAGATTAACTGTTTATTATCATGTTGCTTCTTGTGGAACTTTAGTGTGTACAAATTGCCTCCTCTTTTCTTATGTTACCTTTACACTTCAGATGTAATTTGTTGCTTGTAAAGTGCTTTGGAAAGCCTTTAGTTTGGGAGAGGTGCTATACAAATGAAAGTCCTTTTTATTGTATCAGATACCATCTCTAACTGATTTAACCAGATTTGTAGAATATTACACAGAGATACATGAAATAAATGAAACAAAAGCATGAATTCAGTGTTATTGCCTGCTGAAATCAAATTCTAAAACTATGAAATCTGTTTACTACCAATATTTCAGATTAAAACCAGTAATTCTTAAAATAAATTCTCCGATTTATGTTCCTATTTGTGTTCATATTTGGTATATATATTCTGGTAAACTGGGAGACTAGCCAAAAGTCCAAACCAAAATAATGCAAAATAGAATACGATTTCAAAAGATGTTAATGTTGGTTCTTCTGATGCTCTTCTTCCACAGTTCAGGTCTCAAGACTACAAGCTTAAGCTGTTTGGCTCATTTTAAGAGGCTGCTGTCAACATCAGTGCATATTATAATATAAAATTAATATAAAGAGACTTTTTTAAATGTGTTCACCTATTCCAGACATATCGATGAACTACAGCCATTACTAAAGATTTATTAAAACAAAATTTGAACATCAGAGTGTGTTGGCATATGAGGTGATCCAATGGATGAACGACACTGTGTGTATTTAGGATGTGCTCTTTTCATGTAAGTCTGATGCAATAAAGGTACATTGACATTTCTGGATTTTGTAATACATACTTTACCCAAGGACAAATTGTTCCACCGTCTCTATTTCTCACTCCAGAGATTTGAGCAAAAGAATCTTAAATGAAAGAAAAACATTAACATGCAGCAAGTAGCTAAGTCTGGAATATGGAGCCTGAGCTTGTTGTGAAAGCAGGTTCAATAAAGAAATTAAACGTTAGTTTAAAAAGAAATGAAGTGCACGGCTACAGGGAGAAGGCAGGAGAATGGCACAAAGTGAAATGCTTAATAGGGGAGCTAGTGCAGGCTCTTTTTTAAATTTCAAAAATACCCTTTATCCATAAAAACTATATACATTTAAAGTCACTAAAGCTGTTCAATTCTGTGTAGTAGTATATGGAGAAAACAAACAAACATCAGAGTTTTATTCAATCCAACAAACAAACCCAAGGCATCATTTACTTGTATAAGATTATATTTATATATAATTGAGGTAGCAGGAGGGCCCGATAACTTAACAGACCCCATTTAACTTCAGCAGGAAGACCTCAGGCAGTGGCCTTTCCGCACTTCCCCTTGGCAGCAATTGCCCAAAACTTTATTGCAATCCTCAGCACATAGTCCTGGATCTTAGAATGTGCCAAACTGAAACATTTGGTAAGGGTCAATTCCTTGTTCTGAAAGACCAACAGGTTTCTGGCAGGCCAAAGAATGTCTTTCATTGAGTTGATGGTCCTCCAGGCACAGCGTTTATCTTGGTGTGCGATCTGGGGAGCTGGCCTTAGAACACAGAGTCCTGGGCAGACCTGCCTGTGGTGAACCTCAGTAAAAACCACTGCATCTTTCTCCAGACTTCCTTTGCAAGGACACCTTAGAACATAGAACATAGAACAGTACATCACAGTACAGGCCCTTCGGCCTACAATGTTGTGCTGACCTATTATCCAACTCTAAGATCAAACTATCCTGCCTACCTTACATTATACGATCATCCATGTGCCTACCCAAGAGTCGCTTGAATGTCCGTAATGTATCTAACTCCACCAACCCGGGTGCACATTCCACATGCCCACCACTCTCTGTGTGAAGAACCTACCTCTGACATTTCCCCATACCTTCCTCCAATCACCTTAAAATTATAACGCTCGTAATCATCATTCCCACCCTGGGAAAATGTCTCTGGCTATCCACTCTATCTATGCCTCTCAACAGCTTGTACACCTCTATCGAGTCACCTCTCATCCTTCTTTGCTCCACTGAGAAAAGCCCTAGCTCCCTCAACCTATACTTATAAGACCTGCCCTCCAGTCCAGGCAGCATCCTAGTAAATCTCCTCTGCACCCTCTCTAAAGCTTCCACATCCTTCCTATACTGAGGCGACCAGAACTGAACACAATATTCCAAGTGTGGTCTAACCAGGATTTTATACAGCTGCAGCATAACCTCGGGGGTCTTAAACTTAATTCTCCTTCCAATGAAAGCCAACACACCACACACCATCCCAACAACCCTATCAACTTGGGTAGCAACTTTGAGGGATCTATGGACGTGGACCCCAAGATCCCTCTGCTCCTCCACACTGCCAAAAATCCTGCCATTAACCCTATATTCTGCCTTCAAATTTGACTTTCCAAAATGAATCACTTCACACTTTTCCATCTGCCACTTCTTTGCCCAACTCTGCATCCTGTCAATATCCCATTGCCACCTACAACAGCACTCCACATTATCCACAATTCCACCAACCTTCATATCATCGGCAAACCCACCCTTCCACTTCCTCATCCAGGTCATTTGAGTTTAGAAGAGTAAGATGTGATTTGACTGAAACTTAAGATCATGAAGGCTCTTGGTGGGTTGGATGCAGACAGGATGTTTCCTTTTATGGGAGAAACAAGAATTAGGTATCACTGTTTGAAAATAAGGTGTCACCCATTTAAAATACAGGTGTGGCAATTTTTTTCTCTCAATGGATTCGGAGTTTTTGGAACTCGTCCTGAAAAGATGGTGGAGTATTTTTAAAGCAAAGATGGATATATTCCTGTAAAGCAAGAGGTTAAAAGATTACTAGGGGTTGGTACGAATATGGATTTGAGTTCCAATTAGATTAGCCAGGATCCAGCAGGAGATGTGAGACAGTCTCTACCCCAAACCCCCGCAGTCACTTTGAGGGCAGCGTGTGGTGGCACATACAGACTAGGTTTGTATGAACAACCTCAATGATAGTAAGAACTGCAGATGCTCGAGTCAGAGATAACTCAGTGTGGAGCTGGAGGAGCACAGCAGGCCAGGCAGCATCAGAGGAGCAGGAAAGCTAACGTTTCGGGCCGGGAACCTTCTTCAGAAAAGATTAATCGGCATGACTAGTCAAAGAAAATTACCCTGGTCATTATCACAATGCAATTTATGGGCGCTTGTGTGCACAAAGTGGCAGCCACATTTATTACATTACAAAAGTCAGTCTGCCTCAAAAGCACTTAATTGGCTGTAAGTTGTTTTGGGAATGTCCACAGAGAGCAAAAGAGACTACATAACGGAAGACTTTCTTTTTGTATACAGCATTTTTAAAAAATTTGAAGCATTTGAAAAACATCAGTCGAATTTTATGAATACATTAGGCTCGATAATAAATCTAAAGGTTAACCTGTAGCAGTGTCAGATTTAGTTTAGTGGCAACTTTTGTGCCAAATTTGACAATCATGCATTCAAATCCATTCCTGATACTGGCATACAAAATATAAGATGACATTTGAGTGCATTAATAAGGTGTAATATTAAACTGAGATCCCTTCTGCCCTCTCAAGTGATCAAAGAAATTACAACAAGGAAGAGCAGTGGAGTTCTCCCAAACGTCCAGGTCAATAATTATCCCTTAACTAATGTTAATTTACACAAAAAAAAATCTGGACAGTAATAATGACCATGTAATCACTATCAATTGTCATAAAAACTCACGTTGTTCACTAACGTACTTTAGGGAAGGAAATTGGCCACAGGGATGAATTCTAGGGCCATAATTATTTACAATGTATATTAATGACTTACATGAGGAAATTGAACATACCATAGCCAAAGTTGTGGACAACACAAAAATAGGTCAGAAGGTGAAGATGACACAAAGTATTTGCACTGGGATATAGACAAGTTAAGTGAGTAAGCAAAACCTTGACCGATAAGACAAAATGTGAGGTGATGTGCCTTGGCAGGAAAAATAGAGGAGCTGAATATTATTTAAATGGAGAAAGATTGCAGAAAACTACAGATCAGAAGAATTTGGGACATCTCAACCATAATGCACAAAGAGTTAGCATTCAGGTTCATTGGGTAACAGAAAAGGCAAATGGAGAATTGTCTTCAGGCTGATGACCTTTGGCATTGACAGATGGCCACAATTCCACCAACTAATCAGCACTTTGTTGCCAGCGGAATCTCACTTTGTACACACAGCCTGGTACTGGGCCATCTCTTCTTATAGCTCTGAACCCCTCACCTGTTTGCAAAGCATACTGTAAATATGAATTACCATAAGTTTCAGTAATGTGCCTTTAAAATATACAACAGTTTCTCCCTCAGTCTTTTGTTGAATATGTTCCTTTTCCCAATTCAGACCACAATCAAAAATAAAGTAAAATGTTAAGATACAATCTTTACAATACTCACCTGTTGTATGGTGCCTTTCAAACATCTCAGTATATTATACTATAGGTTCCACTTTATCTACCCTGCTAATTGCATCCTCAAAAGAGTTTAATGAATTTGTCAAATGTAGTTTTCCTTTTATAGAACAATGTTAACTGGCTGTTCATGCAGTGATATGTTAAGTCCATGGTTAAGACTTCCTTAATAATAGATTCCAGCATTTTCCCTACAACGAATGTCAACCCAACTTGTCTGTGGATCCCTGTGCTTTCTCTTCCCCCCTTTCAGTTGTCTGCCTACATCCTCCTGTCCTATACAAATCCTTTTTCTGAGACCTGCCCAGACGACAAAAAATAGTAAAAGAAAACAGCAACACTTGGAAATCGGTGTACTGGGAGGCAACAGCCTAGTGGTATTATTGCTTGACTATTAATCCAGAAACCCAGATAATGTTCTGGGGACCTGGGTTTGAATCCTGCCATGGCAGATGGTGGAATCTGAATTCAATAAATACCTGGAATTAAGGGCCTAATGGTAATTGTGAACCCATTGTCGATTGTTGGAAAATCCATCTGGTTCACTAATATTCTTCAGAGAAGGAAACTGCCATCCTTACCTGGTCTGGCCTACATGTGGTTCCAGACCTACAGAATTGTGGTTGACTCTTAACTGCCCTCTGGGCAATTCGGGATGGGCTAAAAATGCTGCCTGGTCAGTGACAACCTCATCCTGTAAATGAATAAAAAAATTGGACCACAGTTCTAAGGTACACACAAGTTGGACTATTATGCACATTTTACTGTTTTCTTTCCTTCTGTATTGCTTGAGTTTATCAATATCTCCCTCACAGTTTCAAATCAAAATCAGTTGACACATGAAAGCGCACACATACTTCACATTGCCAATATTATCTTCTTCACCATGTAAGAATGGCAAATCAAGTACCACACGAAGATGACTTATGACATTACCACATTACTGACTTACTAACTAATGGAAACAATACTTTCTTTACTCTGTCAAAATTGTTCATAACTTTGAACACCTCAATAAGGTTGTGATCAGAGATAATGGGAACTGCAGATGCTGGAGAATCCAAGATGACAAAGTGTGAAGCTGGATGAACACAGCAGGCCAAGCAGCATCTCAGGAGCACAAAAGCTGATGTTTCGGGCATCAAGGATGAAGGGTCTAGGCCCGAAACATCAGCTTTTGTGCTCCTGAGATGCTGCTTAGCCTGCTGTGTTCATCCAGCTTCACACTTTGTTACCTCAATAAGGTCACCTCTTAACCTTCTCTGCTTCAAGGAGAATATGACTAATTTCTCTAACCTTTCCTTGTATCTAAAATCCTTCATTCCTAGTATCATTCTAGTAAATCTCCTTTGCAATTTCTCCAGGTCTTTAATGAGGTGCCCAGAACTGAACACATTATTTTAAATGTGGTCTGATCAATGATTAGTAGTGTAGCATTACTTCCTTGTATTCATACTCTCCTTCTATTTATGAACCCAAGAATCTGAAAAGCCTTACTAATAACCTTTTCAATTTGCCTGGCCACCTTCAAAGAATTATGCACTTGAACCCTGAGGTCCCTCCATTCCTGTGTGCCACCCAAAATTGTCTTGTCTCTCTGTATTTCTTCACCAAAATGCATTACCACAAATTTCCCTGCATTGAATTTCATCTACCAGGTGTCTGCCCATTTGGCCAACTTGCAAATGTCTCTCTGAAGTCTCTCAGCATCATCCTCACAATTCACTATTCTCTTTAACTTAGTATCATTTGCAAACTTCAAAACCTTGCCCTCATTATCCATCTCCAAATTTACGTTCACATAAATCAGAAAAAACAAGGGTCCCTAATCCCTGGGGAACACCACTTTCAACTCATCAGAAGTCTAAGAAATGCCCATCTATACTTAGTCTGAGTTTTCTTTTATACAACCTTTATTCCATGGTGCCAAACATTTCTAATTTGGTAACTCACCTGCCACGTGGCACAGTATCAAATACTTTCTGAAAGTCCGACTATACAACAGCCACACCCTCATCCACCGCCTCATCAAAGAACACAATTAAATTTGTCAGACATGACAAAGCCATATTGAGTATCTAACTTATTAAGTATTAACTTATTTTTCTCTAAGTGCCCATTTATCTTATCCCATATTATGGCCTCCATCAGTTTTCCCAGTATTGATGTCAAGCAGACAGGTCTGTAGTTTCCTAGGTTATTCTTCATTCCCCTTCTTAAATAGGAGTATCACATTTACAATCTCTAGACCCCCAGGACTAATCCTGTGCTCAGAGAGAAAATTGCTGTCAATGATTTGGCAATTTGCTCCCTTAGCTCTCTTGGCAATCTAGTGTGTATCCTATGCAGGCCTGGTGACATTCCTACCTGGAGAGCTGCCAGACGTTGTCTGTATCTGACATTATGCTGCTTCGTTGCTCAATATCCATCTTTTCAACTAGGCCATTGTCACCATCTTATGATTTGGTATAGACTGAAGCAAAGTATTCATTTAGTAATCCTGCCATTCCCTTTGCTTCAGTCAGCAGCTTACCCTGCTTGTTCCTTATGCTCCCACAACCACTAGCCATCTCACCCTATTCTTTGATAATCTTTTACTTTTAATACTTTTAAAGAACATCTATTTGTTTTAGTGTGGCCTGCTATTCTTTCCTCACGCTACCTCTTGGCCTTCCTTATTCCAGCCTTAACCTCACTTCTACATTTTTATTGCTGTTATCATTCCAGTATACAATTATATGCCTCTTTTCTCTTCCTTCTTTAGTCTTTAATATCTATTGTCACCCAGATTACTCCAGCTTTGAATACCCTAAACATATTTCTCATGGGCATGTACCAAGCTTGAAGCCTATCAATCTCTCTTTTGAAAGTGTCCCATTTTTCATCCACTGCTTTATCAAAATGCAAAAATGCATTTCCAATTAACCTGTTCCAGTTAAACTTTTAGATTCCTAAGATCTACCCTTTTACAGTCTGGGTTCTTAATTCTTAATTAATCTTTATCCTTTTCCAACTTGATATCAAATCATATTGTATTATGATTGCCATTTCCCAAATGGTTCCGTGTTCTGACGTTCTCCATTTGGCCTGCCTCATTTCCAAAGACCAGATCCAGCACAGATCCCGCCCTGGATAGCTCTAAAAACATACTGTTCCAGAAAGTTCCCCTGTACACATTGCAGGAATTTTTCCCCTTCTTGCCCTGTACCCAACTTTTTCTCAGTTTACCGTAAGGTAATTGAAATCTCTAACTATCACAAACTTCTTTGTCTTGTATGTATCCATAATCTACTTACAAATGCTCTCTACTTGGAAGTCTGTAACAAATACCCAACAAGATCACTGCTTCCTTCCTGTTTTGTGTCTCCAACAATATAGATTTTTTATGCATCTCAATCAAGAGCTGTGATATTATCTTTGACCAAGACTGCTACACCTCCTCCTGTTTTACTCACCCTGTTTCTAATAAAAAATCTCATAACCCAAGGATGTTAAGAATCCAATCCTATTCTGGCTTCAGCCATATTTCTGTAAATACTACTAAATCGTATTCATCACTGCAATTTCTGCTTCCATGTCCCCAGATTTGTTCACTACACTCCATGCATCTACGTACATGCAATTAAACGCTGCCCTCTTCTCTTTTTGGCCCACTGGGAGGCAACCATTTCTTTGTTCACTGTTAACACTCAAGCCTGGCCTCATCGTTTCTCTTTATTCCCTATCTTCCCTCTTTTGCTCTCACCATGCTTAAAAGCTTCAGATAAATACATGAAAATTAAAAGCTTGGAGGGATATGGGCCAGGAGCAGGCAGGTGGGACAAGTTTAGTTAGACATTGTGTTTGGCATGGACTGGTTGGACCAAAGGGTCTGTTTAGTGCTCTATGGTATGTCCAAAACTAGACCAATTAGTTAACCAGCCTCTTACTTTGCTGGGAATGATTTCAAGTTAGTTTCTCAAATGAGCATGTTCTGGAAAAAGCCTAGGAGTAGATTAAACCAAAGTTGATATGATGTAATGTGACAGAATTAATTCTTTACCTCAGAGTAGAGGAACTTCAAGGTAATAGCAAGCACAATATGATGGAATTTTACATCCAATTTGAAAGGAAGAAATATGTGTCTAAAACTAGTATATAAAACGTAAATAATAGCAACCATGTGGGCATGAAAGCAAAGTTAGCGAACTGGGATAGCAGGCTAGAGAAATCCAGAGGACACTAGAGTATTGTGAACAATTTTGGTCCCCCTATTTCAGGAAAGGTATCATTTCAGTGAAGGCATTTCACCAGGATGATCCCTGGTACACTGCTTCAGCTGGAAGGCGTGGGTGTTTTTTTTGGGGGGGGGGATGCCTGAGGCAGCAAAAGGCAAAATCTTACACCTTCTGCCATTTGGAGGTGGGAAGTGTTATGAGGGATGGATGAGTGGACCAAAGAGTTGCAGAGGGAATGGTCCCTGCAAAATTCTGAGTCAACAGTGATGATGCAGGGGAGGAGAGATGTGATTTGATGATGGCATCCTGCTGGAGGTAGTGAAAATGGTGTAGGGTGATCCTTTGAATGCAGAGACTGGTGGGATGGAAAGTGAGGACAAAGTTAACCCTGTTGTTGTTCAGGGAGATAGGGGGAGTGGTGAAGATGGGAGTGAAGGAAATGGGTTAGACAGGGCCCTGTCAACATTGGATTTCCACCCAATGCTGAGGAAAAAGGACATGTCAGAAGCACCTCTGTGGAAGATGACATCTTCAGAACACATGTAATGGAGACGGAGAAACTAGGAGAATGGAATGGAGCCCTTGCAGAAAGTTGCATGAAAAGAAATATTTTATCAAAGTAACTGTGGCAGTCAATGGGTTTGTAGTGAATATTCATGAATAGCCAATCCCCTGAATTTGAAACAAAGAAATCAAGGAAGCGAAAGGAAGGCTCAGATGTACCTGGTGAAGATGACAGAAGAATGGAAATTGTAAGTAAAATTGATTAATTTTTCTAATTCCAGGCGAGAGCTGAAAAACTCAATCCACCAGAGAAAAGCTCCACATAATCTAAAGAGACAAGCCCAACCGGGATCTATGCAAGTACCCACAACCATAACTTTGACTTGGACTTCACCAGATGGAGGAATGCGATAGTGGATGAGGATTATCAGACTTCCTTTCAAGGTGCAAGCAGACAGGCTTCAGACTATCATGACGAAGCATGAACATGTAAAGGGAATGCAAATCCATAGATAAGAGGAGACAGCTGAAGCCAAGAAACTAGAAATTGTGGAACCAAACTAAAAGCATCAAAAAAATCATGAATGTAAATGGGAATAGTCTGGACATGGGGAGAAAAAAAAAGAACCAAAACAGTAAGATGTAAGTTCAGCGGAGCATGAAGGAGGTGGAAGTATGGGTCTGTTTGTAAATTTTGTGAAGAAGATAGGGCTATGCAGCATTGGTGGACAATGAGATGGAGTCTGTGTAGGAGGATCTCCAGGGAAGACGAGGTCAGTGGCAGTCATTAAAATGATAGCTTGATGCTCAAAAGATCCCAAGTAAGTTTAAAAACACCCAAACTGTTTTTTAAACCTTTATTAACACACAGTAACATTCTGCTTAACAGATTCTTATTATCCATTTTAGTTAAAAATAATACCTGGAGATTGAACAAAATCCAAAATACATCACAGTGAGATTAAATACAGCAAATTTAACAAACACCCAAATTTAAAATGTGAATCTGGAGATATGTTTCTTTCTTAAAAAAAAGCAGTCAAAATAAGTTAATTGCAGTTGTGATATTTAAAAAGCATATCAAATGATTCTACTTATTACAGCTGTCAATATCAAAACTTGTGATATACATAGTATCACAAATGTTCTGAAATCAGCAGAAATCCATGTACATTAAATAATCTTAATTTCGTAATTATTGCAATCCATCTTGAATTGTAAATTTGGTCAAAACAAGCTCAAGTACAGTTACTGTTGCAATTTAAGTAATCAATATACAATATAATCTAATCACTGGTTGTTTATTCTGCATGTCATAATTCAAAAGAATTCTCATTATTCTACTTTGTCCTACAGGTAGAGAAATCAATAATATTGTCCAAGTGAACAAATATTTTCAGCCTTTATTTTCCTTTTAGCAATCATTTCCAAAGACCATTATATATAACATCATTTACTCCCAAAAGGCACATTATCTGGAACCAAGTAAATCAATGCAATTTATTGGTACTTTACTGTTAGTGTTAGTTCCACACAGTTTGATTGTAAATTGCAGCAATTTCATCAGTTAAAAATCCTTCTGTCCAAGGTTTTCCTTACATGACCAGGGCAGAGACATTCAGGAACTTTCATCACAAAATTAGTTGAATTGGATCCATCAGCTCCAAAACACATACTAGTCAGTCATTCAATGGGAATACCATTCATGTCTCATTTAAAAAGCATTATTCAGTTAGGGCTAACGTTATACTAAGAATCTACCTTGTAGAATTTAAAAGGCCACTTCTCAAAAAGAGAAGTGAATACAAATTTGTGTGACCGACTTTGCAAATTTGAGGTTCTCTACTATCTCAGCTGAGCTCTTGTGGAAACCAGAGGTGGGGCAGAAAGTCTTTATGATTAAGAAACATTAGTAGATATATTCGTGTTTAGTTCGAACAATTTCTTATTCATTTGCCTCAATATTGCATGCCATAATTAAACTATAGACAAATAACCCAGTCAAATTACTCATCACATTTACAAACATGCCATCTTAATTGGTCCAGAATATACGAATCCATTGGCAAAATCTGCAGTTTGAAAAATATACACATTTCCATACTGTAATTCACATGAAATGCACCCACAAAACTAAAGGGGAAAACACTAGTGAGGTACACAGTAGATATGGTGATTTTTCACTACAGCACATTACATACAGAACACACCTACTTAAATAGATTCTTACTTATGTAATTCAGGGTCCAATAATGTAGCAGCACTGAAAAGGGACAGAGGGGAAAATGGGTGAAAAGATTATACAGATTTTTGACTTGAAATTTATTCAGTTGCTTCACAAACTATACTAAACACTAAAAAAATTACAGCTATCCTTCACATTCAGTGTACTTACACAACAAATCACAATAGTGCATAATTATGAGCACAAATGTATTCTTCCAGCCTATTCCTTTAGTAAGAACAAATTTGAGGGAAAAAAATGGTCCTTTGTTTGGCATTTGTTTTGGTGGAAAATTTAATTCTGTTTGCACTAAAAAACACTTGATCATATACATTTAAGACAAAGAAAACAAAATTAATAAAAAGAACTTAAAAGTTATTTCCATGTATAGTGTGACTGATGAATATAAACCAGGCAAGTATAAGTTGCAAAAAAATTAACTAACATAAATCCTTGAACATGGGTTATTCACACTTGTTAGACAGTGATTCACTATCCATTATACAGTGCTGGTGATAAGCAACAGCATTCCTTCTAACACTAACCAGTATTTTGATCGAGTTTTTCCAATACTCTATTGAGACGAATGTTCATAAGCCTGATTTGACCATCAAGATGATCAAGTTTTTCCTCTACATGACTTACATTTCTCCTCCAATAGAAACCAACTGGACCAGTCATAATGTACGTCAAAACTACAAAACAAAGTGGGAGCACAGCACCTTCGGGGTCACCTTCAGATTTCTGCAGAATGTAGAGACAAGCGAGGGCAAAAAAGACAATTCGTGCAATCCAGAAGAAGCAGCCAAACATTGTGCGTAATGTATAAAACAGAAGTCCCATAAACATTGACAAAAACCAATAAGCTACAAGTACAGCCACAACTAAAAGGAGAACTTGAGTTGGGTGGTTTACAGCTGTTGTTGGATTCAAATACTGGCTCACATTTGTTCCTGCAAGAAATAATAGAGAATTCAACTTTGCTTGTGATAACAAACTTTAGCCGGTCACTATAAAGATTCTTTGCAGAAATGAAATCTTTAAACAAACTGTGCAACCTTCCAAGCTATACATTTGCTCCTACCCAGTGAACTTCAACTGCAAAAACAGATATCCATCTTACAACCCTGTCATATAACATACAAACATTAGAATGCACAACAGATAACAAGAAAGTTTGGCTTATTTTAATCTCCTCCATGAGTCATATGGTCTGGAGCACAGTTATGATTAAAAGCTGTGCCAGTTCACCAACTGCATAAGGCTGTTGGAATAATAACTTGAGTGACTTAAAATTGCTGAGTAGCTGTAAGTTAGTTAATTTCAAGTTCAATGTCAATGACTGCTTTTATTTTCTAACGAAATGCAAAAGCTGGAGTGAAACTGACCCACAAAAGCAGACCTTCCCATTCAGATGACCCATATACAATGCAACCCCAGCGACTAAGTCTTTTAAACTCCAACACAAAAGCTTCTCTTGACCATGCAAGAGTAGGAGGATAAAAATGCCTAATGACATATGTTCAAAGTTCATAGAACTGAAGGTATAAAACTATGTGATTCTCTTTAAAATGAAAACAAAAACTCAGGGGAAGTATAGGTCTTCTAACACTCATTTGGTGGCTACAGTAGAGGCTCCCATACAAATTTGTGACAAGTTAAGCAGGCTGTGATAAGCATAATGACCCAAAAACTTCCTTGACTTCAATTTTCTAAGTAAAAATCCCCCAGTAACATATTAAACTAGTCTTACCATCAATTCCAAGAACATCCAGAAGATCAATCCATATTTTCCATATGGTGTGCAGAAACACATCCATGCCAAACACAAACTGTTCAGTAATCCTGGAGAAGAACTGAAGGAATATTTCTCATTAAATCATGTATTTTAAACAGTATATAAATTACTACAGCTACAAGAGCTTCTCCGAGTACTGGAATTCTGCAACAAGTAAACTCACCTCCCAATTCCTCAAACTCTGTCCATTACGTTCAGGCCACAAGTCAGGAGTGTGATAGGATATTCCCCAATTGCCCGGATGGGAGGGCAGCCCCAATCACACAAGGTGCCCAAAACCATCAAGTTCAAAGTACTCTGCTTAACTGACGTTACATCAAACAATGTGAACATTCACTCCAACAGTGAAAGTATATTTACAATCGGCAAGACACCCTGCAGCAACTTCGCAAGGCAAATGGCAGCAGATACACAGAAGTACCACCACCTACAAGTTCTCATTCAAGTTTACACCATTCTAACTTAGATCTACTGCTGCTCCTTCACTGACACTAGGCCAAAATCCTGGAATTCACTCTTCCCATAAACACTAAGAGTGTACCCATACCACATGGATTGCAGTGGCTCATGACACATCTGACCAACGCCTTCAAGAGTAAATAGGGATAGGCAATAAATGGCATTTCAGCCGATCCTTTGAGTGATTAGAAAAAAGTATCAATGAGGTGCAAACCATATAGACCCTCAAGCCAATTCTCAATTGGTCCATGGCTGATCTTCAATGTAAACCATAATGTTAGAAAGCTTGTAACAGTTAGAATGTATGGGATATCACCACCTAATGTCAGAGATCTCATGAGACTTCTTGCTTGGCCTTCAATAGCTAGATGTCACAAGTACCTCAAGTACAGTAATAAAATTGTTTGAAACACAATCATCTGTGCTAGTTAGATCAAACTAATTATAAGATGAACTTTGGGTCCAAACTTTACTACAAATCCAACTTCCCAGTCTGATCCCCACGTCCTGCAATCTACGTATCAGTCCCCAATATTCAATAACTGATGATTCACTGCCTTTTAAAGTTAGAAAACTCAAGAGGTTCAGATTGAAAAAAGCTTTCACATTTTAATTCCAAATGTCAATATCTATAAACCAAATAAAAACCATAAGGCTATTCAGCCCATCTTTAGAATCCCACTTTCTTACATTTGGTTTTAGTATTGAAAATTATGACACTTCAGCTGCAGATCTAAATTTTTTTTAAAGGAGTGGAAGCCTTCACCACAAGCAAGTCCTGATGCTCGGAACATTGCTGTCATATATTGTCTCATGGTAAGAAGCTCAAATTTCCATTGCCGGTCACCCAAAATGTATTTAAAGTAAGGGCTTCAGTCCTCCCTTCTGTCATTTCACCTATCCTATGACACCTCCTAATGGCCAAGGGAGAGAGACTCATATAATACCTAAATAAATATCATTGCTTAAAAAGTTACATTTTTACTTTTCATTTAGTAGACTTTCAAAGTTTATGCGGAAATTAAAATTTAAGCCAAGAATGAAGGGTACACATGTTATACAGAACATTAGATTAGGGCTTATATTGCAGCTATGCAAACTATTACCACTAGACAATGCTTTTCACCAAGTGGAAAAACAAACCTCACTTTACGGAAATAAGGTAAGCAATCTCTGGGAGCATTACGAAAGAGCTGTGTTAATGATGCAACACAGAGCACAGATCTCCCAAACTGCCATCATATTTTCATTTTAATCCATGACATTCAAGGCCATCAGAACAACTTTAAACAAACTTCCATACTACAAAATCCAGTGTCAGAAGTCACACGACTTGAGATTATAGTCCAACACATTTATCAAATTAGAAGCTTTTGGAGCACTGTTCCTGCATCAGGTGGAGTGGAGGGAGACACAGCTATACAAGCCAATGTTTACAATCTACTCTTACTTACTCTCTTGGATATAGAGGGGAGCCTTCACAGTCTACTGAAGCTTGAGACAACATTTTTACGGTGCTGGTCAAGAACAAGTTCCATTATTTTGACCCAGCAATGAAGAAAACAGAGAAATGTATTCAAATCAGGACAATGTGTAATTTGGATTTTGTTGGGTCCCTTGTACTGCCTCTGTTCTTTAGATGGTAGAAGACACTGATATGCTAGGTGTCATCTAACAACTTAACAATTTACTGCAGTAATCTGTAAATATTATATGCAGTAGTTTTGATATACCAATGGCTGAGGGTGTTTAAATTGGTCTAGGGTGTGCCAAATAGCCTACTTTACCCAGAGTGCTGCTGAACTTCACACACATTCTTCGATCCATCTTGGAAGTGGAGAATATTAATCCTAGATGTATCTAGTAGAAAGCAGAAGCACTTTAAAAGTCGGGAAATCAATTGCTCACTGTAGAATACTCAGCCATGCTAGCTCTGATAACCATACGATGTATGTGGTTGACCTAGCTGACTTTGTAGTCAACAGCAAACTAATCTGAGGAAGTGGAAGGTGTGGGACTGTGCAATGGTATACCACTGAACATTAAAAAAAAGACAGCAATTCTCTAGCTGAACTTGACAACTGCCTGGAACCCAAGACACAAATATTTATTTTCCATTTATCATTTAAGGTCCAGATGGTGTATGTGGAAAGGTGATGTGGTGTAACAATCAAAAGATCACACTACTACTTATTGAGGCACATGGTCAGTGATATTCGTGCTTTATTATGCTGTTGTTTGCAGCAGGTTGCACTGTTCTTGCACTAGTTATGCTTGCTCGAAATCCATCAAGCATGAAGCCCACTTTAATTGATTATATGGCAAGAAATAAGATAAAGCAAAATTGAAGCTTTTCTTTTAAACAAAAGGGAGTTCATCAAGGAACTACAGCACAGCCTCTTCCTTTTAAATAATTACAAATACTTCAACAATATGCATTTACACAAGTTAAATTTAAAAGCAGTTAATTTGAAGTAGAGGAAAGACTTCCCAGAAAACCAAAGCAGTTAAACACAAACATTGAGAGAATAGCAGACAGGAAAAGACTAGACACACAGAAGTCTTGATCATATACATCAGTAGCAAATAGCTCCACCTTCTGGGTACTATCAAGTTCTGTTGACATAATGACTACATTTAAACAGTACAGATCAGGGTTGAAGGTATTTCCAGCAAAAATGGATCTTATCTATAATATCCACATAATTTTAGAGCTAGATACTGGGGGCAAAGAAAAATAACTTAAATTAATACATAATATTATATGTTATGTGCATTAAAGGTTCAGATGTGAAAGAGAGAAAAGGAGGTATGAAATCTAAAATAAGTAAAAAAAATCCACATACATAAAAATTGAAATAGAGAGCCAGTCAGCAAGCAGCTCACAGAAATAGATTAACACTCCAACAAGTCATTGTTACAACACACCATCTATCAATACTATATGCAACCACCTCAACTCAAATGCTAGAAGTGATATCCTGTGACTGTGACCACAAAAGCATTGTCCTTCTGATATTCCTTGCGGCTTTCAGCTCGGTCAAAACCACTATTTTCCTGCAAAACTCCAGGAACGGGAGCGAAGCATTTGGGTTAGAGCTGTTCCACCATTCAAAGAGATCACAAAACATCCATAGGATACCACTAAATTCCTACATTCTTACTTGTACATTCAAGTTATTGCAGTGGTAATAGTGGTTCTCCCCTAATTTCTGCACCTTTCCAGGCCATCTGTTGCCACTCCTTTCTTTCAGCATCATGCTCTTACTTTTTGGCATCACTTGTACATTGATTACATTCAGATATACCTCTCCTACCACCAATTTAAGCCCCTTCACTGCTCCTGTGCTGTTTAATGCTCATTTGATATCCATTCTTGAAAAAGCTGTGATTCCACTCAGCTAGACACTTGAGAGACCAAACTTGAAGCAGATCATTCATAATTGAGAAATTCAATCTAACTTTTCAACTAAACAATTGCACCAGTATTAAAAAAAACTCCACTAACAGCAGCCGTTCTTTATCATTTCTGAACCAGACTATCCCATGCTTCCCTCCACAAGCTAGATTCACATCTATAATTGTTGGTACAAACTTTGCTGACTGAACATCACCCTGCACAAAGTTCCGTAAGTGAAGGTGATGGCCTAGTGGTATTATTGCTAGACTTCAGGAATTGAGGGTCTAATGACTTTAAAACTGTGAACGACAATGACTGTTGTAGAAACCCATCTGGTTCACTAATGATCTTTAGGTAAGGAACTTATCACCTTTCTCTGATCTGGCTGACATGTGACTCCGGTCTCCAGCAACATGGTTGACTCTTGACTGTTTTCCAGGCAATAAAGTTGACCTACCATTGACACCCATATTGCATGATGCGTAGATAAACAATTTTGATCATCATCCCTATTCTCACCAACTTGCACAGTCATACGTAATAATTGTGGTCAAAACTAGAGGTAACTCAGCAGGAACTTTAAAAATAAAACTTAAAAAAATGTATGTGAAACAAATGACTGACATGGGAAACGAAATGCAATTCATATCACGAGCAACCATTATGTCCTGTACGCAATGCTGTCCTATGACCAGTCTAGAGTTGAAGATGACAAAGGTTTAAAAGAGACAGACACAGGCATACAAGAGGGAATCACATGCACGTTGTAGGGCAAAGTCACTGTAAGGTGCAACTATGCCACTTGAATTAGTGGAATCTCTCTCTCACACATGCACGCGCACGCACACACACAGCGTGCTCTCCCAACCCAAGGCGTGCACGCTCCCCCAATTTCTCTCTCCCTCTTGCACGTTCCCCATCTCCCTCTCGCGCGCGCTCCCCCAAATCTGTCGCATTCTCGCAGGCAAGCGCTCACCCCAATCACTCACTCTCTCACACATGCACCCTCCCTCTCCCTACCCCCCGAATCCCTCTCTCCCTTGCACTCTCACCACCCCTCTCTCTCGCGCGCTCTCCAACCCCCCTCTCTCTCCCTCGCGTGCGCTCTCTCACCCCACCGAATCCCCCTCTGCCCCTCTCGCTCGTGCTCTCCACCCCCCCCGAATCCCCCTCTCTCTACCCCACCTCGCTCGTGCTCTCCACCCCCCCCGAATCCCCCTCGCTCGTGCTCTCCAACCCCTCCGAATCCGCCATCTCTCCCCCACTCACTCGTGCTCTCCACCCACCCCGAATCCCCCTCTCTCACCCCCCAACGAATCCCCCCCTCTCTCTCTGTCCCGAATCCCCCCCTCTCTCTCGCACGCACTCTCCACCCCCCCAAATCCCCCTCCCTTGCGCAGACTCTCCACCCCCCCCGAATCCCCCTCTGCCCCCCTCGCTCGTGCTCTTCACCCCCCCCGAATCCCCCTCTCTCTACCCCACCTCGCTCGTGCTCTCCACCCCACCGAATCCCCCCTCTCTCTCCCCCACCGAATCCCCCTCTCTCTCTCCACCCCCGAATCCTCCTCTCTCTCTCCCCCTCGCTCGTGCTCTCCACCCCCCGAATCCTCCTCTCTCTCCCCCCCGCTCGTGCTCTCCACCCCCCGAATCCTGCTCTCTCTCCCCCCCGAATCCTCCTCTCTCTCTCCCCCTCGCTCGTTCTCTCCACCCCCAGAATCCTCCTCTCTCTCGCCCCCCCGAATCCTCCTCTCTCTCTCCCCCTCGCTCGTTCTCTCCACCCCCAGAATCCTCCTCTCTCTCTCCCCCCCGAATCCTCCTCTCTCTCTCCCCCTCGCTCGTTCTCTCCACCCCCAGAATCCTCCTCTCTCTCTCCCCCCCGAATCCTCCTTTCTCTCTCCCTGCCGAATCCTCCTCTCTCTCTCTCCCCCGAATAATCCTCCTCTCTCTCTCCCCGCCGAATCCTCCTCTCTCTCTCTCCCCCTCGCTTGTGCTCTCCACCCCCCGAATCCTCTCTCTCCCCCCCAATCCTCCTCTCCCCCCCCCCGAATCCTCCTCTCCCCCCCCCCGAATCCTCCTCTCTCTCCACCCCGAATCCTCCTCTCTCCCCCCCCGAATCCTCCTCTCTCTCCCCCCCGAATCCTCCTCTCTCTCCCCCCCGAATCCTCCTCTCTCCCCCCCGAATCCTCCTCTCTCTCCCCCCCGAATCCTCCTCTCTCTCCCCCCCCCGAATCCTCCTCTCTCTCCCCCCCCCGAATCCTCCTCTCTCCCCCCCCGAATCCTCCTCTCTCTCCCCCCCCGAATCCTCCTCTCTCTCCCCCCGAATCCTCCTCTCTCTCCCCCCGAATCCTCCTCTCTCTCTACCCCCCCTCGCTCGTGCTCTCCACCCCCCGAATTCTCCTCTCCCTCCCACCGAATCCTCCTCTCTCCCCCCCCGAATCCTCCTCTCTCCCCCCCGCTCGTGCTCTCCACCCCCCGAATCCTCCTCTCTCCCCCCCGCTCGTGCTCTCCACCCCCCGAATCCTCCTCTCTCTCCCCCCACCGAATCCTCCTCTCTCTCCCCCCCGAATCCTCCTCTCTCTCCCCCCCGAATCCTCCTCTCTCTCCCCCCGAATCCTCCTCTCTCTCTACCCCCCCTCGCTCGTGCTCTCCACCCCCCGAATTCTCCTCTCTCCCCCCCGCTCGTGCTCTCCACCCCCCGAATCCTCCTCTCTCCCCCCCGCTCGTGCTCTCCACCCCCCGAATCCTCCTCTCTCCCCCCCGCTCGTGCTCTCCACCCCCCGAATCCTCCTCTCTCCCCCCCGCTCGTGCTCTCCACCCCCCGAATCCTCCTCTCTCTCCCCCCACCGAATCCTCCTCTCTCTCCCCCCACCGAATCCTCCTCTCTCCCCCCCACCGCGAATCCTCCTCTCTCCCCGCCGCGAATCCTCCTCTCTCCCCCCCGCGAATCCCCCTCTCTCTCCGCCCCCCTCGCATCCCCCTCTCTCTCCGCCCCCCTCGCTCGTGCTCTCCACCCTCACCGAATCCCCCTCGCTCGTGCTCTCCACCCCCCAAATACGCCTCCCTCTCCCCTGCCGAATCCCCCCCTCTCTCCCCCCTTGCTCGTGCTCTCCACTCCCCCGAATCCCACTCTCTTCCCCCCCCCTTCGCTCATGCTCTCCAACCCCCGAATCCCCCTCGTTCATGCTCTCCCCCCCATTCCCCCCCCCCCTCTCTCTCTCTCCCTCGGGCGCTCTCCCCCCCTCTCTCTCCCTCGTGCGCTCTCCACCCCCCATTCCCTCTCTCTCTCCCTCGCGCGCTCTCCCCCCCATTCCCTCTCTCTCTCTCTCTCCCTCGCGCGCTCACCCCCCCATTCCCTCTCTCTCACCCCCCCTCGCGCGCTCACCCCCCCATTCCCTCTCTCTCTCCCCCCCTCGCGCGCTCACCCCCCCCATTCCCTCTCTCTCACCCCCCCATTCCCTCTCTCTCTCTCGCGCGCTCTCCCCCCCGATTCCCTCTCTCTCCCCCTCGCGCGCTCTCCCCCCCATTCCCTCTCTCTCTCCCTCTCTCTCTCGCGCGCTCTCCCCCCCCCATTCCCTCTCTCTCTCCCTCGCGCGCTCTCCCCCCATTCCCTCTCTCTCTCTCCCTCGCGCGCTCTCCCCCCCATTCCCTCTCTCTCTCTCCCTCGCGCGCTCTCCCCCCCATTCCCTCTCTCTCTCTCCCTCGCGCGCTCTCCCCCCCCATTCCCTCTCTCTCTCTCCCTCGCGCGCTCTCCCCCCCATTCCCGCTCTCTCTCTCCCTCGCGCGCTCTCCCCCCCATTCCCCCTCTCCCTCGCGCGCTCTCCCCCCCATTCCCTCTCTCTCTCACTCCCTCGCGCGCTCTCCCCCCCATTCCCCCTCTCCCTCGCGCGCTCTCCCCCCATTCCCCCTCTCTCTCTCTCCCTCGCGCGCTCTCCCCCCCATTCCCTCTCTCTCTCTCCCTCGCGCGCTCTCCCCCCCATTCCCTCTCTCTCTCTCCCTCGCGCGCTCTCACCCCCATTCCCTCTCTCTCTCCCTCGCGCGCTCTCACCCCCATTCCCTCTCTCTCTCTCCCTCGCGCGCTCTCACCCCCATTCCCTCTCTCTCTCTCCCTCGCGCGCTCTCACCCCCATTCCCTCTCTCTCTCTCCCTCGCGCGCTCTCCCCCCCATTCCCTCTCTCTCTCTCCCTCGCGCGCTCTCCCCCCCATTCCCTCTCTCTCTCTCCCTCGCGCGCTCTCCCCCCCATTCCCTCTCTCTCTCTCCCTCGCGCGCTCTCACCCCCATTCCCTCTCTCTCTCCCTCGCGCGCTCTCACCCCCATTCCCTCTCTCTCTCTCCCTCGCGCGCTCTCACCCCCATTCCCTCTCTCTCTCTCCCTCGCGCGCTCTCACCCCCATTCCCTCTCTCTCTCTCCCTCGCGCGCTCTCACCCCCATTCCCTCTCTCTCTCTCCCTCGCGCGCTCTCACCCCCATTCCCTCTCTCTCTCTCCCTCGCGCGCTCTCACCCCCATTCCCTCTCTCTCTCTCCCTCGCGCGCTCTCACCCCCATTCCCTCTCTCTCTCTCCCTCGCGCGCTCTCACCCCCATTCCCTCTCTCTCTCTCCCTCGCGCGCTCTCACCCCCATTCCCTCTCTCTCTCTCCCTCGCGCGCTCTCACCCCCATTCCCTCTCTCTCCCTCGCGCGCGCTCTCCCCCATTCCCTCTCTCTCCCTCGCGCGCTCTCCCCCCATTCCCTCTCTCTCCCTCGCGCGCTCTCCCCCCATTCCCTCTCTCTCCCCCCATTCCCTCTCTCTCCCCCTCTCTCCCCTCCCCCGAATCCCCCTCTCTCCCACGCGCTCTCTACCCCGCCGAATCCCTCTCTCTTCCACACACACACACACACAGGCTTCCACACCTTTTGCACCGCCTGCACGTTTTCCTCTCCGAAAACCGCCGCCAGGTTCCGGGAAATGCCGTTCGCCGCCCGCCTGAAGAAGTTATTTTGTTTCTCGTGTCCCGGCTGGCGGCGGGATTTCACTGCATCCACCGACACGAAGGTGGCGGCGAGCAGGACAGCAGCCATCACCATCAATGTCACTTTGCGCCCGCAGAACGCCGCCATCACTGAGCAGCTCCGGCCCAACTGTCACCGCGTGCAACCTACAAACAAGTCCGACCGCAGCACCCGGAACTAATCTGCTGTGTAACCCGATGATTCTTCCCGCCACCAACTTACAGACGTAGTGCTTCTCATCGTTTAAATACAAATTAGGGCTCTTCTGGCACAGTGGAAGGGACTGCTTTTCAGCTAGGAACTGTACGTTCTAGTTACACGTCGTTCAGAGGGGTGTAATACCATTCCTGAAAAGGCTGTTGAGAAAATATATATAAAACAAGTTTTACTGACCCCACTTCTGGATCAACAGGCTTGGTTTCAAGCGTACCTAACTCCAGAGGTGTGTAGGAACGTCTCTGAGCAAATCGATTAGAAATTAAAGAGAAGTTGAAAAATTAATGGAAACAGCTGGTTATTGCCCATCTGTGGAGAGTAACAGAATATTTTAAGATGAAGACCTTTCTTTCTAAATCCCCAAACCAAATATGAGGCGAGTTTGAGATAACGATAAGTTGTTTGTATGACAGCTGTCATTTTCACATGATAACTTTCATAATGCATTGTTGTTTTTATTCGTGTGAGGAATGTGGGCTACACTAGATGGGCCAGTATTTATTGCTCATCCTAAGTTGGGCATCGCTGTGAGAAGGGGTGGTGAGCTGCCTTCTTGACGCTCTGTACTTATATGTGATAATCCAGAGAATTAGTCTTGATTACATGTACATACTCATTTCAGTACATGTGACAATAAAGCCAATTTGTTCATATTTTCAGAACACTTAGATTGAAAGATGACTAAGCTATTCAGCCCCTAACTTTTTATTTTAAAACCGTAAGACCATTACATATATCAGAAGATGTAGATCATTCAGCTCAGTGAGTCTTTTCTATCAATTAGATCATGGGCTGATCTAATAATTCTGAACTCCACTTTCCCGTTTACTCACATAGCCAGGATGGGATGGTGGCTCAGTGGTTAGTACTGCTGCCTCACAGCACCATGGACCCAGGTTCAATTTCCCCCTTACACAATTATCTGTGTGGAGTTGCATATTCTCCCTGTGTCTATGTGGGTTTCCTCCCACAGTCCAAAGATGTGCAGGCTAGGTGGATTGGCCACGTTAAATTACCTGTAGTATTCAGGGATGTGTTGATTAGTGGGATCAGTGTGGACTTGTTGGTCAAAGGGCCTGTTTCCACACCGTCTCAGTCTTGAATATATTTACAGTCATGCCTGAGTAAGTGCGATAGTCCTACTTTTAAGAACACCCACAAATGATGAAATTTGAAAATGCGGAGCCCATTAAAAATGCCAGTTAAAATATGTTAAAAATCATGGATATGCACCTTTGTCTGTGGATCTTGAATATCATTGCCACATTTTAGCATGGATAGATAAAATCATGAGTCATGAATTCTCAGATATTGTACCATCCTAGCCTTGTCAGTTCTCTGCAGAAGAGAATTCAATAGAGTTACTTTATTCTGAGAAAAACAATTATTTCTCTGTTTTAAATGAGCAAATCCTTAGTCTGTGATTAAGCCCTCTGGTCCAAGACTCTCCCCATAAGGTGAAACAATGTCTGTAGTGCCCTAAGGTTCTTGAAATTTCAATAAGGTCCCCTCTTATACTCCTAAACTCCAACGGGTAGAATAACCCTGTACATTCAGAATCAAATTAGTGAACCTTCTCTATTGCCTCCAATGCCAATATATTTATATATTTTCCTTAGATAAGGTTTCAATGTTATTCATGACATTCTCGGTGTGGTCTTATTAGTACCTTATGTTGTTTTAGCAAGACTTCCCAATTTTTATACACCATCCATTTTGAAATAACAAATGAATAATTCATGGAAATAATAAATCAGTCTATTTGCCTTCTCTATTGCCCACTAACATGGATGCTAGCTTTTTGTGATGCATGGGCAATGACCCATAATCTCTCTGTGCTGCAGCTTTCTGTAATATTTCTCAATTTAAATAATATTCAGCTCTTCCTAAAAAGTGTATAACTTCAGATTATCCCACATATATTCCATATGCCAAGTAGTTACCCATTCATCTAACCTGACTATATCACTCTGTTGACTCGTCGTGTCATCCTCATTACTTAGGTTTCCACTTATTTTTGTATCGTCCTCAAATCTGGCAATAGCACATTCACTTTCCTCATTCAGGTCATAACATGCAGAGTAAATAATTGTGACCCAGCACTGATGCCTGTGGCACTCCACGAGTTAAAAGTTACCAATGCACCCTGGAAAATAACCTTTTAAGCTAACTCTGTCTTCTAGTTAACCAATTAATGCTATTATGATGCACTTGCTTAGCATGAAACTGCTCTTTGATGCTCAATTTAGGTTCCACCCAGTTCCCTTAGCCACTGGCTTCATTACAGCATTGGCTCAAACATGGACAGAAGAGCTAAATACAGAGGTGAGGTGTGAGTGACTGAACTTGATATCAAGGTTGCATTTGATCAAGTCTGGCATCAAGGAGACATAGCAAAAGTAGAATAATTTGGGAATTAGAGATAATTCTCCACTGATTAAAGTCATACTTTGTACAAGGGAAAATGGTTGTGTTGTTGTCATCTCAGCTCCAACACGTCAGAGTAGGAGTGCCGCAGGCTAGTATCCTAGGGACCAAACATCTTCAGCTGCTTCATCAATTACCTTCTCTCCATCATAAGAGTGTGAGATGGGGTTTTTTTTTGCTTATAATTGCACAATGTTCAACACCATTCACAACTCCTCATTTGCAGCATGATCTGGACACTATCTCAGCTTGGTTTGACAAGTAGCACACAAGTACCAGGCAATGATCATTTCAAACAAGAGGGAATCTAACCACTGCCCCTTGACAATCAATGGTTTCATCGTTACTGAATCCCCCGCTATCAACATCATGGGGTTTACTATTGATTAGAAACTGAATTAGACCAGCTGCGTAAATACTGTGGCTACAACAGCAGGTCAGGGGTTAGTAATCACGAAGTGGGTAAATCACTTCCTGACGTGCAAAACCCTGTCCATTATCTACAAGGCACAAGTCAGAAAAATGGTGGAACACTTCCCATTTGCCTAGATGAGTGCAGCTCCAACAAAAGTCAAGAAGCTTGAATCCGTCCAGGACAAAGCACCCCACTTGTTTGGCACAACATTCAAAAATGGCAGCAGATACATGGGAACACCACCACCTGCAAAAAACCAAAACAGCTGCAGATGTTGTACATCAGGAACATAAACAGAAGTTGCTGGACTAGATCAGCAGGTCAGGCAGCATCAGAGAAGAAAAATCAGAGTTAATGTTTTGCCTCCGGTGACCCTTCTTCAGAACTGAAGAAGGACAGTTCTGAGGAAGGGTCACTGAACCCGAAATGTTAACTCTGAGTTTTCTTCTCAGATGCTACCAGACCTACTGAGCTTTTCCAGCAACTTCTGTTTTTGCACCACCAGCTGCAAATTTCCCTCAAGACATTTACCATCCTGAAGTGCAAATATATCACTATTTCTCCAGGGTAACTTGTCCTGAAATCTGGAAAATTGTGGAATTCCCTCCTTAATAACATTGTCCATACACCTAAAGGGGTAGCACAGTGGCTCAATGATTACCATGGATTCAATTCCAGTCTTGGCTGACTGTCTGTATGGAGTTTCCCCAGGTCTGCGTGGTTTTACTCCAGATGATCCGGTTGCTTCCCAGAGTCCAAAGATGTGCAGGTTAGGTGGATTGGCCATGCTAAATTGCCCATAGTGCGCAGGAATGTGCAGCCTAGGTGGATTAGCCATGAGATATGCAGGGTTACAGAGTTGGATAGGGGTGGGTCAGTGTGGACCCGATGGGCCAAGTGGCATGCTTCCACGCTGTGGGGATTATATGATTACAGCAAATGGACTTAAACACTTCAAGAAGGCAGCTCATCACCACCTTCTTAAAGACAATTAGGAATGGGCAATAGATGTTTAGCTAGCCAGACCAGTCAACATCCCCTGAATGAATAAAAAGATATGTGTGCTGTAATAACGTTGTCATTTTTCCATATAGTCTATGAGCCATTTCATTTTGAAGTGCACTTATAAAAATGTTCTTCCCTCAGAATTCAAAACATTCATAACATCGCCAGGGGAGGTAATGGGTTCATGCTATTATCACTAGACTGTTAAGTCAGAGACCCAGATAACATTCTGGGGACTCAGGTTCAAACCCTGCCACAGCAGACGGTGGAATTTGAATTCAATGAATGTCTGGAATTAAGAGTCTAATGATGACCATGAATCCATTGCTGATTGTCAGGAAAAAAACTCCATCTCGTTCACTAAAGTCCTTTACCTGGTCTGGCCTGCATGTGACTCCAATCCCACGGCAATGTGGTTGACTCTTACCTGCCTTTCGGGCAATTCGGGATGGGCGATAAATGCTGCTTAGCCAGTGGCACCCTCATCCTGTGATGAATAATGAAAAAAAATCATCTTTATCAGCAAAGGTGATAATGACTACTCAGTCTGGATTTGGATGGGCACTGACATTGTTCGGAGGATATTTTATTTTCTGCTGCATAATTAGATACACTTTTCTCGCTGGTGCACTCTATTTTGAGAAGAAACTGAAATTGAAAATATTGTGTATAATAACATTGGTGAACTAACCATTATGTCCCTTAACGAGGAAGGAAAGTACACATATTTAATCAACAAGAGTGCAGGAAAGCATTTATCCAGTAAAAAGTAGTAAAGGGAAGAGTAAACTGGAGAATCATGCAACAGAATACTTACATTTTCATTACCGCTAAGTGTGATTTGTTTGGAGAAAATTATAAAATGTTATAAAAATATTAAAATGAATGCAATCAAACATTCATGCTGTAATCTGAAAGCTAGCCATCTATATTAGATGTTTCAGATTGCTAACTTGTTAGGTTGCCAGGTAGTTTTCTGACAGTAAGTCAGCACTCAAGGGACAGCCGGCATTTTATGGAATTAAACTACAGAAATAAATCGTTAGTGTTCACTTTTTGTTCTGTTTGCTTTTTATTTTGGCTCCGCTTTGTTTTAGTCTGTATTTAAGGAATTGTAATTGCATCAATATGGCAGAAACCTGTCCAGCAGAAATTAATATTGAAGGGCTGAAATTTACCAGAATTTGGCACAGTGTCATTTTTGCTGAGATTCCTGGATAGTTTAAGCTACGTGAGCCCCATTGCTTGGTCTCACACCATTCTCTGCAGTTTGCCTTATTAGCTATGCACCATGCCTCTGGTACCGTGCTCACACTATCTTCCACTTAAAAATGGAGGAAGTACTTGCTCAGCACCAAATGCACGATGACAGGGCGATGAAGGACTTGATTTCATTCCAGGTGCCCCTTCCTCTCAAAGAGGCAGTGTGGAACTAGCAGGCATGGAGAAGTAAACATATACATGCCCCCCGCTAAAAATCTCCTCAGAGGACACTGACTGACTGGCATCTTCAATCCAAAGCAAGTTCAAGTTCATTTCTTGATACTGACTTAGTTACCTGATTTCAACGTCTTCACATTAAAATGGTCATTTCAGTGTAGGTGGCTCTGTTTGTTCCACATGGGTCTCACAAATCTTGCCTCAATATATATTCAAGTGGCCAATGCAACCACTTTAGGTTTGATTATTTTTCATTCTGAAACAAAACTAATTCATGAAAGGTCTCAGGCATGTCAATCAATTGATGGAAGTTAAAATTTAATAGTTTTCTAATGGAACATTGTGTCCAGCCATATGAGGTAAAGACAGGACATGGGGGGGAAGTGACATTTCCAATAGCTCACAGTACATTGATTGACAGTGTCATCTGTCTGTGGTCAGGTTTGTATGACTGTGTGTGTGTGTGTGTGTGTGTGTGTGTGTGTGTGTGTGTGTGTGTGTGTGTGTGTTAGTGCACGCACACAAACGTCTTCAGCAAGATGTGGACCAATGCACATCCTGTCAGAAGGTTGCATCCACATTTTTGAGCTGAATTTCTCTCCCTGCCGGTATATATCACAAACATGTTCATAACATGTTTCATTCTTGTCTGAATAAACATACAGGCTAAAGTGCAAGATAAAGAAAAGCACTGCAAAAGCTGTAAGTTTAAAATAAAAATAAAAATGCCGGAAATACAGAGGAGGTGTATGAAAATATTGAAAAAGAAAGGATGGGTGTACATTTCAGATGCAATCATTGAAGACTAGCCATTCAACCGACTCATCATTTTGAAAAGTCCAAATTTTTAAAAATGCATTACACTGGTTAACACTAACTAAACTTGCAAATTACAGTCCCATTGGGTCAAAAATTCAAGACCGCGAATACTAACTGAAGAGTGATATGCCCAATTACTGAGTTCAATATTTGCATAGATAATGGCTAGTACTGGCCAACAAAGATCTATATTACTGCTAGTGTTTTGACATTCAGCACCTACAAACTGAAGCAGAAGTATGAACCTGTATAGCACATTAATAAGCATCATTAGTCTTTAGTCAAATGGAGCTGAAAAGGAAATCCTGTTTAGGTCAGTGTGCTAGCTAATTTAAAATGGAAATTATCTCCTGTTGGTTCACAGATAAAATCAAACGTAAAATGAAATCGAGGATAAAAGAAATGAAATAGAGAAAGAGGACACAGGCAAGCCTGCAAGTTAATCATTAAATAGTGACAAATGATGCTGTTAAGCTTTTAAATCTTCTTTGCTCATGAGTCATGTGGCTAAATTTAGAACAGCACTGTTAAATAATTTAAACATTTGGCATCTTTGGAGAATTAAGTGAAGTACGTCCAGTGCCTAGTTCAATAATAAATGCAGTTTGATCCATATAGTTCAATGCTGTGTAAAATTCAGCATGTATTAACTCAGAGGAGACATGCGGCTGGACTTTACCAGTTCATTGGAGATGCACAAGGGGCAGTAAATGCTGGCAGAAGGCATTAGGAAGAAAACCTGGTGCGTTCCTAAACCTCACAATATTTCAAAAGTTGCAAACAGCAGTAGCTTTGATGCCACCAATTATGGTGGGCTGCCAATTAAACTAATAATTTGGCCCGTTAAATGCCATTTTACTAAGCCACCAACATTCAACTGGTGTTGGACGAACACCCTGACATGCAAGGTGTCCCGCTGCTACATTGAGACAGACTCCAGTGGCTTCTTGGTGAATGGGTTAAGGGTGGTTTCTTTCCCAAAGGTCACACACAGGCTGAGTATCAACTTGCTAATCCTTCCAATTAAAGTTTACAAAGAATAGTAGGTAAAAGTGTATACTACAACAGCCTGACTCAAGACTTCCCATACAGATGCTGTGTTTAAGATTTAAAAAATGAAATAGAGAAAGAAGACATAGGCAAGTCTGCAAGATAATCATTAAATAGTAACAAATGCCAGGGAGCCAATATGCACGGGATCCAAAAGAAACTTCATGCAACCAAGAGACAATCGTAAAAACAGAAAGTGACAATATTCAGGAGGAACAATGTTCATTGATGATGGGAATAATACATGCAAAGTTTGAAAGTAGAAATGCTGGAAGTAGTGAACAGGTCTGGCAGCATCTGAGACTACTCTACACCTTAGCCACCTCCATTTATGCCTATTTTGTCTGATTGTTTGGCCTCCTCCTGCTGATCTGTAGAAACAGTCCTCTCACCTATCTCCAACAGCTCCAAGGAGTGTCAACTAACTGTGGGGCTGCCTTTCCAATGCACGTTGATGAGTTGGTGTTCCACTGTATTCTAGTCTCTGTCTCTGTCTAAGGTGCTGGTGTCCATAATCATGGATGTCAGGTTCCTTTGAGTCCAGCCCTCCACATGTACATTGCACTTTCTAAACTTGCCTGTTGTATCTCAACAGACAATAAACACTCAAGCAGGTCACTAATTGGCCATTTCTTGCAAAATAGCCTTACATGTCCTGTAACAACGTTAAGCAGGTTTGCAACCCAGAAACAGACTCAACATGGGTATCCCGATCCTAGAAAGAAATTTCAATCCATTAACTGTGTTTGTCTTTCCACGGACGCTGCAATATTTTCACAATTTTAGATTTCCAGTATTTTGCTTCTGTATGCTTAAAGCATTTATGCATTCAAATAAAAGTGTTAACAGAGCAATTTTTTTATTCCTGATATGTTATGAAAGGTATTGAAACAATGAGCCTACAATTTTGTATCTAGTTTTTTTATGGTATCAAGGCAAAGAAGGACAACATATTATCAACGTACAAGGCTTAGGAAAGTTGCTGAAACAATGAAACCCTGTAATAATCAGAAACATGTCTGAATAATCCTGCCATTGGGAGGAGGAGCATCTCTAAAGCAGCAAATCTATCTATGCAACCAAAATTATAGCTAACATATTGCCATGGAAAAAAGCTTTTTAGAGTTCCAAATTCTGCCACCGCATCTCCTGTAGTTTTAAACCCTACAGCAAATATTTTGATACCAAAGATTGTTTATTCAGCACACTCCTGCATTAGCCTGCATCAGCCGCTTTGGAGAGTATGCATACATTGCAGGTATGTGTCTGAAGACTCGGTGGATAGTGATATCAGTCATTCACTCCTGCTGATTTGACACCACACCACCATTTTTGACAATATCAATTCATCTAACACTCTCTCCTGATAGGGCAAACATGTTTTCACCCAGCAGTTAGTTAAAGATCATGCTCAGATTTTCAGGAATCCTTTCTTGGGATGTGAGCATTGTCCATTGTCCATATTGTCCATTCCTAATTGCTGAATCATAGAATCCTAACAGTGTGGAAGTAGATCATTTGGCCCACTGATCCTCTGAAGAGCATACCATCCAGACTCACCCCTTTCCCTATCCCTGTAAGCCTGCCTTCCCCATGGTTAATACACGTAATCCACACATCCCCAGACACTATGGGCAATTTAGCATGGCCAATCAACCTAATCTGCACATCTTTTCGATTGTAGAGGGAAACGAGAGCACCCACACAAATATGGGTAGAGTGTGCAAACTCCACACAGACAGTCGCCCAAGAGTGGAATCAAACCCAAGTCCCTGGCACTGTCAGGCAGCAGTGCTAACCAAGGAGCCATTGAGCTGATCTTCAAAGCATGGCAGTGAGCTGTCCTCTTGATCTGCGGTAGGCTCTCAGGTGTAGATACACCAAAGAGCTATTAGGAAGGAAGTTCTGGTTTATGACCCAGTGACAGCAAAGGAATAGTGACATAGTTCCAAGGAACTGTGATGTGTAGCTCGGTGGGAAATATTTGAATTAATTTTCCCGGCAATGTTCGTAGAAGTAGAGTTTGTAGAAGTGAACACAAGAAAGAGGTAATAGCAGGATTAGACCATAAAGTCTGTTGAACCTGTTACACCATTCAAGATGATCTTGGCTGATCTAGGACTCCAACTCCACATTCCCATTCAACTCTCTATATCCTTTGATTCTCTGATTGAACAAAAACATTTTTTTCTCTTTATCCTATCTGGGGATGTGGGTATGGCTAAGAAGGCCATTTGTTGTCTATCTTTAATTTCCCATGAACTGAGTGGCTTTCTGGGCCATTTCAGAGGGTAGTTATGAGCTAGCCTTGAGTCCCACGTAGACCAGATCAGGTAAAGATGGCAGACTTTCTCCCTCAAAGGACATCAGTGAATCAAATGGGTCTTTATGACAATCAATGGTGCACTTGCTGTGGTGAAATTTGAACTTATATCCTCAGGACATTTAACTGGATCTCTTGATTACTAGGTCAGTGACAATCCCACTGCATTACCATCTCCCCATCTATCCCAACTAGAAATATACTCAATAATGGTGCATCCATAACTTTTTGTAGTTGAGAATTCCAAACTTTTGCAATGCTTTAAGTTCAATAATTTCCCCTTATTTCAGTCCTAAGTGAACAGGCCTTATCTTGAGATAATGTGCTTCGAGTTTTAGATCCCCCAATCAGCAAAAACAATCTCTCAGCATTTACAATGATCAAGATTCTTCTGATTGTTGTATATTTCAATGAGATTGCTTCTCAGTCTTGTAAACTCCAGAAAATAAGCGCCATTTCTATGGTTGCATCACAAAGCAACCCTCTTATCCCAGGGACTAGTTTCATGAAACTTTGCTATACTGCCACCATTACAAATATATCCTGCCTTCAATATGGACATGAAAACACCAAGTGGTCTAGCCCAAATGTGCTCACCAAAACTTCACACAATTGTAACAAGACTTTTTTATTCCTATACTCCAATCTTCTAGTAACAAAGGTCAACATACCATTCACCTCCAATTGCTATATTTATTTCTGAATTTCTGTGCTGCTTATTTGACCGCATTCTCTGAACATCAGCATTTATAATTTTCAAAAGCAATTTCTTTTAATCTTATGGCTAACATGAATAGCCTCACATTAATCTTTATGATATTCTATCTGCCATTTTGCTTAAAGTGCCTGTAGCTGTTTGTAACCTCTGTACATCCTCCTCATAGTTTATGTTTACAGTGCTTTAGTTCCCATTGTTGTCTAAAGTTGGTGACACAACAGGTGAGGGAGAATTTGGTTTTGACTTCATGTGTTCCTGTCCAATTACATAGTCATGAGTGAGTCATGAGTACTAATAGTTAGCACTCTGCTAATGACCTTCTCGCCACTTACATGCCCCAACCTCCCACTCTCCGTTGCCCCACCTTTGGGATCCAAATGAAAGGTGGCAGCAAATAAGAGGACAAAATTCTCATAGTGAAGAAGAACAGAGGAAGGGGGGCTATCGGCAGGAGCCCATAAAAATACTTCGCAAGGCGAACTCGCTTCCAAAGGCATACATTTACTTGAAAGTAGAACCACTTGTTAAATCCTCTTGTTGCTAAATGAACAACATGAAGAAATGGGGAATACAAAGCACTATTATTAGATCCAAAAGAAGTTCCATTAAGTAGGTATTAGCAAAATTCCAATTTGTGCAATCAGGTGCCAACAATGATGCCACAGAGAATGTCAAGTTTCAGTTTGGTAAAAAGAGGCAAAGGCTTCCTGTCCATATTATGTCTCAATATGTTATTACTTCACATTCTCCTGCTTTTCTGTTTCTGGTTTTTGTTTTCTTCTATCCATAAATAACACTCTCCACTTCACCATGATGCTCACAGTATATTAGAAAACTTGGACTTCTAGCTCTCTGTCTTAAGTAACCCAATGTTTATGACTCAGCATGAAATACGAAAGCAGCAGCAAGGAGGTTTCAAAATTATTAAAAGAATTAAATGCATTCTGCAACAATGAGTACACAGATCCTAAATAGCACGATCTGATACTGAAAATGCACATACTCCAGAAAAACCTGAGATATTGTTAGGAAATGGAAGATGACATGGGCCAATTCATAAAATTGAGAAATGTACATTATCTACAGAAACCTATTGTTGAATGGAATATTCAACATATTAATTTCCTAATATTGGAACATTAAAAATCAATCCATTTCAGCAAAATTATTTGTAAATGGGATATGGTAGTTCTAATTCTGTTATTGCATTTTACCACTTCACTTTATCTGAGGGAACAGCTGCCAAGATAAAAGCAATAAACAGGACATTTCCATAATTTCAAAGAAATCTGACATTTCAACATATTGCATACCACTGGAATGGTTATTGATGTTATCAAAATCTGAAGGCCTTGAAAATTCAGTAATTCACATTAAGATGTTTAACAAAAGTAAACTGTGGAAGATTTTCAATTTTTACTGCAAATTGTTTCTCTGTCTTTAGGAGGCATTCAGTGACACTGAAAATACAATAGCAGAATCTGAGCAAAATTGTTTTACAAAATCTGGAACAAAGTACTAGAAATATGAGTTTAGGCCCTTTGTTTCTTGTAAAACATTAGATTCAAATTTACAGCCTGTTCAGAACAGGCGTAAATGCAGGAAATTTGAATGAGCTGTACTTTTCCTTGGGCATGATGGTATGTCAATGAGTGATATATACAGTCGTAGATCATAGAGATGTACAGCACAGAAACAGACCCTTCGGTCCAACTTGTCCATGCTGCCAAGATATCCAAAATAAATCTAGAACCATCTGCCAGCATTTGGCCATTATCCCTCTAAATCCTTCCTATTTATATACCTATCCTGTTGAATGTTGTAATTGTACCAGATGCCACCACTTCCTCTGACAGCTCAGTCCATACACACACCACCTTCTATGTGAAAAAGGTGCCCCTTAGGTCCCTTTTAAATCTTTCCCCTTTCACCTTAAACCTATACTCTCTATTTGTGGACTTCCCAACCTGGGGAAAAGATCCAGGGAAAAGAGTTGACAAGTGAGTATTACTTTAATTTTATTTGCCTGTAGCACCACTGCTGAGACCAATGGGGATTTCCAATGGTTCATCTAGATATAGAAAACCATTTTCAACTTGTAGAAATGGGGATTCACCTTGTAGATGCTGGCAGAGCAAATTTAGCTTGTGTGATTCTGTATTTATAATTCTATATTTATATTTTATATTTTTTCACTTCTTTATTTTGTATCTAAGATTTCTGCCAAGGTACTTTGTACTTAAGATGATGCCACGAGGAGTGATATTGTAGACTTTTCATTGCGCTGTTGTAACTCTGTGCTCGAGTACACGTGACAATGAACTTAACTCTAAACATAAATTATGAAATTATGATCAAAAATGGCAACCTGACATCCAGGAATCCACATGAATTTATTGTTATTTCACAATTATTTTGCAGACAAAGACTCAATGAGGCAGAAAATACTGGAAACAAAAACGTAGGAACATAGGAAGTACATTTGTGTGTACATGAGAATGAGAGACAGTGTTGTGGTACAAACTCTCTAACTTGTGTTGCAAAACAGGAAGGTCAATTTTCTGAGGAAGTTATAGTATTCTGTATATGTTTTTATTTGTTAAAATTACCACAATATAATCCTTACAACTTAATTTGAAACGTTTACCTGTGTGTGGCGTGTCGATGTTTTCTACATCTAGAAGGTCTCACAACAAAGAAGTGTGTAAATTGCACTGGTGTAGTGTTTCCAAAATAAATTTCTGACTAGCCGCAAGTTTGATCACTGTGATAGCAGGTCAGCCACAGACAGTTTTAGTTGACAAATTCTTTCCCACATTCACACAGTGCAGAGTAAAACTACATCAACGTGTACATTTATTTAAATAACATCTATCACCATTCATTAATGAGGGAAGTAAGCACTCACTCACAAAATCAAAAAGCAAGGAAGGATGTTATGAAACTGGAAAGGGTGCAGGAAAGATTTATAAAGATATTACAAGACTGGAAGATTTGAGTTATAAGTAGAGGCTGTATAGGCTGGGACTTCTTTCCCTTGAGCGTAGGAGGCTGAGGGGTGACCTTAGAGGCTTGTAAAATCATGAGGGACAGAGATAAGATGAATAGTCAAAGGCTTTTCCCCAGGGTAGGAGAGTCCAAAACTAGAGGGTATAGGTTTAAGTTGAGAGGAGAAAAATTTAAAAGGGACCAGAGGTCAGTTCCTTTTATCGTTAACAGAATGAGGGTGTTACTGGCTAGGCAGCTTTTATTGCCCAGAGGGAAGTCCAGAGTTAACCACGTTACTGTGGGTCTGGAGACATATGTGGGCCAGACCAGGTAAGGTTGGCAGTTTCCTTCCGTAAAGGACGTCAGTGAACCAGATGGTTTCTTACCCCAACAACCGCCAATGGATTCAATGGTCATCGTTGGTTTCCTCATTCCAGATATTTTTTATTGAATTCAGACTTCACCAGCTGCCTTGGCAGGATTCGACCTGGGTCTCCAGAATGTTATCTGGGTCTCTGGATTAAGAGTCCAACGATCATACCACTAGGCCATCGCCTCCCTGGTTATTACCACACTTTAGCTCGTGGAATCTTGCTGTGCACAAAGTGGTTCCCATTAATCCCAAATGACGAACATGACTAGACTTTAAAAGTGCATTATTGACTGTAAAGCATTTTGGAACTTCCATGAAAGGTGTTTCTAAATGCAAGCCATATCATTTTTGCCTTTCCTGGCAAAGTGCCCTGAAGTTAGACAAGGTCAGTGTAGCATATCCTCACAAGTCTTTACTATAGCAATGCTTCTGATTGTAAGAATTTAGTGAAAAATAATAGGAAAACAATAACTGAACTTCCGGATTTATTTCAGTGCTTCACGCAAAATCTTAACAGAAGCACAGAAAACAAAGCAAGAATGAGCCAAAAAGGTCACAGCAGCTGCTGGCTGATGGGTCAAATCCAAAGCAATTTGAAATACAAACAACTAATATATTGGACAACACTGGGCCAGCGATCCAGCACCATTGACTGTTAAGTGTGTGAGACCTCGGCTGAGGGCAAAATCCAAAGAGCTGGCACTTCCAGATTATAATACAGGCAAGAATGGACAATATTAAGTGGGGACTATTTCATGAAAATGCTGTTAACTCTAATCACACGTAATAAAAGTTGTTCTTTACCGATTTCCTTCTGAGTTGACATCATTATTTTCTCTACCAACTTTATTATTACAGCAAAATGTAGATTTTTAGTCGTATGAACATACTAATGAGCACAGACAGTCATAATTTTGACAAAATGTGAAGAGACTAGCTGGAAATCAATCCTCTATTTAACAGGCTGTGAAATTTGCACTGAATGTTTATGTACAATTTTACTTGATGTTAACTTGGTCCTGGGAATATTTTGTTGAAATTTTCAGTATAAAGGTAAAGATTGATATCAAAAGTAATGTAAATTGCATGTGCTGAGCACTGATCAAGAAGATGAAGGACTAAAAGAAACCCTAAAATAATAGCTATTCTGTGAATTGTAACTGGGATTTGCACGATGTCAAGTTCCTCAAAAGAAATAACAATATAGCTTTGTATATTCCTTTGCACTGAATTGTTTATCACCACTTTCGTAAGCCTGTCACCTCTGTCTGTTAGAGCATTTCATGTGTGTGAGTGATGATTTGTGGAATGAGCCATTCTCATCTCATTTCCAGATGGGATGTTGGTCACAGTGTATTCTGAGAGATCAAACAGTTTCTGTTGCTCCCATGAATATTAATACATCAACAGTAAACATTAGGGAGATTGCCTCATATTAGATTGATTATTCATTAGACATGAAACAAGTCCTGCAGGCATTACTGTATACTTATTATTCAGTTGGTGCTCACATCAAAGGAGTGCAATTAAAAGAGAAAATCTGTTCTAGAAGTATGCACACTTGTTTAGTTTTAATATTACTATTTTTGATTCTTTAAGGGGAGGTGACAGTCTAGTGGTATTATTGCTTGACTGTTAATCCAGAGACCCAGGTAATGTTCCAGGGACCTGGGTCAAATCCCACCATGGCAGAATTCAATAAAAATCTGGTATTAAAAGTCTAAAAAGGACCATTGTCAATTGTTGAAGAATAACTGTCTGGTTCAGCGATGATCTTTAGGGAAGGAAATCTGCCATCCTTACCCAGTCTGGCCTACATGTGACTCTAGGCTCACAGCAATGTGGTTGATTCTTAACTGTTCTCTGCATATTAAACACTGGCCTAGCCACCGATGCCCTCATATCATGAATGATTAAAAGAAAACTGTAAATGGAGGCACTGCTGTAATTCTGGAGATGTAACAATCATTGCCCACATTACAAACTACAATACCATTTAATACAGATACTGCCCCTCCCCACTCCACTTGCATCTAATACCTGTTCATTTAATACTAGTCAGAGCACAAGCCCTTCTAATAGGTTTCTTTTTTTTTATTAAAGCAGCCTCCAGTTAGCACATAAAATATGAACTCCTCCCCCTGCCTCAACCTGTGCTGTGGTGAAGAATCAGCCAATTTATATGTTAGGCATCTTTGGAACTGGGCTTCTATCTTCTGCTTTAGGACAACCTAGTAAACTTGCTTCTTTATCGACACTACTCCCATTTTATTTGCTATAGAGTTATTTTAGGCTTGTGTTACAAGTGATTATCGAGCAAGGGCATCTATTTGTCAGGTTACTAATGTCCATTGCAGAAGAGAAAGCTTATTTGTTATAGTTGGCATCACTGCAAAGCAACAGCAAGATACAGATAACATAGTGTGGAGCTTGAGGAACACCGCAGGCCAGACAGCATCAGACAAGCAGGAAAGCTAATGTTACAGTTTGGGACCCTTTTTCAGAAATGCCCAGTTCTTACTATCTCTAACAGCAAGATATATCCAGTTTTTCTGCTTTCTTGAAATTCCAGTCAAAAACTGCACCTACACCTCTTTGCATGCTCCCACCAAATAGCCCAGGCTGTTGGTTGACAGATCTAGCCCCTGCATCCGCAGTTAGGAAATCAAATAAGTTTTCTTCCTCAGTCATTTTAAAGCATTTCTCACCCTGACTAATTCAAGTTGACCTGAAAAAGCAATTGCCTTCCTACACCACAGTATTACATTTGCATCCAATCTTGATTTTTTTTTCCACTGCAGGCATTAGGCAGCTTTAGAAACCTTTTTGGACACAGCAAGACACAATTTCATCAACAGCAAATAAGATTAATGAGCAGTTAATCTGTTTCTGGTGTGTTGCTGGTGAAGGACAGAAAAAACACTCCTGGCCCTCTTCAAAATGTGAGATGGAATCATATGCAGTCAGAACTGGTTTTCTCAGCTGAAACAAACTTACAACAATCATTTGGTTTTACAGTGAGCTCAGTTAGTACGGTAGCAGGTTTGCAATGCATAGATAATACCAACAGAGAGGGTTCAGTTCACGCACCAGCTGAGGTTACCATGAGGGGCTCTTCTTCTCAATCGCACATGTTGCCTGAAGTGTGCAGCCCTCAGGTTAAGCTCACCACTATTCATCTCTCTGTAATGAGATAGCAGATCAATGGCCCAGTCAAACTATGATTTTTCTTTATATCTTCTAGTAGGATGTGGGCACTGCTGGCTGGGCTAGCATTTATTGCCCCTCTCTGCTTGCCCTTGAAAAGGTGGTGGTGTGTTGCCATCTTGAATGATTACAGTTCACCAATGCCTTGAATATGCGCACTGTATTTTTGATCTCCCCCAGGATGACTCGGATAACCATGATGATTACTAAATATTTTTGTTCATGTCCATGTGAATTTGACACTGCTTTCCCATTTGTATACATCCTTCAATTCCTGATCTGACCTCTGGCCTCCTGCACCTTTTGAACCACGTATAATGAAAGCTTCAGAAATCCTACCTGATCTGCTTGGCATTTTTGAGGCCCAACTGGTGGACTCCAAAAGGCATGAAATTTTTCATATGCCTTTCTTATCAAGATTACTCGTAATAATTTCAGATTTTATTCTGGCTTTCTTGAAGGGGTGGTGTAGTGTGGTGGCCATGGGAATTATTAGCTTCTGAAGAGGAAAGGGCCCATGTTAATGAACTTTTCCAACACCTCAATGATGTAGACAATGCTGAGTCAATTGGGAAAATAAGGAGAAATTGGAAAAATGAGATTCTCGACATTGAGATAACAGGTGTGATGTTGCTCTCAAGGTTTGAACAGTGAGATGAGAATCTCATTGGTGAACGGTGAGAGATCCAATTGTACGCGTTAGCATCTCATTCTTCTCTTGCCTCATTTATGTGGAGTTTGCTATTCTCCAGTGCAGCGGAGAGAAACTAGATGGTAACAATTCCTGATGTGTATTTCAGAACAAATTCTTGTCGGCTCCAGCTCACCATTTTTGCCTCTAGGCCTCCATCTTGGCTGGAAGCCCCTAACATCTCAAGGGTTTCTCTATGGATAGTGACTGTCTGCCTGCTCATTCCTGTCTACGCGGGTTAGCATTAGACCATCACCGGCCTCATCACATTATCATAGCACATCTTTGATTTACTAATAATAGTTACCTACTTCAATATTGCACTTCGATGTGCGTGGGCATCTTGCATTGTAGTACAGTTGCATGCTGGGACAGGCACCTGTTTCACGGGCCAGAGCAGGGAGTTTCTCAGGTCTCTTTGCTTCCCTGCCTTAACTCTCACTTACTCTGCAGCTACTTGAATGCTCACAAAATCCCTGCCTTGCATTGCTTTTTTGCAAAATACGACATCATTTGTAACTTACAAACTCAGTGTTCTTTTGTCTTATCATGCCTTGCCTCTTAGTGCAGACATAAAGTCAGGCTGTTTGTTATGTCAGCCAGCAGTAATCAATAAAGGGGGTTGACATGTTGCTTAATAGCACCATGGCATATCAATGACACTCGCAACATTTGCAAACAGCCTATATATCAAACATACTGAGTGTGTTTTCATTAAATGTCCATTTCTGAAAATCCAAGAGAATAAACGTCTTAGACGAGTTAAGGATTGTAAAATGTTACCATGCTGAAGTAGGCCATTCAACCCACCATGACAGAGTAAAACACTCCCTCAAACTCCCTGAAATTGACACTGAGCCTAATTTGGTGAAATTCAGTCCGGAGTTAAGAGATATTTACTCAATGGCTGAACTCAAGGAATGGACAGTAGGTTCTTACAGAGGAGGCTGAACCTGATTTGGTTTGGAAGGTCTCCTTTTTTTATTGCTAGACTTTTGAGTTATTTTAATCAGCCTCAGATTATGGCATCTGAGGCAGGCAGGACACTACCATAATACGAGAAGACTCGTGAGGACAATATTTTAAGGTCAACAAGGTGTAGAGCTGGATGAGCACATCAGGCCAAGCAGCATCAGAGGAGCTGCTTGGCCTGCTGAGTTCATCCAGCTCCACACCCTGTTATCTCAGATTCTCCAGCATCCGCAGTTCGTACTATCTCAGAAACAATAAGGTTTGGGTTTCGCCAGCGAAGAATTTGACGGAACAGTTTCCGCCGGACCGGATTCCAGCCGGAATACTTTTGTAAGGTGCCGACGGACACTTCCGGTGGGGACACGTGTGTTGGATCCCTCAACCCAGATTTCGGATGCATAACTGTGTTTCTAAGGGATTTTCTTGTACCTCTGAGGATGGGCAGATTGCGGAAAAGGCATAATTGGAAAGCGAGGCTTCAGGTTAAAGACGTGGAAAACTCTTCAGAACAATCCTGTAATGGAGTTAAAGTTGAGATTGAACTGGAAGGTGTGCTTTAAAAAGAATGTTTTACTCAAGTCTATCCTTCATCAGAAAGTCTTCAATAGGATACGTAGCCCATTTAAAATAAAATGGGGTGACAGCGTGCTGCCACAGAAAAACGACATCTTAATGGGCAAGATCTCGTTTAGTTTGTTCTCTAACGCGTTAGAAACATCTAGAAGAGCATTTTTAGTTTAACGCTGAGCCCTACGGCAGACTTACATTTCAATATTTCTACCCATAATATCGACTGTCTCCAGCATCTTTTGTTTTATGGACTTTATATAGCCCCATCTTAATTTGCTAAACGTACCAATCTATTCTGATGTAGATACTTATGATACAGAAGGAGTCTGTCTTGTTTCTGAAATAGAATGAACCCGATCGCGGCTTTTCGATGTTTGTTCCTGTTCCTGCAAGTTGCAGCACTGGAAATGTACCTAAATGGTCTTTTTAATCCTATAGTTGCCTCTACCAACCTGTCAAACAGTGAGTTTTAGGTCCCACCACACTCAGGGTGGGGGAAAACATTGAATTTTCTCTCCGGTTTTTCGGCCAGTTTCTTATGTTGTCCAGCTAATGGCTTCTGCTCAGGAAAATAAGACCTTGTTATCCACATTGTATTATAACACCATGAAATATGGCAGCAGAATTAAGTCATTCAGCCCATCGAGTCTACTCTGCCATTTGACCATGGCTGACGTGTTTCTGAACCCAGTTCTCCTACCTAAATAAAACCCAAAAAACTACAGATGCCATAAATTAGGAACAAAAACAGAAGTTGCTGGAAAAGCTCAGCAGGTCTGCCAGCCGCTGTGAAGAAAAATCAGAGTTAACGTTTTGGGTCCGGTGACCCTTTTTCTGTTTTTGTTTCAGTTCCCTTGCCTTCTCTCTAATTCTTGATCCCTTTAATAATCAAGAACTAATTCATCTCTGTCTTAAAGACTGTCAATGCTTTGATCTCCGCAGGGCTGTCCATAACATTTTGTGCCCTCATTAAATTATCCCTCAGCATTCTTTAATTGTGTGTGTATTTGTATTCTGAATTTCATGAAGGAGAAGAAGGAAAAAAATGGATACTACAATATTCTTTGTAGCTGTTGACTAGAGCTTTACTGGCAAATAAATGTTAGAAAAATTGGCTGGAAAACCACATGCAAGACTCTTTTCAAGTAATATATGTTTCTATACATTTTGATACCTGTGAATTACCAAAAGTATATGTTGTAACCATTTTAATTTGTATTTTGGTCATGCTCTGCATGTTTTCCTGTTGTGAAGTTGAGCACGTTTCAATGGACATATAAGACCATTTACACTATTACAGATGGAGTTACAATCAAAGGTATTGATGAAAGCAATGCTCTGGTTTTACCTGCAAAGAGAGCAAAAAGAAAACAGGTGAGCGAAGATGCTAGAAAATCAAAGCAACCTTTGAGCAAGAAGCAGAGGAAACAACTGGAGAAAATTCTAGAACAGAAAGAGAAGAAAACGCAGGTGAACTATGAAATACACATTTTAAAAACTACTGTATACAGTCAAAGCCTGTTTAAACACAATGTTTCAACACTGATATAACTTTAATTTGGCATGATTATGATTTTAGCTGTTCAGTTGTTGAAGACAAGTAATGTACTGAATTTCCTGGTGTTTGTTTCACTGCTGGGAGTGAGATGCCTTGCAGCCATGAACAGTAATCCAGCCTCAAATCCTGAAAACTGACCTTCATTAACATGTTCAGAATGACTGCCTGTGTGTCTGTAGGTATTTGGAGACTGTTTCTGGCTTAATATTAAGTGTGTACTGGCAATTAAACTCTGGTGCAGTAAGGTACTCAGTTCTGCTTGTGTTGGTTGTGTTTACGTTAGGCTGCAGTTTGAGGTGTCAGTGGCATTCAGACCAACTCATCTAGATGTATATGAACATTTCCTGAGTGGCGTTCCTGAGCTAACTGTAAAAAATTGTAGGTTTTTTGTGAGATGGAGTGCTTACCTTTATAAGTTTGCACTATATTCTTGTTGCACCCAATGCAAAAACAGCATTAAACAAATCTTTTCTTGATAGTAATGAGCTGGTCAAGGCATATGTAGTTGGAAAAAATAAGATTATTCTTGTTGCACCCAATGCAAAAACAGCATTAAACAAATCTTTTCTTGATAGTAATGAGCTGGTCAAGGCATATGTAGTTGGAAAAAATAAGATTTGACCTGTTTTGCTTAACAAAATGTACATATGTTGAGTGGTTATAAAATCAAATGAACTTTCTTTTCCCATTTTCCATTGCAGAGAAAAGACATTCTGAATAAATTGGCAAAATGCCAGGTCTCAGAGTCTGAGATGAAGCTTTTCTATACCACCTCAAAAATGGGCACCGGAAAGCGTTTATATCAACCTAAGCTGTATGTTATTTTCTTCTTTTTCATTGAGACAATTATTTGTTTAAGTACTGTTGGATGGTCAGAATGTCCACTGAATGCTTCATATTCACTTCAAAGCACTTAGGAAGATTCTGGTTGCTGTAGAGTTGAAGATTGATATTTATGTGCTGTGAAGTGTTTGATCTAGAGTTTACTTAAATAAATTACAATATTGTAGTTGTGGATAATCTGTTGTGAAACCCCAACTAGCATTTGAATCATTATTCGGACCATTAATGTTTAATGGAAACTTCTAATTTGAGAAATGTTAGATATAGAGACACTGACAATAAGGAACTTGCTAAATGTGCAGAAATGGCAGCAGATTGTTTGTTCAGCTCATTCTTGTTGGGGATGTAAGTATCATTCAAGAAGTGCCCATTTAAACCAATAAAATCATATTTAAACATTAATAGATTGGTGTGTTTACTAAAGTTAAAGTACTATCCATTTTAAATTTTACTCACAAAATATGAAAAAGAGCAATGGGTGTATCTACAGGAACATTTTACATAATTTCCTCGATCATGACTAATGTTTTTACAAAAAATTGTCACTTTTCTGTAGGATTTTTTCCAAGTTGTTTTAGATTTTAACTGCAATATATTAATGGCAAGACCAAAACTTATTGATATACTAGCTTACTCTTTTACATACCTAATTCTGTCACAACACTCAATGCCGTTACTTTTGATACACAATCTATACTTTGGTACAGTTGAAGATCAGCTGAATGTTGTAATTGTAATTGAAGTATTTTTAGTTTAAAGATTAAAGCAGGAAATGTAGAAATCCAAGCATAATCGCCTGATGTGGGAGTTGACTAGGGGCTTCAGTTTTACTGAAGGAAAAATATTTCTGATTTTCTTTTCCCTAGGACCAGTTTTTGCCATTTACAGGAACTAAAAGTAAATCAATGTTTACCCTGCAGCATGTAATAATTACCGAATATTCTGTCCCATGCTGAATAACTTGGCACTAGTTTATCAGTTTTACACTTTTCTCAAGGGAAATATATTAATTTCAGTACTAAGTTCTCATTTTGGTTTGATAGAAAGGTTTGCTGCTACTTCATATTTTAGGTCTGAACAGGAGGCTAACAGTGAGTGCAGAATCAGTAGTGTTAGCGGGGTCAACAAGAAAAGACACAGAAGAACCTCTGAGATTGTGGAGTCGGCATCAGAGTCTGAGACTAGCACCTCTTCGGACAGATCAGATGATGAAGAACAAGTGGGTGATGCAGAGAAAATGAAAAATGACAGCATGCAGTCAAGTGGAGAAGAAAGGGATGTCAACACTGCTGAACAAATTCAAAACTCCTTGAGCAATACAGAGATGATAACTGAGAAGCCATCAGCGTCAGTGTTGGTTAATGAGAAAACGAGTCAAAATGTAATGCAACAGTCTTTCTCAGAACCTGCTATTTTCATTCCAGTGGACAGAACCCCAAAGATTCAGGTACTCAATTGTGGTAAATTGTGAAATGTGTTTTAACATTTCAACTTTAAATTCAGTTATTATTTGAGTAATGAATTAATATTGGCTGCAATACGTATTCTTAAAAGACAATTCTTTTGGTATTCTAATTTCTTAATGACCAATACCATACTGCAGGTGGTGGAAATCACGATGGGATGCCATTTTATGTATATACATATTGTGTATTAGTTGTTATAAGTAAAATAGGAGCAGGAATAATTCAGTTTTTTTACAGGGCAGTTGTTTTTCTTCCTTTCTGTTTCCCTGATCACTGTAACAGTGGACAGATACTATTTGTCTATTGTACAAGAGGCAGTTTGAACGGACAAAAAGTCCGTCCGTTTTTTAAAATGCTATCTGTCTTTGTACTAGCGTTATGTATTTAAACAATAATTTCTAAACTCAACAGTGCTGTGAGTGGAACTCTTTGTCAAACAGGATTTAACCCCAGTATTAACTTGCATTGCATGTAATTGGTTCTGAATAACAGAATCAAAGAAGTGTTTTGGTGTCGAAGAGAACATTCAGTACATCATATTCCACTGTCTCCAACTGAGCTCCATGAATTGGTAGCATTTCCCTGCATTTTTATTTCCCATACTCCTGCACATTATTTCCATTTAAATAATAATGTTTTGCCCTCTTGAATGCCTCAATTGAACCTGTCTCCCCCACACTTCCAATTAGTGATTTTTTGCAAATCACTTTAAATCGATGTCCCTCATCATTTTGTGAACAAGCACAGTTTCTCACTATCTGTTCTATTCAGGTCCCTTGTGATTTTGCAAGCTTCTGTCAGATCGCCTGTTGGCCTTCTCCTCCCCAAAGAAAAGAGTTTCAGCCTCTCCAATCCATCCTCGACTGAATGAAGCCACAAGTTTGCTTCTGGAGTTATTATCAGCCAGTGAATTTCAGCTTGATACAAGCCACCTGAATTGGGTCCGAAATGGACAGAGGTCCCATAAGAAAAGTCAACCATTAAAAATATTTTAACAGACTCTGCTGTTTGTGATAACCTACTTCTATTTTCATTAACAATTTACAAATATGTCAATTAACTGTCTCTAACGGAGATATTTTCTTTTCTTCCAGGAAGCTCGTCTGCAGTTACCAATACTAGCAGAAGAACAAGTTGTCATGGAGGCCATTAAACATAACCCTGTGGTAGTTGTTTGTGGAGAGACTGGGAGTGGTAAAACCACACAGGTGCCCCAGTTTCTCTATGAAGCTGGATATGCCAGGTACAAAGTTCTTAAGCTTGAAAAGTGTATTTTGTGATGTTAATATGTCTAAAATGTCACAGAATTTCAGAGAGCCACTGAATTGTGACTGCAGAATGAGGCCATTTGTCACATCGTGTCTGCACCAGCTCTCTGAATGAACAATAACTTCATGCCATCTCCCTCTTTCTTTCAATAACCCTGAGCATTCTTGCTTTTCAGATAATAGTCTGATTCCCTTTTGAATGCTTCAATTTAATCTGCTTCCACTCAGGCAGTGCATTCCAGAACTTGACCAGTGTCTGCATCAAAACATTTTTCCTCATGTTTGTTGCTTCTTCTGTCAATTACTTTAAATCTGTGTCACTAATTCTTGACCCTTTCATGACCTATTCTGTCTAGACCACTCATGGTTTTGAATATCTCTATCAAATCATCTCTTGGCCTTCTTTTCTCGAAGGAAATCAGTCTTAACTTCACCAGCCCTGTTTTTTAATTGAAGTATTCAGTGTTCCTTAATAAAATTCTCAGTTGTTACAGTAGGTATTGAATTTATGTTTCTGAATCATTAGTCCATGCGTCTGGATTTACTGGTCGAATAATGTAACATTTATGGTCCGAACCCCTCTATATGACAGCGTTTAGAATGGGAGTTTACCAACAAGTCTGATGAAATTTTGTTACTCAATCCTGGATCAGTTGTATTCTTCTGAACAAAAGGAGATTTAAAATGTTGTACGTGAAAAAATTCTTCCGAGCACAATTTATCATCATGTGACAGGGACAAGACAGACTGTCATACTTTGGTCAGCTTCTGAGTGGGTGTCAATAAGACAACTCGTTTCCTTATGCCTATTTCTGCTTTTATTATAACCTAGACCATTTAGAATGTTTTGCTTTCTTTAAAAACACCCATAATTTTATTATTATCCATGATGATTTAAAAAAATTGAGGTTCCTGAGTTTTAAACAACTTAACCCACACCCTCCTTTATAAGGTATGATCCCATTCCACATTACAATTTTTGAGCAGTCTCTATTTCAATTCAAGGTTATCATTAATTATTGCCTAGAAAATCATCAGATCTGTGCAGGTGTTTGCAGCAGATGCCAGGCCATAAACATCTCTCTGGTCATTGTTTACAGTGGTAATGGAATCATTGGAATCACAGAACCCAGACGGGTAGCAGCTATAAGTATGTCCCAGCGAGTTGCAACGGAAATGAACCTTTCACACAGGTAAAAATGTTTCTAGATGTGAATTGAAACTCGATAGGGATTGGGGAAGGGAGGAGGTCAACAATACCAGCAGTATTCAATATTTTGCCTCATAGGATCATATGTGCATATGAAGGAGCTTTTTAGGTGTAAATAAGGTTTAAATTTATCTTTGCATTGATATGGAGATTTTTCAAGTAGCTAATGCAAACAGATTTAGTGTTCATCTGCCATTGAAGCAACAGTACCAAAAAAATTGCAAACCTTCAGGTCCACAGATTTAACCTAAATATGTTAGTATGTAGATAGCAGAATTGCTTATCAAATGGTACCTTTTAGTTATTTTAATGACTTTTAAGCTCAATTATGTTCCCTAGCAACCATATGCATGTCTGGGGTTTCGATATATACCACAGATCTTTACAAGGCATGTGACATGCCAGTTGCCAAGTTATTTGCATGTGTGGTGTCAGTGTAACTGGTCTAATTTTTGTTTCCATTTTCTTCTTATTATTTATATCTTTATCTAGTATGCAATACCTCAGTTTATACTATGAAGGTCATATAAAGACAGCTGATATTGTTGACTACTGAAGCTATGCAGTAGACTTAACTTGTTGTATCTATAGGGTGGTTTCCTATCAAATACGATACGAAGGAAATACAACTGAAGACACAAAAATAAAGTTTATGACAGATGGTGTGCTTCTAAAAGAAGTACAGAGGGTGAGTTGAATTTCCTTATTGAATATATGTTGAGTTGGAAAGGTAATTGGCTTGGATTGAGGATTGGCTGTCTGACAGAAGGCAGAGAGTTGGGATAAAAGGCTCTTTTTCGGAATGGCAACCGGTGACGAGTGGTGTCCAGCAGGGTTCAGTGTTGGGGCTGCAGCTGTTCACCTTGTATATTAATTATCTGGATGAAGGGACCAGGGGCATGCTGGCGAAGTTTGCCAATAAAAGAAGATAGGTGCACAGGCATGTAGTACTGAGGAGGTGGGGAAGCTGCAGAAAGATTTAGACAGTTTAGGAGAGTGGTCCAGGAAATGGCTGATGAAATTCAATGTGAGTGAATGCGAGGTTTTGCACTTTGGAAAAAAGAATACAGGCATGGACTATTTTCTAAATGGTGAGAAAATTCGTAAAGCAGAAGTACAAAGGGATCTGGGAGTGTTGGTCCAGGATTCTCTAAAAGTTAACTTGCAGGTAGAGTCCGTGATTAAGAAAGCGAATGTAATGTTGTCATTTATCTCAAGAGGGTTGGAATATAAAAGCAGCGATGTGCTTCTGAGGCTTTATAAAGCTCTAATTAGGCCCCATTGAGAAAACTGTGTCCAATTTTGGGCCCCACACCTCAGGAAGGACATACTAGCCATGGAGCGTGTCCAGCAGAGATTCACACGGATGATCCCTGGAATGGTAGGTTTGACATATGACGAACGGCTAAGGATCCTGGGATTGTATTCATTAGAGTTTAGAAGGTTGAGGGGAGATCTAATAGAAACTTAGAAGATAATGTATGGTTTAGAAGGGGTGGACGCTAGGAAGTTGTTTCCGTTAGGCGGGGAGACTCGGACCCGTGGGCATAGCCTTAAAATTAGAGGGGGTAAATTCAAAACTGAAATGAGACGACATTTCTTCAGCCAGAGAGTGGCGGGCTTGTGGAATTCATTGCCACGGAGTGCCGTGGAGGCCGGGACGTTGGATGCCTTCAAGGCAGAGATTGACAAATTCTTGATCTCTCAAGGAATCAAGGGTTACGGGGACAGTGCAGGCAAGTGGAGTTGAAATGCCCATCAGCCATGATTTAAATGGCGGAGTGGCCTTGAAGGGCTGAATGGCCTTACTTCCACTCCTATGTCTTATGGTCTTACGGTAATTAATTGCTGAGGATGGACTACAAGCTGGGAGCTATTTTAAGTAACTTTTTCAGCCTTGCTCCTCGTTCAGGTGTTAGTGAGAGATGGCATCAGACACTGAATTTATAAGTAGCCCTTATGGGATCTTTTGTAGTTTCTTGCATTTCTGTAAAAACATGATGTCTGTGTCGATATGCGCGATCTTCTTGGAGATCCTGTCCACTCTGAGCCAACAGTTCGTGGTGTCAATGTTCGCCTTGATGTGGAGGTGCCGGTGTTGGACGGGGATGGACAAAGTCAGAAATCACAAGACACCAGCTTATAGTTCAACAGGTTTATTTGAAAACGCAAATTTTCAGAGCTTCGCTCCTTCTTCTGGTCTTAGTGAGAGAGGTGTCCACCCCTGTCCAGAATCAGCACCTCCACAACATCATATAACTTTTTGTAATTGCTACTAAAGCTTTAACACAACTGAATACTGATCTCTGAAATACATGAAAATGTCAGACCTTATAAATTGTAATTGTTTGCACTCACCGATCTTGACTATACAAAACCATTTAAAGGTCTGACTGCAGGCCAACAGTTGTTGATTCATTGGTCGGATAGTGTGAAGCTATTTACTTCATGATGTGCCATGAAAGAAATTGTTGATCTCACACAGTCATGCATAATGCAGTAAAGATACATTCAATGCAGGTTTTTAATATTTGATTAAAGTTAGCAGTGTGTTCTCGTTAGTAATGCCAAATCGAGCCATTGAGAAATGTATTTAAGATGCTAGCCTGTGGTACAGAATTGAACTCCATTAATATGAGACTTCAGCAATGTGCTTTAGCGATGTTCCACACTCCTAAGGTTGTGCTATAAGGTATGGAAATACAATTAGGTAAACATCTAAATTAACTTGTGGAACTGCAAGAGTAAACTGTTCATTAAAATTGCCAAGATTTTGGTGATATGCTTTTGGTTGGATGATTTTCAGTAATTAAATGGTAAAGATGTACACTACAAAAAGTCTGATACACTTGTATATAGTCAAAACTAGGCTTTTGTTATTTGTAAATTTTGTTGACCTTCCTGTAATCATGTTTACCACAATTAACTAGAAATTGTTTTGTGAAAAAAAATTTAATCTTCCAGGACTTTTTACTGTCAAAATACAGAGTGATTATTATAGATGAAGCTCATGAGCGGAGTGTCTATACAGATATACTGATTGGCCTGCTATCTCGTATTGTTCCTCTGCGAGAGAAGGTAAATAGAGCTTCTGTCCGGTATGAGCCTTTTGTTTTGATTTATTTAAATGCATAATTTCTAAAATGGAGACATGAAATTTTTATATAAAATACTTCATGCCTCACCTTTCATAATATATGCAGCTTAAAGTAAGAGAGTGAAGAATCGACATGATGAAAAGTAATAGATTGTAGATTTAATATTTTGGACACAAAATTACAGCAAAGTACTCTGCATATCCTGATATTATTTATATTAAGCATTTATTTCCAAGAATATTGTTGAACAATTTGTGTGCTTCATAATGGGTTGAAATATTAAAAGGACTGGCTATTGGTGAAATTTCATTAAACCAAACTAACAGATACATTCCATCTAATTCTGATTTTGATGTTGACCATATCAATACAATATTAGATCCATTCTGACTTTCCTAATTGGATTCTTTACACTTGTTGTCTTTTCATCTTGTGCTGGTATAGAGCCTACCCAGTAAGTATTTTGCTTGTTCCCAACAGAAAGGGCAACCAATGAAACTGATTATAATGTCTGCGACTTTACGTATGGAGGATTTTACAGCAAACAAGAGACTCTTTCCAAATCCACCTCCTGTTGTTCAGGTAACTTTATCATGTACAGCAGAAATGTTCACGTTAAATTTATCACCATATGTAGTATGTCGCAAGAAAATGGTTAGTTGGCTCAGTTGGCTGGGCAGCTGATGTGCATTGCATAGGGATGTGAACAGTGCAGTTTCGATTCCTTTACTGGCTGAGCTCTCCAAGAAGGTCCCACTTCTCAAGCTTGCCTGAGGAATGGTGACCCTCGGGGTTAAACCAGCACCAGTCATCTCTCGCTAATGAGAGAACAGCTGTATGCTCTTCTGGGACTGTGGCAACTTTACCTGTAAGAAAACTTTGAAATATCTGCTGTCAGATTTTCTCTGCACTTGAGTTTACTTTCATTAATTTAAACAGAATGCAACCCAGTTGTTCCTCTGATAATTCTTTCAGGTGGATGCCAGGCAGTTTCCTGTCATTGTTCACTTTAACAGGCGAACTCCACTTGATGACTATGCAGGAGAGACTTTTAGGAAAGTCAGCAAAATTCATCGAATGTTACCTCCAGGTAAGACGATTGTTCTACTTTGTTTTCTTTCACAAGTTGCAGCTTTCCATTATACTGTAACTTAATTTCTTTTTGGTGTTTGAATTTTTTTTGTGAAAGATAGCTAGAATTTTCCAGCTCTTGGGCGTGTAAAGAATGAGAGTTTGTCACTTAAAGCACTTTTAGGAATTGAGCCCAGACATGACATGGATATTTCCAATTAGGATTAAATTTCTAATTTCTTTATTCCCAAATTGTTACTTGAACATTTTTGACGACTCCTTCTGGCATTTAATTTTGATTTGTGATTATTTGTTTCCTATTAGGAGGTATCTTAGTGTTTCTGACAGGACAGGCAGAAGTACATTCTATGTGCAGAAGATTGAGAAGAGCCTTTCCTTACAGACCTAATAGCAATTTGCAAGGTAAATATTTTACACTACCGTGCTCAAACACCTGTTTTTAAACACCATTGCACATTTTTTTTGTCAAATGTGTACCACTGAAATATTGGTTTGAGGTTGACTGATTATAGGTTGAAGACCATTCTGGAAGGAGTCTCTTTCGCAACTATGTGTGATGTCTCAATGTGAACACTTCCTGTAGCTGCTGGACAACATGCACTGGGTAGCATAAAAGCTAAATCTTGCATTGCTATAAATTACACATAAACACATAAAACATCATCAGTATAATTATGTAATACTGTCAGATAATTCTCAATATTTGTTTTCTGATCCTTCCCTGGCATTTCCTGCCTGCATTTTTGTAATTTCCTCCAGCCCTGCAACCTTCTGAGATATCTGCATTCATCAAATTTTGACCAGTTGAACAATTTTAATTGCTCCACATTGGTGACCATGCTTTCAGGTACTTGCTCACAAGTTCTGAATTCTTCCCTAAGCGTTCACCATGCTCCTTAAAACCAATCTCTTTGACCACTATTTAATGATCTGCCCTAATATTGCCATTTGTGGGTCAATGTACACTTTTGCTGTATTATTTCTCTGATAGGATCTTGAGATGTTTTATTACATTGAATTGCTGTGTAAATTTAGGTTGTTGTCAAATGTTCGTGCCTATTGAAATATTTAAGAGCTTAAGTTTCCTAACCAGAAAAAAAGTTGCCGAAAGCTTCTTCTTTCTGTTGATTTCCAGAGATATGTTGGAGATGACAATGTTTTCTTGCTTCTCATGACAAAATCCCAGAAGTGTTTGTCAAGGACACGTTCACAATTTGTTACAAACAAATTTAGGAAATATTCCACAGTGTTGAACTGAGGGGTGAAAATCATTGTCAAAAATGTTTATGGTATATCATTTTGGGCCATTTGGATTGAACTGTGGTACATTCTTGCATCAGGAAGTATCTGTTGATTGTTTGAGTAGCCTTTGCCAAGTTCTAGCCGGTAGGTTACACCTACAACTTTGCTTCCCAAACATAAGCCCACTATGATCCAAATTTCAATACTTAAAAATTGGAGAGAGTCACTGAACTGTAGGTAGTTTGTCCACACTTAATTTGAAGATTTTGCTGTGACCTCAGCGAAGAACCACATGCATGCATGTAATTGGCCCTTGGCTCTGATACCAAGGCTGTCTTGCCACAGTCTCTGCTCAACTGTCACCTGCCTTGGAGCTTGCAGTCCAAAATGATTGCCCCAAGAGCCTTTAGATGTTGCAATCCACACCCTGCAAACTCCATCAGATTTCAATTTGCAAAGATCCAAATATCCTTTTCTCAACAGTTTCCTAGGAGGAGACTCTCTTTGTCAGACCTCTTGAGAGCAGCAATAAGTATTCAACTTTTCATCAGCATATTTAGCTTATAATTGATAGCTAGGCTCAATCCTAAAATTACGATGTGTAAATTTAAATAGAAATTATGATCACATTGTTGCCAGAATTTGGGGTATAAAGGCAGTTATTAAGAAAGCATGAATGGCCCCCAGTCTAAAGGTATACATGAGAACGACTACATCTGAACAATGGAGGCCCAGCACTTTTCATGCTTTTGTTTGTTTTCTTTTAAATTGTAGAAGCTGATGCTGCCTCACATGATTCAGTTGAAGCAACCAGGAAGTTTAAAAAGGCCAAACCTAAATCTGTAAGTGTTCTAGTATTTTATTCCATACATTAATTACAGTATTATGATTCATTAAGGACTTAGAGTCAGTATATCCATTTGCTTAATCTTCTGATAACAAGACAACAGAGGGTGGATCATTGAACCCATGTCTATGTTGCCGAATTAACTTCAAGCAAGCACCATAATGTTGTGGAATTACCCTCGTACAATTATTTAATGTGGTGGATTCAACAGCACCTGAAATGGAGAAACAACTTATGACTTCAGACACCAATTTATCATTATGTACTTGCTGTAATAGATCACTAAACAAAACCTCTGTCTGATCTGACAGCTGAACCATCTTCAGCAGCAGTTGGTGCAGCTGCTTCAACAGAAGTCTGCTTCTGTAGACACTTGCAGGAGAGTGATCCTTGAAAAGCAGCACATATGCCTAATTTATCTTGTTGAACTTTAAGCATTGCTTTTTCAAAATCCCTCTCATTTAATTTTTCCTTTTTATGATTACTTGGGAGTGCTTATTACATCTGTTTAACTTTTTTGGTGGCTTAACTGGTTTTGTTAAGTTGCACTGTCAGATGCTTGTATACCATAATGGGAAAGTAGTCAGCAGTTTATTTCAAGTTTTGTTTTCCATGCTTCGTCTGATTTGAATTGCAAAGAAAAATTTCAGTTTCATTTTATTGTACTAACTGATTAAAATTTACTTGCAGTTTCAGTTCACGATTATAGCAGTTAGTACCATTTGGCTTTTCGCAGTGCATCATGTATACAGTTAAACATGTGGCCAAACTTTGTCCTTTTGTACCACTGGTGTGTACTTTGAAGTCTCTCATTATAAATTTCAAATTAATATTCCCAATAATTTGTAGGTATTTCAAGCTGCAAACGCTAAAAAATATTGATTCTCTAAATTAGGATACTGTGTCCACTCTTAGCAAACCATGAAACCAATAGAATTCTAAATTGGACACACAATGAGCAAGTGTACAGATAAAAACTGCATAGTGTCTGAACTTGTTGCATCTGACACCACAAAGTTTTTTTAAAATTTTAATTGAGAGGAAGGTGTCATTGACAAAACCAGGTAAAAGTAAGCCACCTTCTTGAACTGATGCAACCCATATGATGGAGGTACTCTAAGTGCTGTTCATTCAGGAGTTCCAGGACTTGGACGCAGTTGTGAAATCCGGATAATGTGTGACTTGGTGGGGAATTTTCAACAATTGGTATTCACATGTGCCTGATAACCTGGTCATTCTAGGGAGTAAAGATTTTTTTTTACCGAAAAGATAAGTCCAGTGTCTGTTGCGCTGTCTCTATACATCTGTTCGGTTATTATTTAAGTTAATGGAACTTCTTTCAAGTTTTAGAATACGTTTTATTCCTATGATTAATTCGCAAATTGAAAGCCATGACCTTCATTAACGCCCATGTGTTCTTTATCGCTGTTACAAATATTGTTAACTTTTGGTTTAATTTCTTTACACAGAATTTGCCAGAAATTAACCTTGATAATTACTCTGCAATGCCGGTGGATGAGGGAGATGAAGATCGAGAAGCTGGGATTGATGACGAGGATAACATTGGCTCTGATCTAGATCTGGATTTGGGGGATGGTGATGATTGTGAAGAAGGTACATGGTTTTACAGCTATCATGTCTGTCAGTTCTCTAAAGAAATCATGCAGTGGAGAGTGTCAGTGTTTTGTAGGATGAAAATTTAGGCTAATCCAAATTTGGATCAATTGGCCATACTCTCCTCCTTATTAAAATAGACTTTTAGTGAATGCCTTGGCACGTTGCATTGGTATATCTTTTGAAATGTTATTAGGGATTTGCACACAACTTTCCTTGATATGTAGTTTTTATAGAATCAACCTTAGTATCTGTTTTTTTATACACAGTTGAGATATCCGATCCTTCTATTCCACTGTATGTTCTTCCGCTCTTTTCATTGTTGGTGGCAGAGAAACAAGCGAAGGTAAGCATTCTCCTCCCTGACTAAAGTTCAAATGCTGAAATGTGAAGTACTAGAAAAGCAGATACATGCTCATGCTTTGCAGCTAGATTGACAGCATATTTAAATGGAAACAATAATGTTAATCCCTTGTGATACTAACCATGAAAGTTCTGAGAAATTTAATATCTTTTCCTGATTTTATACACTCGCTGAATTACAAAATATCATAGTATTCCAACTTCTGTGTTTTTAGTTCAATTCTTTTATGTGGAAGAAGTAAATGTCTGTTTGTAGACGCATGCATCAATGAGATAAAATTTAACAACTTAGGGAACAATAAATGCTGGCGTAGTCAGCGATTCCAAGGACCCGTGAACTAATTTTTTAAAAAAAATCAGTCTTTTGGTCTGGTCCATCACTTACTAAGATCGAATTGATCTGATTGTAGCCATAACTACTTTCCTTGACTTCCTGGTAGATCAAAAACTGTTCACTTCAGTTGAATATGTTCATTGACCCAGCCTACACTCCTGTCTTTGGAGTACTAGGATTATGCTAATTCCTTCACTGACTAACATTGAGTTCTGTATTGTTTTATACAGATTCTGACAGGGAACAGTCTGTTCATTTGTAACTTGAATGCCTGTGGTTTTACTGCACTTTCTGCAAACTGACAAAAAATACTGTAACTGTTGATGACTTTTTCTGTTTTTTTTTAACCTGTCAATAGTATTTTTTGGAGGTTGCTGTAGGTTTCAGCAATAATTTTTGAACTAAACAATACTGAAGATTTCAAACTAGCCGAATGATTGTCACCTTTTCCTAAGTAGGGTACTTTTTGAAAAAATTGAAGCATGTCCAGGGGACTCCCTCGTCTTTTCTATAAGAATGTCAGTTAACTGAAGAAAATCAGGTTTTAAAGTAAAACATTTGAAATTAATGTGGTAATAGGAATGGAGAGGTAAGAAGTCAACAAAGAATTTACAAAACAATGTACTTATAGCTAAGTAGATATTTCTGGGTGACAATAGAGAATATCTGCCCAAGAACTACCTTGGTGACCACTAACTGTAAGTTAAAAGCCTGTAAATTAATATATTTCCGTGCAAAACAACATTTTTGTTTCCTGCAAAATTAGAAGGAAATTACAAATCAGTATCATGAAATTGTAAATTCCATTACTTAGGTATTTCGTCCACCTCCAAATGGTACACGGTTATGTGTGGTAGCAACCAATGTAGCTGAAACGTCTCTTACTATCCCAAACATTAAATATGTGGTGGACTGTGGAAAAGTGAAGAAACGATTTTATGATAAAGTTACTGGAGTCTCATCATTCAAAATCACGTGGATCTCTCAGGCTTCAGCCAATCAAAGAGCAGGTCGTGCTGGCCGTACAGAACCAGGTCACTGTTACAGGTCAGCTGCGACAACTTAATTTTAAATAGTAACCATTTTTAAACTAAATGGGCCAAAATTCTGTTGCTTTGTGAAACAGCTGATTTTGAGCCCAGGACTGGAATTCTGCACGCAGTAAATTCTTAATTTCTCCAGACTGATAAAAGGTGAGTTGAGATAGAACATCTCCCACCTGCGTTGTCAGGAGGATAAATTATTAAGTTGATCTCAAATGTAATATCTATGTTGTTCTTAGTGGGCCTGCATTGGTCTGAGGAGATTGCAATTACAGAATGCTATGGAAATCTGGCCAAACCCACAAAAGGAAGAAAATCGTTTTTATTTTAATTGTAGAAAAAATGTTAATTAGATTTTGATTCAATTAACATTTTCTTTACAGTAAAGACATTGAACAGTTTGATTTGCCTATCATGGTCAGTGGAGGATACTATGTATTTGCACATTTTACTGCAGTACTGATGCTATGGTACATTCATTGCAAGATTACATGTTGTCTTGAAGCTTGAATATCGAAACAATTGCAATTTTAGTCTGGACCTTGTAAAAATCTTTTAAATCTCAACTGAAGATGATCATTTATTTTTTCTAAAACAATGAGCTTTCTCCGTAATAAATAATTTACAGTGTAATTTATGCCATCCAAGTCCCTAGAATAGAGCCACATCACAGAGAGTGTGACCCTGAGAGTGCAGAAAAAAAATTACAGTCCTAATTTTCTTGAGTCTTGCTCTGGCTGGAAATTTAGGAGCATGGAGTCACCCCAAAAAATTTATTTGCATGGTTGTGCGTTGATAAGCAAGTTTAATATTTAGATCTAACTAGCTGCCTTTTAAAAACAAATTCATGTCCTAGGAATGTAAAATTATTGAATGTTGTATTTGCTATTGAAGTTCACATCAATCCTGTAACATTTCAACATGTGAAGTATGGTAATTAAGTGCAATAAATGTTTGTGTACAGACTTTACTCTTCGGCCGTTTTTGCTGACTTCGAAAAATTCTCTGCAGCTGAGATCACAAGGCGGCCTGTAGATGATCTTGTTCTGCAGATGAAAGACTTGAACATTGAAAAGGTATGAACACAAGATGTTAACTTTGTATTTAAAGTACTTTCTGTTTTTGACTGCAACATGCTCTTGTTATTGAGGTTTAGTTTAGATTGAAGCCCTTCCCAGTTAAAATCAAATAATTCAGGAGGTAAAGATTTATCAAAACTGTTGTGCTGATTGAATTTTTTTTGGGTAGGTGATCAATTTTCCATTCCCAACATCTCCATCAAGAGAGTCATTGGTAGCTGCTGAGAAGCTACTTATTTCTCTTGGAGCTTTGCAGGAGCCACCAAAACATGGACGGTAAGGATTAGTCTGCTTCAATTCACGTTGTTAATTAGGGTTGCTGACTTAAAGGGTTACTTTGTAGATTGCTTAAGCCTTGACCAATTTCACCAAGAACTTGTGCTGAAATTATTGTTTGTCCTTTCAGGTTTAATGAATTAGAACAGGCAAAGCTGACCTGTCCTATCACCCCCCTGGGTAGAGCTATGGCATCATTTCCTGTGGCACCTCGATATGCGAAAATGCTTGCTTTAAGCAAGCAGCATGACTGTATGCCATATACCATCATCATAGTTTCAGCCATGACTGTAAGAGAGCTATTTGAGCAGATCGATAGGTAAAGTTTCCATTCATATTTAAGTAGAAATGTATTTACATGTCTAGTGATTATCTGCCTGCAGCAGAACATTGTTCTGGGATGCGCTGTGCCTGTAATCGCACAGCTCTAAATTTGTAATTACTCTTTAAAGTGACTGCCCTGCTGTATATTTCAAAGAGCAATGACTGATTCTATGAAAAAAACCTTTAAATTAAACTAAAAAGATTATTGTTGATTGTTGAAGTGGCTATTCAGCAGTTGTTTCTATTATGGAATTTAAATGTTAAATAGAAAATGCATGATTAAAATTAAAATTTGTGAAGAGTATGACTTAGATAAGGTTCTGACATCCATTGCTTTTCATCGAACCACAGTTCAATTTTAACTTAAAAAGAATCCCTATAACTTTCAGGTGAAGTGTTCAACATTTTTTCCTCTTTTCACTTGGTATCTTAAAGAAAAGTTCAAATAACATATTGTGTAATGATTTTGCTTTTTAGGTGGTGTGGCAAGTCATGTTTTTAAAAACAATTTTGTCTAACATTTTTGACTTGTTTGCAGACCAGCTGTAAGTGATGAAGAGACAGAAAAACTGAAAAGGAAAAAGGCCAGAATCTCTCAGATGCAGTGGATCTGGGCAGGCCAGGGTCCATCTCTTAAACTTGGAGACATCATGGTCATGCTTGGTAAAAATTAATTTAAATAATGTGCCACTACATTTTTGACTTGCTGTGTTAGATTCTCAAACATTTTGACAATTTCAGTTCTGTCTGATGTGATATTTATGCTCAAGCTCCCATTTTTTTCTGAGAAGGCAGTAGATAGAAAACCACGAAAGAGTAGAACCCTGTACTAAGGGAATCTTGGAAAAGATATCTGCAGACAATAGAATAATTGTTCTATATCAGAGAAGTGCACAGGTTCAAAATCCCTTGCTTTTTTACTATTCTGTTGTCCTTAAGACCTGCAATAAAACATTTATTTTGCCATCTGTCCTAATGCTGCTTATTTGTCTTGTTTATTTCTGTGAAGTGCATGTAGGCATTTTTCTGCATTAAATACATTAATAGTAAGCCAGCTAAAACTTTCCGTCCAAGTTCATGTATGTAAATCAGCAATTACAACTTGCATTTATTATGTTGCCCTTACTATAGTGAGACTTTCCAATATGCTTCATAGATGCGTTATAAAATTAAGTATGGCATTAATCTCCATTAAGAGATATTAGGTCACATGACAAAATGCTGGTTAAAGAGGTAGATTTTAAGAAATGCTTTAAGGGAGGAAAGCAAGATTAAGAGGCAGAGAGGTTTAAGATAGGAATTCCAGAGCTTGAGGGCCTGGATGAATAGAAAGTGAGCCAGTGGTATATTGTATAAGAAATTATGACACCAAGATAATGAAGAACTAATCCAATCATGTTCAGAAGGGTGGTGGTGAAATTTGAAAAAATGTTATTTGGATTAGAATTTAACTCAACTGTTTTGAAGTAGGGTTTAGGATGGAGGCATTAAAACTATGCAAAATTGATTCATTTCATAAGACTTTAAGATAAGTCCCAAACACAGGAAATGATTAGTGATTGATATTAATTATATACAAAATAGCAAAGTAGTGGTACTCGCATTACAACACAGTCTCAAAAACAATGACAACTTGATCATATCTGAGTAATTATCCTAATTTCTATACGTTGCTGTCAATTCCAGGTGCCGTTGGTGCTAGTGAGTATGCAGGATGTACTTCTCAATTCTGTAGTGAAAATGGACTTCGACATAAAGCAATGATTGAAATCAGACGTTTGCGAAGCCAGCTAACTAACGTTGGTAAGAATCAATGAGGACAAATGGACCAATCAATATTATGAAGTTTTAAAGAATGTCTCAAAATCTAATACAGAATGGAATTGGAGATGCCTTGCAATTTAGTTTGGCAGTAATAGCTTAGTACTACACTATTAAAGTTTGAACTTAATACATAAATCCAACACCTCTTCTATATCACTATACGTATAATAGAATTGATTTTTTTCTGGTTGAAGGAACAGAAAATGTCTGCTTGGTTTAACAATGGCTTATGTTATGTAAAGTGTATGGTCTGATAATAGCAAAATTGTTTATTACTGCAAAAAGACACATGTCATCCAAAGTTTTCATCTTGTACACATCAGGATGCTTTGCCAAAACACACATTCAAAGGAAGACAACATTTTATACTACATATTGGAGAGTGTTGATTGGTTGGCAGGTGTGCTTTTACTGATAGAGGCATTGCTATGGAGAATGCACTGATTAATGCAGATTGACAGTTAGCTTCCAAGCATTGTTTACATTTTAAAACAGATTGATTGGTCATGGCATTGTCCCAAGGAATGAATCAGTAAATGGCTGTCAGCCTATTTTTGTTCCGTTGAAACGGGTGCAGTGCTTATCTGTGATAACAAAGTGTGAAGTTGGATGAACACAGCAGGCCAAGCAGCATCTCAGGAGCACAAAAGCTGACGTTTTGGGCCTGGACCCTTCATCAGAGAGGGGGATGGGGAGAGGCTGTGAAATAAATAGGGAGAGAGGGGGAGGCAGACCGAAGATGGATAGAGGAGAAGATAGATGGAGAGGAGAGTATAGGTCCTCCCCGGACTGACCTATCCCCTCCCCACCTATACTCTTCTCTCCACCTATCTTCTCCTCCATCCATCTTTGGTCCGCCTCCCCCTCTCTCCCTATTTATTTCAGAACTCTCTCCCCATCCCCCTTTCTGATGAAGGGTCTAGGCCCGAAACGTCAGCTTTTGTGCTCCTGAGATGCTGCTTGGCCTGCTGTGTTCATCCAGCTTCACACTTTGTTATCTTGGATTCTCCAGCATCTGCAGTTCCCATTATCTCTGATCACATTGCTTATCTTTGTTCTGTCTGTTTGCAAGAAGCAGTTGCCTGTGTGTTCAGAAACTTCACACTCAGCACACACAAGTCTGATGTTAGATACTGTCTACGAGTTTTGCAAGCACAGTCTTTGATAGGTACAGTCAGTATATAACTGCTTATTGGAAAACCTCTGATTAATTTTATGTTGGTTTTTTTTCTGAATGGTTATTCCCTTTCCTGCTGTTCTACAGTGAACACTGTCTTCCCTGGAGCTGGCTTATTTATTGATTCGAAGATGAAACCACCAACAGAAGTTCAGGTCACATACTTAAGACAGATTGTAATGGCTGGTCTTGGGGATCACATTGCCAGAAAAATCCAGTCAGAAGAGATGCTGGATGAAAAATGGAGAAATGCCTATAAGGTGAAGTGCATTGAAATTGGACACTTACGTAAGATATTTGAGTAGGAAGGCTTTCCAATCAATACTGTCAAATGTAAATGAATGATTGGGTATCAAGGATTAGCAGCAAACCAGCACAGTCCAGGTTTTTTGAGTGTCATATCTTTCAGTCATATGGCAGTGTTGTTGAATGAGAAATTTTAAAAACACTCTTTAACCATAATAGTCTTCAAACTGAATCATTTGGGAAGTGGTATGAAGTTAGTTTTTGGATTTGCAATTGCAAAAATTTCATGTTTTTGTTCAGTTGTTGTAAAGGAAGCTTTTTTTTCAAAATTTTCTTGCTTCCTGGAAGAAATGGAAGTGGCACCTTAAATGTCTTCAACATTTTGTTTTAAAAGGTTAACTTTCTTGCAGCTATGTCGATTCTAAAGTAGGTTTTCCCTTTATGCCATATTGTTTAATGTCAGAAAAAACTTGATGTATCATTTAAACATTCACATACCCTGGTGACATCAGTTGCATCACTGTTTTTGGATTGTACCTTCAGAGACGCAGAAAGCTTCCCAGGCCCTGGAAGCAGCACCATAAGCTTGAGAAATGAGAAAGTATTTTTCCAATAAGAATTTTTTTGCTAAAGAGTTTGTCATGTCTGGAGCAAATCTTGACATTTCAAGCTATATCTTGTTGCCTTTATAATTGAGATGTTCAGGAATGGACTGATGTTCTCTGTATTTGGTTTTAATAGACTAGTTTAGCAGCAAGTCACACTGTATTCACAGGTATTAATGGTGTCACTTTTAAAATATGACCTTTCTCTCAGATTCGCAGTCTCCATTGCAACTGTTCTGATGATGCACCTTCTACGGGGGGAACCTCAGAAATGTGTGGGATTTTCCTCAACCAAAGATTCCCTTCCACTGTTGCTGACAGGCTCCTTAGCCGTGGTTGCCCTATATCCCGCACTTCTGCCCTCTTTCCTCCCCGATACTGATTGATGCCCTGCACCATATTAACTTTATACTCCATAGCATTTGCATCCAAAGGATCATAAGCCACCATTTCTGCCACCTCCAGTGGGATGCCACCAGACACATTCCCCTCTCCTCCCCGTCAGCATTTGACAGGGGCTGTTGCCTCTGGGACACCCTGCCCCACTCCTCCTCCACTCCCAACATCTTTCCACACTCCCATGCACCTTCCCCTGCAATCGCAGAAGGTGTAACACTGGCCCATTTACCTCCTTCTGCCTCACTCTCCAAGGCCCCGGACAGGTGAAGCACTGACTTACCTGCACTTCACTCAGTCTAGCCTACTGTATTCACTGCTCACAATGTGATCTCCTCTACATTGTAGGGATGAAATGGAGGCTCAAGGTGACTGCTTTGCGCAACACCTATATTCTACCCGCAAATATGATCCCCAGCTTCCAGTTGCCTGACCCTTCAACAAGCTGCCATGTTCCCTGGCCAACGTCTCTGTCTCAGGCTTGTTGCAATGCTCCAGTGATTCAAGCACAAGCTGGAAGAACAGCATTTCATTTTACAGTTGGGAACCCTGCAGTTTTCACGGGTCAATATCGAGTTAAATAGTTGTAGAACCTTAGCACTTACTTTCTTCTATGTCCTTTACCCACCCCAGGCCTTTGATGACCTGGGCTGCTTTCAGCACACCCATTCCATTTTCACCCACTTATGGTCTCCATTGTCAACCTATCTTTCTCCCTGGTATATTATCATCCATCCCTTTGTCTGCTCTTGTGTGCTCTCTCTCTCTCTCTTTCTCTGTCTGTCTCTAGCTGTCTTGCTCTCGTGCACTCCTCTCTCTCTCTCTCTCTCTCTCTCTCTCTCTATCACTTTTTTTCCTGGCTGCTGTCATTGTGAATAAGGATCACTAGATTTGAAATGTTGGCTCTGCTTTCTTTGTGCAGTTGCTGCCACACCTGCTGAGTTTCTGCAGCAATTTCTACTTTTGTTTCAGATTTCCAGCATCTGCAGTTCTTTGTTTTACCTTTTGACTGTTGTGTTTCACAGACCCCGCTCATAGATGAGCCAGTGTTTATCCATCCAAATTCGGTACTATTCAAACATCTTCCTGAGTTTGTGGTTTATCAAGAAATAGTAGAGACTTCCAAGATGTATATGAAAGGTAGGAAGGAACCAACTCTTTCCAAATTACAATTATTTTTAACAGTTGACATCACAAGATTTTTCTGATTAATAAATAGAAGGCACTGCCAATAACATTCAGATGTTGGTGCATATTTTATATCCCATCGCTGCAGAATTTGCCACTTTGCAGAAAGGAAGTTGAATTATGAATGAGGTTTCAACGTTTAACAACATTGAAACTACTCATTTTTAACTGTATTAGCTCTGTGAAATTTGCCTGAAATTTGCATGAATTTTGCAACAACTTCTTAAACAGCACGCCATATTATCTGGGCAAAATTACTTTTAGTGACAAAGAGTACAGCTGAATTTCACATGTGTAAGTAACTTCAGCCAATGTTTGTTCCATTTATCTATATTTAAATGAAGTTAATATTTAAAGTAGTTTAGCTGGAACTGCACACTTGGTAAATTCTCTTCAAGAAGACCACAACAATTAACTCTTTTTTTAGGTAACATATAATATCTGATGCAAGATCTAGGATGGCTATCTTTACCATGTTTCTAATGATGAACGTTGTAACATGGCATTAATAGTGATTTTCATGCAGAGTAGCTGAAGTTGATAATGCCATTCTGTTTGTGCTCGCTCTTTCCTTCTTTCTCATCTGTCATAAGGAAATTACTTCAAAGGAGAGTAACCTTATCTGATTTTTTCAGTTGGTTCTCGTTACAGTAGGATTGGAAATTATGAGCCTGTAATTAAATGATTTTTTAGTCAGAATTATGATTACTGAGAAAGTTGCAATAATGCTGAGCAGCAGTAAAACAGAAAACTTGATGAATATTTTCCATTGAAAGTATTCATCTCAGTCATGGTGGTTGTTAATAGAAGTAGAAGGGATTAACTCAGGTTACAGCAGTTTTTTGAATGAGGATCTGCTTGACTGGCTGAAGTACATTGTGAAATGTGTTGCATTTTTTAAGCCTTTCTGAGATATGACAGCAACCTTATTATGAGCATTATATTCAGTATAAGCCATATCTTTCTACTGTCACTTAATGCAAGCTGAAAGTTGTAAAATGAAATCTTATTACCAGGACTGACTGTGATTGAAGCCGAGTGGATCCCTCTCCTCCTTCCCCAGTACAGTCACTTTGGAAAACCTCTGGATGCACCTCCTCCACGTTACTGCCCTGAGACTGGGCGGGTTAAATGTCACCAAACGAGTACCTTCTGTAAGTTTGCATAATGGAATTTAAGGTTTGTTTTTTGGTCTTTTTAGTCTATCTTTCTCTACATTAATGGGTGGGTTTTATCTCTGTGGCTTAACAGTGACACGTAAAAATAAAGAATGTTTGGGGAAGGAGTTTACATTTATGCAGTTTATGGGAGTGCAACATAAATATTCTCCAATTTTTTTTTTGTTTGTGTAGATTTGGTAAGTACTTTATATTGATCAGTCTATCTGTTTCTCTCTGATTATAGTCCGAGTTGGCTGGCAGCTTCCTGCAGTAGAAGTGGACTATCCGGAAGGACTGGACCGATACAAATATTTTGCTAAGTTTTTGTTGGAAGGAGTGGTGAGTACTTCCTGTTCTAAAGAAGCAAATACTTGCTCTTTTTAGTTTGACACCCTGCCTAAAGATTTCCATTTCGATATTGCAACCTTTTCACTAAAATTATCAATGGGATGAGTTTAAGAGTGGGCAAAATACATCCGTATACTTAAGTTGCAACTTCTGAGAGGGTAGTGTTTTATTTTTGTTTTTTTTTATTTTCCCTCCCTAGCTCTGTTCTCTTAGAGATGTTTTCTGTTTACTGAGATACATTTTCATGGGTAACAATTGGTACCTGTTCCTTTGCCTGAATAATTGCCTTCATAAGTGGGCCTGGATAGTGAGTTCTAGTTGTGTTATTCAACTACATGAAGCATCGTGCTTATCTGTGTCTTTAATAAACACCCATGCTTGAATTTTTTTTATCCCAACTATCATCAAAGGATGATGTAGCTGAGAGCAGTAAAGTCAACACAGGAAACCTAGGACCACCTTATTTGTAATGCTGAGGTGCTTAAAATTTGAGCATTGCATTCTTAAATTGCAGCAATACATCAGTTCTTGAATCATTGACTCATTTTGTTGCAATGGTGGTGCTTTCGGGCAGTGAAGGTTGAAAGATTATTTCCAAAATATTCCACAAAACTGTTGATGTGAAGAAAGTTGTATGACTTTCAGAAAGCCTTTGATAAAGTCCCACATAGGAGATTAGTGAGCAAAATTAGGGCACATGGTGTTGGGGGCAAAATACTGACTTGGATTGAAAATTGGCTGGCTGACAGGAAGCAAAGAGTAGTGATAAACGGGTCCCTTTTGGAATGTCAAGTGGTGACCAGTGGGGTTCCACAAGGTTCGGTGCTGGGACCGCAGCTGTTTACAATATATGTTAATGATATAGATGAAGGCATTAAAAGTAATATTAGCAAATTTGCTGATGACACAAAGCTGAGTGGCAGTGTGAAATGTGGGGAGGAAGTTATGAGAATACAGGGTAACTTGGACAGGCTAGGTGAGTGGACGGATGCATGGCAGATGCAGTTTAATGTGGATAAATGTGAGGTTATCCACTTTGGTAGCAAGAACAGGAAGGCAGATTACTATCTAAATGGAGACAAGTTGGATAAAGGGGAAGTACAACAAGATCTGGGTGTTCTTGTACATCAGTCAATGAAAGCAAGCATGCAGGTACAGCAGGCAGTGAAGAAAGCTAATGGCATGCTGGCCTTCATATCAAGGGGAATTGAGTACAGGAGCAAAGAGGTCCTTCTGCAGCTGAACAGGGCCCTGGTGAGACCACACCTGGAGTATTGTGTGCAGTTTTGGTCTCCATGTTTGAGGGAGGACATTCTGGCTATTGAGGGAGTGCAGTGTAAATTCACTAGGTCAATTCCCGGAATGGCGGGACTATCATACGTTGAAAGATTGGAGAGACTGGACTTGTATACGCTTGAGTTTAGAAGGATGAGAGGGGATCTGATTGAGATGTATACGATAATTAAAGGATTGGACACTCTGGAGGCAGGGAGCATGTTTCCACTGATAGGTGAGTCCAGAACCAGAGGACACAGTTTAAAAATAAGGGGTAGCCCATTTAGAACAGAGTTGAGGAAAAACTTCTTCACCCAGAGAGTGGTGGATATATGGAATGCTCTGCCCCAGAAGGCAGTGGAGGCCAAATCTCTGGCTACTTTAAAGAAAGAGATGGATAGAGCTCTTACAGATAGTGGAATCAAGGGTTATGGGGACAAGCCGCATACAGGATACTGATTGTGGATGATCAGCCATGGTCACAATGAATGGTGGTGTTGGCTCAAAGGGCCAAATGGCCTACTCCTGCACCTGTTGTCTATTGTCTATCCCTACCAAAACTCAAAAATTCTAATTGAATGGTTACAAAAAGCATAGTCATGTACATTTTTACTGTCTTCAAATCAAATAGATCTTGATTTCATAGCTTCAGTATGTTCAATAGTAATGTGATAGTGCCAGCCTGAAGCAGTATGAAGGGATGATAATGTGCAGCACTATTAAATGGAAAGGGAACTTCATACACCTCCATCAGCCCTCGTTTCATTTATGTTAATGCTCTAAAATGCTGTCCAAAGTTTGGGAACTTCTCCATGTTAGAAACATGCTGGGTGAGCCCTCCTTGGGTTAGACCTCTTAATACCTGAACTTTGAGTGATATTGGGGCAGAAACTTCAGAAAAGGTACCCAACTGACTCATATATGGTCAGGGAGATTTAATTGGGGTTTTGAGGAAGGAAAATAAAGTATTGTCATGTGACTCACAGGGCTTTTGAAGTTTCTTTTGGTTTTGGTTGGAAAGTGAATGGACAGCTATTAATTCCATGGTCAGTGGATTAAGATGCAAGTGAACTTAGTTAAAAATTAATAGTGCAAATATTTTTCTTTGGAGATAATTGTTCATTTATTTTTTTTATCCTCCACTGAAGGTCATTAAAAAACTTGGTTCATATGTCAGTTGTCTACTTTCCAGTCCGTCAACAATGTTGAAAACGTGGGCCAAGTAAGTTTTCTACACTTGCATCAACAACCAGGTTTGAAATCGGTGTTAAGGATAACGTTGTATTTGATACTGCAAACCTCATATGCCTTTAAGACATATGTTGAGAGAAAAGCGACTTTTCATAGATTTGACAAAAGCCTGTTTTGTACCAAATTTGGAGGTGCACCATGTTGGCTTGTGCACATGTAGCGATAGGTTGTGACTTTGGGTAGCACCTTATAGGGGTCTGAACTATATGGACTGTGGTGAGAAATATGGGAAAATCACATGGGAGATCAAGCAAGGCCTACCTCAATGTCAGGAACATTTTTCCAGCAGAGTTTACAGGCACTGAGATGGTAGTGCCTGTCGGCACTAGATAGCTTCTAAATGTTTATAATTAGTGCTAGTTGTCGGCTTCATTAACTGCACATTTTGCCTCATTAATATGCTGTCTCTTAACCTTCCAATGAAATCAGTAAACTGAACATCGAGAATTCTCAGCAAATTGAGAATGATCAGCCATCGTCATCACCATCATCACCTGCTTGAGCGGGTGCCTGGTGAACATAGAACAGTACAGCACAGCACAGTACAGGCCCTTTGGCCCGTGATGTTGTGCCGACCTATTACCCTACTAAGATCAAATTACCCTGCATACGCTGCATTATATTATCATCTATGTGCCCCCAGTTTTCTCTCCCTGCTGCCTCAGAGACTTGTGCAAAGCAGGAACATCCACATGCGGAAGTGAATGTGTCAGCATACCATCTGGCATGTGTGGGGTCTCCAAGCAACTGCATGGCCTCGCAGCTTCAGGGGAATGTTGGGCACAAAAGGCTGGCAGGTGTTTGATACCAGTGCCCCATGGACAGCAGGTGAGCATGGCTGATGCCCTGGAGCACGTCCAAGATGAAGGACCAGAAAAGCAACTGCTGAGTTGGAGTCACTTTTTCCCAGGGTGAAAATGACTGTTACAAGGGGGCATAATTTTGAGGTGAATGGAGGAAGGTATTGGGGAGATGTCAGAGGTAGGTTCTTTACACAGAGAGTGGTGGGCATGTGGAATGCGCTGCCGGCAGTGGTAGTGGAGTCAGGTATTTTAGAGACTTTGAAGTGACTCTCGGATAGGCATATGGATGATAATATGGTATTGGGGCAGAAACTTCAGTAAAGGTACCCAACTGATTCATATGGGGGCTTTACCTAGTTCAGGATCCTCAGGGCACCTTTCTGAACCAAAACCAGAGTGCAATGGTTTAAAGTGAGAGGGGAAAGATTGAAAATGGACCTAAGGGGCAACTTTTTCATGCAGAGGGTGGTGCATGTATGGAATGAGCTGCAAGAAGAAGTGGTGGAGGCTGGTAAAATTACAACATTTAAAAGGCACCTGGGTAGATATATGAATAGAAAGAGTTTGGAGGAATATCGGCCAAATACTGGCAGATGGGACTAAGTGTATTTAGGATATCTGGTTGGTGTGGACGAGTTGGACCAAAGGGTATGTTTCTGTGCTGTACATCTCTGTGACTCAATGATTTACAGGATGCTAGTGCACTTTAAAGCTGCACTTCCAGGCATTCGAGCATGTAGCATTGAAATGCTGCCACAAGGTCACTGTATGTTCAGTAACAGGAACTCAGCACACCTTTTTGGACTAGACTGCAACTCAGCATTGTTCATGTGCTCCCTTATTATCCCTAGTCACCTTGAGACGGCCTGATGCGCACAGCATCCCTGCCTTACTTTTCCTATTTGCACTCTGACCTCCTTTCCCCACCTCACCAGTCAAAGATACCAGGCTGTGCAAGTCTGTTTTACTTTCCTGCTTAGCACAGATACAAAGCTAGGAAGTCATGGTTGTCAGAAGTCCTCAGTCAAGTCAAGGGACATTGGCCTTCAGTCAGGGGCTCTGAACACAATCAGTCAAGTGCGCCCTCTGATATCAGATCAGACACTTTGACACAGTTGGCCACTTGGAGCCGTCAGGGTCGTATTCTCATAGATATTCAGACCCTCAACATCCTGACAGCTTACCACCTGTCTTGGCTCAGGAATATGTGGGGGTTGCTGAGGTCTCTCGAGAGAATGAGCAGTGCAAAGATCATCCAGGGTTTACAAAGTTCGGGTGGGTAAGAGTGATTGTGGGAAGATGTGCATGTAACAGTGAGGGAGTCACGCATGACCCTTGGTACGTGCAGTCAGCAGAGTGAAGGCACTCCCCAATCCAAGCAGCACAGTTCATTGACTTTCTTCCCTTACTGCTGGACATTCCTCTGGATAGCTGTGACTGCAGTGACCAGGGCGCCAACCTCAGATAATGTTGCAGGATCTGATGGCATGGACTTCTCTAATGCTCTTGGGGAAGAGGACTAAGTACCTGTCCACAAAGCAAGATGCCATTTTTCCCTTTCCTGCCGCGTCTGAGGCAAATTTCAAGAATCTGTGGGCAACTCCAGTCAGCATGGAAGAGTTGGACCGCGCTGTACAACTCTGTGACAGTGTTTGTTTGAGTAACCCAAGGGCCTTTTGAAGATGGTGAGACAGGCAGTAGGGATGTCAGAATTTTTCTGGAGTGGCAGGTTCTTCGACTGCAGTGAGTGATAGAATTGATCTAGCGTCAGATATCAGGGTTGAGGCAGAAAGTTCATGAGGCAAGTTTAGGATGATATTGTGAGATAATTCCCTTACCTTTCAGAGAGAAACCCGACATGAAACTCAGCAAAATTAATGCTTTAGCCAAAAAAGGACTTTATACCCATCATCCCCTACAAGGAGCATTCAAAATCCCGGCCTTGCAATTGGAAGAGCTTAATAGGGTGAATTGCAAATCCACAGCACAAAGGTGAAGGAAACGAAGGGCATATTTGTTAAGAACATTTCCCACATTTCCTAGCTGTTGCTTTTCAGCCCTGGTTTTGGCTTCTCACTTGTTAAATTGGTGTTGTGCCTGGTCATTAAGTAGCAACAGTTAAAGTAGATTAAAAATGTACTTTGTAGTCTATATACATCTTATTTGGCAATGCCATTATTTGTTGATCAGTAATCGCAAATCTTGCATTTCACAGGCTTCAGCCGAGGACAGATGCGTTGTTGGGAGCTCTGGTTTCTGAAAATGTAGACAATCGTGATGCATTACTCACTGCCTGGAAGAAAAATAGTAAATGTGAGTATGCTGTTGTATTGGTGTCTTGTGCTGAGCAATCAGCTTTCACAGCTCAAAAGCTGCTTCATGAAAGTAGAAATGCTGCATAAAATTACAAGATGCCAATTATCCCTTTCATTTACTGCTTTTGTTATGGCCTAAAGATCTTTGGTGTGTATGTATAAGACAAAGTTTTTTTTCTGTTAAATTTGTGCCTATGCACTTTTTAAGAATCCTCAGTGTAGTTACAATATCATGCAACTGTTGTTTCTTGAAAATTCCAGATTCCATCACTTTATTTTAGCAAATTATTTTTAAAATGTGTGTAGAGGAGAGAAATTGGATACTTTACTGGATTAGCACATTGTCCTTTCACTAATGTAGCTAATACATGTTCAGTTTATAAATAATTTGCATTTATATAATATTTTTCACAATTTTGGAGCATTACAAAGTACTTTACAGCCAAAACCAATATGAAGTATGCTAACTGTTGTACCGTAGGAGCTAGTCTGAGACTGTTAATTATTAATATGGTCAAAAGAGAAGGAAAAGAAAGATAATGTGAAAACTGAAAGGTGCTTAAAGGGAGTGGGGGATTAAAGTAATGTTGCTGGCCTTCTATGTTTGTCTGTCACTTTCACTTGAAATAATTAGAAGAGGTTGGAGTTTTCAACTTTTTCTGTTATTACTAATTCGAAAGATGATATGCCTTAGTAAATGTCATTTAATTGAACATACAAAGTAAGCAAATTGAGAGTGAATTATATCTGTCAAATCAAAGAAATGAATTTTGTTTCATTATGTCCTTTAGGGAAGGAAACTGCCAACCTCACCTGGTCTGGCCTACATGTGAGACCAGATCCACAGCAATGTGGTTGAATCTTAACTGCCTACTGGGCAATTTAGGATAGGCCATAAGTACTGGCTTAGCTAGCAATGCCCATAATCCTGTGAATGAATTTTTCTTAAAAAGCTAAAACTCAAAAATATTGAGGAAAGAGATTTAGTTGGACTGCGTCTTAAAGTACTTTAAGACTTGGGCCATGGTTTCACTCTAGACAAGAGGGAGGCAAGGAAAGTCTATGTTTTTAACTGCTGTGCCAAATTGAGGTTGGCACATCTCACCCTGTTACCATTAGGGGAGGCAGTGGCCTAGTGGTAAAGACCCAGATAACGTTCTGGGGACCCGGGTTTGAATCCCACCACAGTAGATGGTGGAATTTGTATTTGGTAAAATATCTAGAATTACAAATCAAATGATGATGATGATGAATCCATTGTCGATTGTTGAAAAATACCCATCTCGCTCAATGATGTCCTTTAGAGAAGGGATCCTTACCTGATCTAGCCTACATGCTGCCTGGCCAGTGACACCCATATCCCATTAACAGATAAAGAAAGGTAAGAATAGTAATGCTTAAACAACGTTTGAACTGCTGCTAACATGTTAATAGTAGCCATGATGCGGAGGTGTTGGACTGAGGTAGACAAAGTCGGATATCACATGACGCTAGGTTATACTCCAACAGGTTTGTTTGAAATCACAAGCCTTCGGAGCGCTGCTTCTTCATTAGGTGAAATCTTCACCTTCATTTCAGTTTCACTTCGGAGCTTGCGATTTCAGATAAATCTGTTGGACTATAGCCTGCTGTTGTGTGACTTTTAACATTTTGACACAAATGATCAATCTCCTTAACAGATGCTAAAGGTATGTGGAAAATCAATTATGATGCATTACATCAAGGGATAAGTTGAGGAACCTTAAGCTAGCTTTAAATTCGTAATTGTAAGATGCTATAATATAAAAAAAGTTTTCATTTTGTCAAGAGTGTTGGTTAATTTTTTAATTTCCATGTTGTGATGGTTAATCTTCTATTGTTGCTTTCTTTTTCTTTTAAAACAGACCTGTTATCGTCGTACTGTCAGTGGCTTCCTGAGGCAATGCATGCTGATGTTTCACAGCACTGGCCTCCAACACAAGTTTAACGTGCAAATGAATAGTTCCTTTTTGATGGAAATTGGCTTTCACCAGCAACTCTGATCTCTGCAATACTGACCATTAGTGGAACCAGTGTTTGTGTGTATCTGATCAAGAACTGATTGAGCAATGAGAATGTTTTGCAGAAAGTATGAAGTATAGCTCAAGAAAGGTCTTGAGTGCACCTGTACCTCTGCTTAAGCTGAAGATTGAGGTATATAAAGACAGAAAAGTGCTGTAACTACTCCGGTCTGGCAGTATCTGTGGAGAAAAAAAATGGAATGAACATTTCATCATAACAGTATCAGCTGGTATACTTGCTTGAGGAGAAAACCAATTTGGATTATGGTTGTCTAACATTTGGGTAAATCACCTTTACAGCTGGACCCTTGTGTCCAAACAACTTGCAATTACTACGTCAAAGACCTTCATTCAATTTCTTGAATTCTTTTTACTGAACCATTTTTCTGTGCTGTAAACATTTGTGAAATTTGAAAAATGAATGCTTCTTGCAGCATTTTTTATTGAACTTGAACTGTAAATTTACTGTAACAGTAAACGTACTTATGTACAGTGCAAATACCTTGTAAAGTATTTACAAGTGTTTGTGGTCTTTATAGGACTTGGTGGGGTTGGGAAATGCTTAAGTGCACTACGGGGAGAAAAATACATGAAACTGTTTAAAAGTATATAAATCAAGATGTTTGTACAGCCTAATTCATTATTCTTGTGTGATTGGACGTGTAAAAACTGATTAAACTTTGGTAGCTTTCAGATGAAAGTTATGATAACTCTAAATTATCTTTTGTGTCTTTTGTCTCCCACACTATGCAATCGTTTTAGAATGTTCACTCTGAATTCATAACTTGGGCATCAGTCAGTATTTTTATCGGATTTATACAAATTACGTGCCTGAAGATTAACATGAAGATCGTTATCTTTGTAACCTTTCTTTCTGTAGAAACAGGTGAATCTTGTAAGCAACAAAATTTCGTACATATTCGTCAGGAATGTTTGAGCATTTGATTGTATTAGATTTGGCCACTATCGAGCTGTGCTGTAACTTGCTTCAGTTGGGATCCAAGTAAACTTGCCAAGTGAGATGGATTACTTGCACATTTATACGTTTTTGAATAATTTGCTGGTTAAGAATCAGGGATCAGCAGAAAAGCATGTATGCTCCTGCTGACCTCCAAAGAAAATTGCCCAAAAATGTCTAGTGTTTTTTCCTTTTTGCTTGACGTTAGAGTCATAGAGATGTACAGCATGGAAACACACCCTTTGGTCCACTTGTCCATGCTGAGCACATATCCTAAATTAATCTAGACCCATTTGCCAGCATTTGGCCCATAACCTTCTAAACCCTTTCTATTTGTGAACCCACCCAGAAGATTTTTAAATGCTGGAATTGTACCAGCCTCCTCCACTTCTTGTGGAAACTCATTTCATATATGCACCACCACTCATTCTGTGATGCAACCGCCCATTAGGTCCCTTTTGAATCTATCCCCTCTCACCTTAAACTTACGCCTTCTAGTTTTAGAATCACCTACCCCTGGGAAAAAGACCTTGGCTATTAACACCTTCTATGCTCTTTATGATTTTACAAACCTATAAGGTCACCCCTCAACCTCTGACACTGCAGGGGATATTGCCCCAGCCTCTTCAGCCTCTCCCTTTAGCTTAAACCCTCCAACCCTGGCAACATCCTTGTAAATCTTTACTGCACCCTTTCAAGTTTCACAACGTCCTTCCTATATGCAGGGAGACCAGAATTGAATGCAGTATTCCCAAAGTGGCTGACCAGTATGCCGCAATATGATATCACAACTCCTATACCCAATGCAGCAAACATTGTTGTTTGTTAGTTAATGATAAGGGGTTTGTGTTCATGTCAGACACAAATGGCCAAAAAAACAATTAGATAGGAAACAAGATTCCAAGCATTTTCATTTGTACGAGTAAGTCAACAATCACCCAAAACCCGACCTAAAAATCTTTGCTAAAATTCCAATCATTTATTTCCTATTTGTGGATCTGTGTAAAATCATGTGAGCCCGAAACAAACTAAGTAGAAACTGTTCCCATGGGGAGGAAGCTTGAGAATGAGGGCACTGATTTAAAATGAAGGGCAAAATAACCAACGATAACAAAGAAAAGCTTTCACTTAGCATGTGATAAGCACATAGAATATAGAACTGTACAGCACAGTACAGGCCCTTTGGCCCATGATGTTGTGCTGAACTTTTACCCTAAATCTAAGGTCCATCTGACCTACACCCCTATCTTATACTATCATCCCTATGCCTATATAATAGCTGCTTAAATGCCCCTAATGAAGCCGACTCCACTACCCTCTCCGGCAATGCATTCCATGCCCCGACTACTCTGAGTAAACATCCTACTGCTGACGTCTCCCCTATGTCTACCTACACTCACTTTAAAACTATGTCCTCTCGTAATAGCTACCTTGACCCTAGGAAAAAGTCTCCGGTTGTCCACTCTATCTATACCTCTGCTCGTTTTGTACACCTCTATCAAGATACCTCTCATCCTTTGTTGTTCTAAAGAGAAAAGCCCTAGTGCTCTCAACCTTTCCTCATAAGACCTTCCCTCCATTCCAGGCAACATCCTGGTAAATATCGTCTGCACCGTTTCCAATGCTTCCACATGTTTCCTGTAATGAGGCGACCAGAACTGGGCACAATATTTCAGATGTGACCGAACCAGGCTTTTGTATAGCTGGAGCACCATGTCACAGCTCTTGAACTCAATCCCTCTATTAATGGAAGCTAACACACCATGAGCCTTCTTAACTATTCTATCCACCTGGGTGGCAGCTTTCAGGGAACTGTGGACATGAACCTCAAGATTCCTCTGTTCCTCCACAATGCCAAGAATATTTCCGTTAACCCTGTATTCTGCTTTCAAGTTTGTCCTTCCAAAATGAATCACCTCACACTTTTTAGGATTAAACTCCACCTGCCACTTCTCAGCCCAGCTCTGCATCCTATCAATGTCCCTTTGTAACCTAGAACAACCCTCCTCACTGCCCACAATGCAACCCACCTTTGTATCATCCGTGAACTTACTAATCTACCCTTCCATTCCTTCATCCAAATCATTTACAAAAATCACATATAGAAGAGGACCCAGAACAGATCCTTGTGGTACACGACTCGTAACTGAGCACCATGTTGAATATTTTCCGTCCACTACCACTCTTTGCCTTCTAAGGGTCAGCCAATTCTGAATCCAATCTGTCACATTTCCCCCTAGCCCATGCCTCCTTACTTTCTGCATAAGCCTACCATGGGGAACCTTATCAAACACCTTACTTAAATCCAGGTATACCATACCCACTGCTCTACCCTCATCCATGTGTTCGGCTACTTCAAAGAATTCACTAACGTTTGAGAGGCATGATCTACCCCTCACAAATCCATGCTGACTATCTTGTATCAAACTGTGCCTATCCAAGGGATCATAAATCCTATCTCTCAGAGCCCTTTCCAATAATTTGCCCACTAAATTTGAAATTTAGAATTTGAAATTCACCACCCATGAATTTGATGATAGCAGATTCAATTATGGCTTTCAAAAAGGAATTGGATAAATACCTGAAAAATATTGATAAAGTTCTCATTTAATGTTGATCCCATGAATGTTATTTTGCTTAACATTAAGCTAATGGGACTTGTAACCACATTGAGTGTCAAATGAACAAATGAAAAATTACAGCACAGGAACAGGCCCTTTGGCCCTCCAAGCCTGTGCTGACTATCGTGACCTAATTAATCTAAAAACAAGCCTGCCATTTTTCGATCTGTATCCCTCTATTCCTTCCCTATTTATGTACCCATCCGGGTGCCTCTTAAATGTAACCAACATGCTTGCTTCCACCACTTCTTCTGATGATGCATTCCATGCTGCTACCACTCTGCGTGAAAAACTTTCCTTGCACATCTCCGTTAAACTTGCCCCCTCTGACCTTGAACCTGTGCCCCCATGTAATTGAAACTTTTGCCCTGGGAAAAAGCCTCTGACTATCCACACTATTTATGCCTCTCATAATTTGTAGACCTCGATCAGGTCTCCTCTCAGCTGTCAGTTTTCCAGTGACAACAATCCTTGTCTTTTTAACCTTTCCTCATAGTCAATGCCCTGGAGACCAGGCACCATTCCAGTGAACCTTCTCTGTACACTCTCCAAAGCTTCCACATTCCTTCTGGTAGCGTGGTGACCAAAATTGCGCACAATACTCCAAATGTGACCTGGGAACTCCTTTCAATAGTGTTTCCCATGTGACTTGTTGCCTCCAGATGGTGGCAATAAGAGCTCGTCCGCTCCATCATTTCTTTCTTATTTTGTACTTTTTTTTTCTATCTCTTGGTGTTTCTTCTTTTCTTCACTCCTGGCCTCAGCACAGACCCGGCAAGGCATCCTCTCAGCCTGGACTGGCTGGTGGCAGTCTGTTAGCCTGGTCTCTTGGCATATAGTTGTCTCAGCCTGGTGTGGGGGTGTCTCGGCCCAGTCTTCTGGCAGCCCTCGTTGGTGTCTTGGCCTGAGGTGACTGTCTCTTGGCCTGCCCCGTAGCAGTGTCTCAGCCTGGTCTCTTGGCACAGGGCAGTCTCTCAGCCCAGCATGGCAGTGTCTTGGCATGCGAGTGGGTCCTGCCTGGGCATGTTCTGGAGGCAGCAGCAATGGTATCTGTGGCATCGTTGAGAACGGGCAGTTTTGATCTCCCAGAGATCAAGATAAGCAGAAGACTCATCAAATACTGCGGAAAGAACTTTATTCCTTCATTTTTCTAATTTATATTAAGAAGGACTTTAATGTTAACTAGGTTTTTATTTACTTATTCTATGACGATAACACAACTTTTACAATGTTGCTTCTCTTCCTACTTTGGACCTAAGTTCGTTGTGTGGTGACATTATATACTTTTCACGGTACTCCTGTTCTTGAGTACATGTGACAATAAAATCTATATCTAAGGCTTAATCTCCTGCGCCCTAAATGTGATTTGTTGCCCCTCCCCTTGTGGCCTCGACCTGTTGTCCAATTCTCTGATTAACAGTCTGTCCCTGCTGCTTGCAGCCTCTCCCCATGCCCTGTGTTTATTGGAATTCACAAGAATTCGAGGCAAGCTTATTGAAACATTTGATATTCTTGGGGGACTTTTCAGGGTTGATGCAGACAGCTTGTTTCCCGTTGTGGGAGAGGCTAGGAAGACATAATCTCAGAATTAGTCTTGTACGTTTAAAACAGATGAGGAGGAATTTCTTTTCGCCAAGGGCAAGGGCCTTTACCGCATTGGGCTGTCGACAATTGTATGTGAAGTGTATTATAAATGGTGCAACTGAGAGGCAGAAACAGATTCAGCAATCATCGATTTTTAAAAAATCAATGTTATGTCAATATTTTTCAATTCTCCAGCATATGCAGTTTTTAGTTGAACGGTGATACAGTTGTAGAATTTTTTTTAATCAATCGATTCAAACATATCATGACAGACCTAGAATAGGATCACAGAACAAACTCACCTTGAGTAGGGAAGAAGGCCATTCGGCCCATCGAGTCCACACCGACCTTCCGGACAGCATCCCACCCAGAACCACCCCGTCCCTATCACTCTGCATTTCCCATGGCTTCTCGAACAGTTAGGATTTCAATATGAGACAGCACGAACTGCCAGTGCTGGAGTCAGAGGTAACATCTCTGTTGAACCTTCCCCCTCTGGAGCCAGCGGAATACAGCAGACCGGACAGCACCAAATTTTCTGAAGGGTCCCGACCCGAAGCGTCAGCTTTCCTGCTCCTCTGATGCTGCCTGGCCTGCTGTGTCCTCCAGGATTTCAACATGTAGGGATCGATTGACAACCTCTGCTTGAATTTCACAGCTTCCCCGACAACGAAACCGCTTCAGAAGGGATTGTTGCTTTACTTTGGCGGGAGTGAGGTAGGCGCAAAATGTCTGTGATTTTTAATGATTAAGGTTACCAATATGAAACCAAACAAAAAATGGTCACGTCAAAAATTAGTTGCTGCCGTGGAGATGCCGGGGATTGAACCCGGGGCCTCATACATGCAAAGCATGCGCTCTACCACTGAGCTACATCCCCTACAGCTGTGAGTGTGGCTACAATACTCCATGACATTATTAAAGTATGTGTTGAATGCTTTGTTTCTATTGTCGGGTCTAGATCACGTTTGTTGTATTGTTGCTAGAGACACTTATGTAGCGATTCTGCTCCCCACACGTGAGTACATCATTGTTACATTCTCGGGAAACACACACTGACCGCACATTTACCTTTGAGCCCATCAAATGAGATACAACCCTCCCCCAAATGAGAGGAATTATGTGGGGGTGGGGGGGCTGGATGAGAGGGTGAAAATGTTTTCTCTCTTTCCCCACTCGCTCCCCCCCCCCCCGTCGATGTGTGAGCTCTGACCCCCGGTGAGCGCGTGACGGCAAAGTCAATGATCGCCAGTAAGAACAACATTTGTCTCAACAACAAACTGGGGAATACTGTGAGTTAATTTATATACAGGCGCTCCAAAGAAAAGGAGAAAACCTTTACAGCAATGTTAGGAAATCAGAAAAGAGAAGGCAAAAAAGTAAAATGATAGTACAGCAAATAACGTAAAAGACTCCTCCCCGTCGGGGAATTGAACCCCGGTCTCCCGCGTGACAGGCGGGGATACTAACCACTATACTAACGAGGATTACACACATGTACCATCTCTCTCAGCTCCCTTCTGACAATTAGATACGGCTACAAACGGTGAACGCAGACACAGAAATGTATATGATCGAGTTTGGAGGGACACACAGTTGTCAGTAAAACTAAATTCGAGGCTGTGTTCATCCAGCTTCACACTTTGTTATCGTGGATTCTGCAGCATCTGCAGTTCCCATTATCTCTGATCACAATTTTAACCTCACTGCGAAGCCTCTTTCAGGATGCCTAACCTGAAGAAGTTACCCTCCTCCCTCCGGACCAACCTCAGGGAATCTGTCTCCCACTGCAACTCTCTTGTCTCCTCTCGACCTATCTTCTCCTCTATCCATCTTCGGTCCGCCTCCCCCTCTCTTAATGTTTATTCCAGAACCCTCTCCCCATCCCCCTATCTGATGAGGGTCTAGACCCGAAACATCAGCTTTTGTGCTCCTGCCTGCTGTGTTCATCCAGCTTCACACTTTGTTATCTCCGATTCTCCAGCATCTGCAGTTCCCATTATCTCTGATTCCATTTTCCATTGTTCAGGCTGTATCTGTCTGTTACCTACCATGTTCATCTATTAAATGTATCAATTAATATAGAAATGTTGCTGATGCTCACAACGTTATTTCAAGTCATGCCTTTAACTTGCGTAACATGTTTAACCACACTAAATTACCTTCAAAGCAATATTTGACAGATAATGATGCAAATGTTTCCAAGGCGCCGAATCTGTCAGAATTCCAGCATGCAATCTTCCTGGAACCGGGTCAAACCAGCTTTGAGTAACCATATTTGCTTTTGAACACACAAGATGGTGAATATGTTGCCATGATGTTAAATTATTTGCTTATGTCTAGTTTATTGAAAACAATAAATAAAGGATTATAGTAGTTTTAAGTGGTACAACATTACAGTGGAAGCTGACTGATTTGCAAGGTCCACTATATTTTCTGCATTAGTCTTACATTCGTAGTAATTAGTGCCAGCAGGAGGATGCAGAGTCTAATGGTTCCAAATTTGCTGATGATGCAAAAATAAGTGGGATGGCATGATGTGATGAGGATATAAGTAATCTGACAGGGTATATGGATAGGTTTGGTGAGTGGGCAAAAACTTGACAGGTGAAATTTAATGCAGGGTAGACTAAGGTCTTTCACTTTAGTAGGAGGAATCAAAAGGCAGACTATTATTTAAATGAGAGACTCCAAAGAGGTGCAACATAGTGGAATCTAGGTGCATGGACATAAAAACTTAGCATGCAGCTGCAACAAGTAATTAAGAAGGAAAATTTGATATTTTGATATTTATTTACTGGGCGTAGGAGTTCTTTGAATTCATTCATGGAATGTGGGTGTCACTGGCTGGGCCAGCATTTATTGCCCGCCCCTCATTGTCCTTGAGAAGTTAGTGGTGCTGCCTGTTGAATTGCTGTAGTCATTGTGCGGTAGGTAGATCCACAGTACTGTTAGGGAGGAAGTTCCAGAATTTTGACGCAGTGATAATGATTTGGTCTATGTTGATCATGGTGCCCATTCAGCTAGTTCTAATTGTCCAATTTGGTCCATATCCCTGTCAACCCTTCTCAGCAATGTACTTATCCAAATGCTATTTAAATATTGCTATTGTACCTGCCTCAATCACTTTCTCTGGCAGCCCATGCATATACACACACACCACTGTCTGCATGAAGAAGTTGCCCCTCAGGGCCTTCTTAAATCTTTCCCCTCTCACCTTAAACCTATGCCCTGTAGTTTTCAATTCCCCATCCCTGGGGAAAAGACTATACGTATTCATCCTATCTATGCCCCTCATGATTTTAGGTCAGAAATCACACAATACCAGGTGACAATCCAACAGGTTTATTTGAAAACACAAGCGTTTGGCAGCAGGAGGCTCTAAAACCTTGTGTTTGCAAATAAACCTGTTGGACTGTAACCTGGTATTGTGTGATTTCTGATCTCGTCAAGTGGCACTTCCACCTCATAATTTTACACACCTCAATAAAGTCACTCCTCATTCTCCTAGGTTCCAAGGAATAAAGTCCTATCCTGGCTAACCTCTCCCATTGACAAGTCCTGGCAACATCCTTGTAAATCTTCTTTGCACACTTTCCAGTTAACTATGTCCTTCCTATATATCAGGATGACCAAAACTATACACAATACTCCAAGTGCGGCCTCACCAATGACTTACAGAACTGTAACATAATTTCCCAACTCCTGTGATGCCTTGATGGAAAGTCAGCATGCTAAATGCCTTCTTCACTACTGTCTACCTATGACACTGCTTTTGACAAGTTGTGTACTTGTACTCCTAAGTCCCTCTGTTCCACAAGCCTTTGCAATTTCTTCCCCAGCCTTCCACAACATCTGAAGATGGACTTTATCAGACACAAAGGGTTTAATCTACCTTAATGCACGTTGAGGCTGTAAACTCCTGCTCTCTGGTATTATGTAGGGTAAAAGGTCAGAAGTTTTGTTTTTAGAAACAGGGAGTTCAAACATAATTGCCAAAGCATATTATTTAAATTAATACAAGCAACATGGGAGGTTCTTGATGAAATAAATATTTTTGAAGTTAAATTTAATGACTTACAGAGAAACAGATGACAGCTGCCACTGTTCAGAAATTCAGATTTATATCAGCAGCACTTTGGGGAAGTCTCCAGGTTGTATAATAATACATACAACGCATATGTTATAACATCTTTTGCAAAGAGGACTTTTTCCTGTAGTAAATTTGTTCTCCTTTATTAAAAGAACAATGGTAGCCTTGAGAGACTTTATTCAGCAGCTAACTACTAAAGGTATCCAAACTGTGGTTACTGAAATACACACTTGAGCAGTTTGTGAAATTGCAAAAAAAAAATTGGTGAACCTCTTATTGTATGGATGACATTTTTTGTGTGGAGATCATGAAGAAGAAATGCTTTGGTTGCAATGTTTGGAGCATATGGGGCAAGTATTAAAAACAAAGACACATTTGTCTTGCAGTGGAAGCATCTTCTGTACAATTTCTAGTTTGGTAGGATCAGATCTAATAGAGTAGATTGAAGCATAAAATTGTTTTGGCTGTTGAAATGTTGATTTGATAGTTGTTTCTGTTGAAAACAAGACTATATTTCCTCAGCATTGTTACCTGCAAGTTGGAGATTAATCACTTCCAGGAATCTTGTGGGCATCTCTTTAGCACAGTATTTAGATCACTTGTGCTTAAACATACATTTTTAATGCCATCCTACTTTAAAAAATTCTTGCTGAAGCTGCAGTCTGTACGATCCATCATTTTCCTGAGGATGCTTTTTGGAATCATTAGTCCAATTTTAGTTTAACCTTTTGTTGAATATGAATGCTGACCTTAAAGAGAGAGACTGTATGCTGGGTTGGGCACCCTGTTTGGGATGCGACAATGCATCATTTTTAAAATCTACTGACAGCATCAAACCAGTTTTTGGGTAAAGATTAGACAATGGAGAGGCTTGAGCTTGCAATCTGGAATCTTTGTTTAAAAACAAAAAAAAACAAACAGTGGTTTAGCCGTACTGACACTGGACTAGTAATCCAAGAAGTCCAACAAATGGCATGGGGACCTGGATTAAAAATCCTGCCAAGCCTGATGAAATCTAGTTTCAATAAAAATCTGGAATTAAGAGTCTAGTGATCAGAAATGGAGAATTTTATTCTCCAAAATTCAAAACATTACAGAGTGCAGTTAAGGTTTGTCACAGTATAAATTGCAGGACACAGATCTATCAGGTAAATAAATTCTTTATTCATCCATGCTATTTGTGCAATTTGTAACTTTGCAAAACAATGATGTATGAATTAGTCAAGCATTACTTTCACTTGAAGGGCTCAGGTATAGGTCTTATCAATTGTTTTGTAAATTTCCTGTTTAAAATTGCATTCAAAAACAATACAAATCAGTATGCCTTGTATTGAAAACTGACTGCAAGACTAGACTAGATTTACTTAGTCACCATTACATCTCCATAGATTTTCTTGAATGATACTCTGTCTTCCAGTATCAGGTTTGGTGTTGCATTCAGGTCTGTGCCCATATTAGCCAATATCTATTCATACAAACATTTCTGATCCAAATTTGGTAGTCATCCACATACCCTTTTTGTATTTCAGTTGGCAAACTGAAAACCTTTATTGAGATGAGGCCTGTTAAACTGCTTTATTTCAAAGAGAATATTGAGCAACAGTTATATTCAAATCCCATTTTAACTAAGCTCAGATAGCACAAGCAAATAAATATATGCCATACACTGATGGCAGGCTCACCCAATTTTTTTTTATTATAAAAAGGTGACATCCTGTTGCTGATCAGTACTGGCAGGCCATGAAAACTTTTCAAATGGAAGGAGTGACATTTGCATTAGCGTTTTGCCTTTCGAGCTTTGTTTCTCATTCATCTGTAAGCTAGTCAATAAAATCACATTCAACATTTTCCTTCCTACATAACAGCCACCTTCACCTCTTTTTCCCTTCTAAGTTGGTCCATAGTCATCTACTTCTATTCTAAAAATGAATTGGTGACCACTTGACATCCAGTCTGCAAAGAACTAATCATTATAGCTTGGAAATAAAGTAACAGCCACTAACAAAGCTATTTCAGTAGCTGCAAAGGGAATTTTAAAAGCTAATGAAGCAGCTTGATTTAAAACAAATTGGTTTCAGAGTTAAAATAGTTACATGCTTGCTTTTAAATACCAGTTGTGTATCAAGACTTTTTAAATAGATTAATCTGAAGTAGTGCAAATTACACTTTAAAGCATGGGAAATTACTTTTAAAATTACAGATAGTAAATAATAATGGAACACTTATGACAGATGTAAAGTTAGTATTTCCTTAGTTGATGCCACTGTAATTTGAAACTAAAAAATTAGTAGAAAGATTATTCTTAGTTGAGATGTTTCACTGTCTTCCATTAACTTAGAGCATTCACAATTGCTGTAACTTAATACTCAATTCAGAAAACTTATACTACAGGAGAGTGAAATTATAAAGGAAATTTAATTATAGAGCAAATCATTTCTTTGGCAATGTACAAATGAAATGACAGGATTCTTCATTGTGATAATGTTGGATAGTTAAATGTGACACCAGTGTCATTGTAGAAGGTGCACTGTGCAGGTAGAGACAAAAATTTTAGTTTTGCATCTGATTCAGTTCTTATTTTAGATGCAAAAGAAGTAGCACTTGAAGTAACCTTAGCCAGTAGAACTGAACAGCTTAGGATTCAAACCCATATCCACTGAATTGTCAAACAGATGATTAACAAGTAGACCAAAGTCTGTTAATTCTTGATGAAATTGAAACAGAGCAGACCAAGAAACGAAACTAATTACTTGTTTGTTTATAATATTTTTCTAGGCACAAATATTACAATCAAGCCCATTACACAGCTAAGATATTTACGTTTTCTCAATGTTATAAAATTTCAAGAAACTAAATATTTTTCCAGAATAATTTTCTATAACTCATAACAGCCACAATCACACATTAAAGAGCTTGTTTATAAACTAACATCTTGCTACTGCCATTTTTTACACTAAGATTTTTGGACAGATAAATTGCCCTTTGAAATTTGAATACACAAAACGGGGTCATTGCATTGGTTACACAGTTGTTGAAGCATTGTTGCATTAACAGTTTGTAGTCTCACGTTTTCTTTTGCTGTTTCACTTTGTAGTCAGCCAGAGCAGCTCTGATTGCATCTTCTGCAAGCACTGAAACAAGAGCAATTGCATTGTGAATTTAAGCTGCACATTTACTTAACCCCAAACCAAGAAAGAGTCAGACATTTCCCCTCAAATGCACCAGCTTTGAGCCCTTGAATCCAACAGTTTGTATAAAGGTTAGCAGTCTGAACAATACAAGTCATAAGGTGATATTCTTCAGAAGGGTCAGATCTCAGCCTGAAACAGAGTGGTTCAGTCTCATCAAATCCAGCATTCCCCACCCATTTCCCAATATGGCCACAATAGCTCCTCTGTAGATCAAAAATCTAACTCAATCTTGAATAAATTAAATGTCAGTCTCCACAGCTGTCCAGGGAATGAATTCCACCGACTAACAAAACACAAATTTCTCTTCACCAATGTAAACAGAGACTCTTGTTCTAATGATAATGGGAACTGCAGATGCTGGAGAATCCAAGATAACAAAGTGTGGAGCTGGATGAACACAGCAGGCCAAGCAGCATCTCAGGAGCACAAAAGCTGACATTTCAGGCCTAGACCCTTTGTGCTCCTGAGATGCTGCTTGGCCTGCTGTGTTCATCCAGCTCCACACTTTGTTATCTTGTTCTAATATTGATTCTAGTCTTCCCCACAGCAGGGAATTGCCTCCAAGAATCTAAGCTGAGGAGACTATATGAAGAATGCTACTTATCATTCTAACTTTAATGTGTAGAGGCCCAATCTTCCTACATAAAATGACCTTTACCTAGGAATGATTGAACAGAACCTTCTGAAGTGTCTAACAGTAATTTTAATTAAGAAAACTGGTATAATACACAGAACTCCAGATGTGGTATCACTAAGGTTTGTACAGCTGCAGTAAAACTTCCCCATGCATTAAGACCAACATTCAATTTGCCTGCCTAATCAGTTCTTGCACCTGCAGACTAAGTTTGTGATTCCTATACCAGGATACAGAGATCTCCCTGTAACACAATTTTGCAACCTTGAAATAGGCCAGAAAAGGAGAATGTAACTGCACTGGTCATTAAAGCTACAAGCTTCTGAATCAGGAGCACACATGCTCCACTTAAGTCACTGAGTCACACAGTAAGGCTATAAAAAAGAATCATATCAAGCAGGATACCTAAACTCTACCAATTTAAAAAACATTTTTGTTTAGAAATAAACAGACAACTCATCTTCACAAATGCTTTAGAGCAACCCTCTGCAAGCTTTAAGTGGATTAATTGTTCAAATCGAGAGAGACAGGTCACAAATTAAGCAATCTTTGCAAACAGTTCTAGACAGTTTAATAAATCCCTCAGTGCTTGCATTAAACATTCCAGCATACTGGAAGCAATAAGTGTTTTCATTGGTAGGACTCCATTTGGACCAAAAATCTTCCATTAGCAAATCAACTTTCAGATGTATCCCAAGGATATTCTATTTCACCTCCACAGTTAACCATGACAATTATATTGTTAAGATGCACATGCGAATGTCATGTTTAGTTGAGTACTTTGAAAACTTATAACTAGGGAAATTTAGGGGGGCTGTTACTCGCTGATTTAGTTCAATGTTTGTTTGTTTCAAATGAGCAGAAAAGATAAATACTGGTATACAAGTGACATTTCATGCTGCATTCTGTAAATAAAGTTAAGAAAAGATCAATTTCATAACTCATCTGGCCCAGAATTGAATTATCACATCCCCATTTCTGTTGGCAGAGATAGTAAGAACTGCTGATGCAGGAGTCAGAGATAACAGAGTGGAGCTGGATTAACAGCAGACCAGCCAAAAAGTAGACGTTTCGCGTCGGGAACTGAAATGTCAACTTTCCTGGTCCTCTGATGCTGCCTGGCCTGTTGTGTTCCACCAGCTCCACACTTATCTTTGACTGTTTGCCTAGATACAAGGCAACTTATGGATGCAGGAGACTTTCTGCAGTACAATATGGTCATGACCAAAACCATCCTCCAAACTCCTGTCATACGACCATATCATCCCAGTTTCTAAAACAATCACTTGCAAATCCAGAAAAAAAAGCAATAAACCACAATTACCCACTACCTCCACAATCCATCTATACAGCGATCTTAATGTTAAAAAAAATTTCAAACAGCTTTAGTGTAATTAGGAAAAAGTTGTATGTTAAGCCAAAGGAGAAAATATTAGGAGGGGAGATGTCAAAACAACAAAAAAGCCTTGAGAAATATAATCAAACAGAAGAGTTGCATCTGCATTACATCACCAGAAACCTAAACCCAACTTACTTGAGCAGTGCAGTTTGACTGGAGGGAGGCATAGTTCCTTAGCAATGTCTGTGTTTTTAATTGTTAAAGCTTCATCGACCTGTAAATGAATGAAAGTCAATGACATTTTCTTCATATTAAGCACATAAAGCACAAAAAATATTTCACAGGATGTAGTTTAAACATGTAGTATTGCAATGTGATTTTACTATGTGGTGCCATTGTAGAATCCAATACTAGAGATCTGAATTTGAATTAGATAATACATTTCCTATAAACAAAAAAAAAGCAAACTGAATAAGACAATAGTACATAGAAGCAGAAATTGGGCCATTTGGCCCATCGAGCCTGTTCTGCCATTCAAATCATGGCTGATAAGTTTCTCAATCCCATTCGCCCACCTTCTCCCTCAAAACCTCTGATTCCCATAACAATCAGGAACCTTTATTTCTATCTTAAATATACTTGTGACCTGGCCTCCACAGCCTTCTGGGGCAGTGAGTTCCATAGATTCACCACTCTCTGGCTGAAGACATTTCTCCTCAGCCCTATTCTAAAAGGGTCTACCCTTAACTCTAAGGCTGTGCCACTGGGTCCTAGCTCAAGTGTTCATGTGTTAAGCCGTTCATTCCTGGAATCATTCTCATGAACTCTTCTGGACCTGCTCCAGGGCCAGTACATCCTTCCTAAGAAGTCGGGCCCAAAATTGCTGACCAAAAGTACACGTGATAATGGGAACTGCAGATGCTGGAGCATCCAAGATAACAAACTGTGGAGCTGGATGAACACAGCAGGCCAAGCAGCATCTCAGGAGCACAAAAGCAGACGTTTCGGGCCTAGACCCTTCATCAGAGAGGGGCATGGGGAGAGGGGGGGGCGGGAGGAAGACTGAAGACAGAGAGAAAACAAGATAGGTAGAGAGGAGAGTATAGGTGGGGAGGTATTACAAGAGAGTTGCAGTGGGAGAGAGATTCCCTGAGGTTGGTCTGGAGGGTAACGTCAGCTTTTGTGCTCCTGAGATGCTGCTTGGCCTGCTGTGTTCATCCAGCTCCACACTTTGTGACCAAAAGTACATCCCTGCTTTTATATTCTAGTCCTTTAAAAATAAATGCCAACATTGTATTTGCCTTCCTAGCTACTAACTCAACTTGCACAAGTTACTTTGAGAATTCTGGACTAGGACTCCCAAATCCCTTTGCACTTCAGATTTCTGATTTTTCTCCCCATTAAAAAAAAATAAACAGTATATGCTTCTGTTCTTCCTATCAAAGTGCGAAACTATAAATCTAGAGACCCAGATTCAAACTCAAATTGAATTAGAGTTCAAAAAACACAACTGTCCTGCATGTGATGCCCAACCCACAATGTGGTTGACTCTGAAGTGGCCTCTAAATGGCCTAACAAGCCAATTAGTTGTACCAAGGTGTAGAGCTGGATGAACACTGCAGGCCAAGCAGCAGAGGAGCTGGAAAGCTGATGTTTCAGGCCTAGACTCTTCTTCAGAAAATGAAAGTTTCTGAAGGGTCTAGGCCCGAAACGTCAGCTTTCCTGCTCCTCTGCTGCTGCTTGGCCTGCAGTGTTCATCCAGCTCTACACCTTGGTATCTCAGATTCCCCAGCACCTGCAGTTCCTTCTATCTCTGAATTAGTTGTACCAATCGCTTCGAAATGAAAGTGGACAGCTCACCTGGAACAAGGCACCAGGAAAGATGACAGCAGAAACAAACCATCAACCCTGCAAAGCCCTTCTCACTAACATCTGAGGGCTAGTGCCAAAATTGATCTCAGACTAATCAAACAACAGCCTGACACAGTCATACTCTCAGAATTATACCTTACAGACAATGTTCCAGACACCACCATCACAATCTCTGGTGAATGTCCTGTCTCACTGGCAGGACAGACCCAAAAGTTCATTTACCTTATTTTGTATACTGCATGCACTCAGACAACACTTTCAGTCGTGTATTTACCATCCCTCTTCTCATTGTAATCCCTTTATTCAACGTGCTTGAAGTTAGATTCCTAACCCTTTTCAAACATTGTCCTAGTATGTTCTGGATACTTTAATAACCAAGTTCACTTTCCTTTTCATTTAATTTCTACACTTTTCCATGCAATTGATTGGCCATTATACTTCTTGCAGTTTTACAAGCTGGGGGGGGGGGGGGGGGAAGGAAGAGAGAGAGAGAGAGAGAGAGAGAGAGAGAGAGAGAGAGAGAGAGAGAGAGAGAGAGAGAGAGAGAGAGAGAGAGAGAGAGAGAGAGAGAGAGGGAGAGAGAGAGGGAGAGAGAGAGGGAGAGAGAGAGGGAGAGAGAGAGAGAGAGAGAGAGGGAGAGAAAAAAAAAGAGTATATCCTTTTCACTATAACATTAGTCTCAGCTTGGGTCAAAATATGTATCTGCAATCCATTTCTACACAAGTAGCTTTGCTGTACTATCATTTAGTATTGACTTTGGAGTTTTGGCACCAGCTTATCTTCAAGTTGTCCAAGAAGAATTTCTGTTCTGTCTCTGTTTATGACCAATGAGCTGTGTATTTTTCTACATTGTCCTCAGATACATTTTCAGGCAGCATCCACAACTGCCATGAAAGTAAGAAATAGCTTGTAGCCAGTACATTTTACAAAATCTCAAATCATACAACTGACTAGTCATGGGATATTGGATAAATTGTATATAGAAGCTGACGTTGTTCATGCAAGTCTGAGGGACTAATAATTTCTTGGGTAGTTACAACTGATTAAAGTTGGCATTCAATTTTAAAGTCATCATTTTAGGACTGATCCCATGTGATATTTTCATTAAAGTACTTCAGAGATCATTACTATCCTTACCGTTTTCCCTTTCACCCATTCTGTAGCCAGTGAGCTAGATGCAATTGCCGATCCACAGCCAAATGTTTTAAATCTTGCATCAATAATTTTCCCATTTTCATCCACTTCAATCTACAGAAGATAGTCAAAATGCAAACAAGTTGTAACAGTTATAATCTATCACAAAATTGACATCATTTGATTATTAACCAGGCAGAATTGCAGCATAATCCAAACTGAAACTACTAGATGACAGAGGAGAAACAGCAGCCACACACGTCCTTCCAGTTTCCACAGGACAATGCAACAGGCTGGTCATATCCTCCAAAGAGAGAGTCGGGGGGGGGGGGGGGGGGGGCAGGAGGAGGAGTTACCATTTGCTCTCAATGTGATCCTGATCTTTCAGGACAAATTGGCTAGAAATATGTGCAGCATAATTAGGAAGTGGCAGATCACTAAAAAATACTGAGGAACTTCAGTCAAACAAGATGAAACAGGATTGAAGTTCATGAAGGAACCACGCTCTGGTTAAGTGTTCAATGAAGCCAAACACTAAGAATGCAATTCTGACTAGAAAAAAGCAAACCTTCTCTGAAATATATGCATGTATATAAGCACATCCATGTCAGCCCATGGGTCATAAGCTCACTCTCTCCATACGCACCCAATGTTGCTGACATACATTCCACATTCGGCCCAAGCGCTCTCACTTCATCACCGTCCTTGGTACTATACACTCAGCCTATTGCTGAGATGTTAGCCCTATTAAAGGACACAGGAGTCAAGATAGAAAAGTGTGCTTTTGAGGTTACAAGGGAATAGAGTTTCAGCAACAGCGCACACTTACTTGGGCTGGTAGAGTCCAAGGCTCTGCAGAATAGGACATGAGTCCTATCATTTTCACAGGCATCCCCAAATTCCAACCCCATGGTATAATAGCTTAGGGCAAGGCTCAAAGTGGGGGCCAGGACAATCAACAGTGGGTGGGAAGGACTGAGGAACTGAGAGGGAGTACATGTTTGCATTGGCATACAAGAGAATGAGAATTCCTAGATGGGGAGCTGGATACATGTACAAGTTTCCTCCCTGCTTTATAAAAAGCTATTCACAAGACTAGAGGAATAAAAAAGTCTCAGACTTAAACAGCACACTTTCAAGCCCCTGCTTCACATGAATTCTGCCAACATCAGCTCAGTACTTGGCAGAAGCAAAAACAAGGTCAGTTTTAGTTAAACCTAAATCAGTTTCGATCCACTGCGATGATTGAGAATTAGGGATTCTGTCTGCCTCCAGCTCAGGTTTAGTTGGTTCCTTCTGCTGCTTGGTACTTAGATTGCCACTTAGTTTTTTCTGTTTGAATTATAATTACTTTAATTTTTTTTCAATGTCTAAGTATGTTTCATGTTGTGCCAAATCATATCTTTCTGAAATATGCATTCAGTCCTTGAGAGAGAAAAGAATTTGAAATCTGATTACTCAAGAAAAAGTTGGACAATCCCGAGTCAGACCTTTGTAGGTGCTCACTTCTGTCAATATCATGTCAGCTACAACTCAGTCAATCTGCAAATTCTCCAAACCATTTGACGACAAACTGTTAGCGATTTGTTTTGAGATATCACTGGATCCAAGCAACCAGGATACAGGTAATTCAACAACTATGTTCATTTTATATCTCCTAGGACAGTACAAGTTTCTATTAGCTGTAGCTATTATTGGATGTTAGTATGGAAACCAGCTTTCCCTTCGTAGGAAGTTTATACTTCTAGAAATACCCTATTAAGTTTGGGGAACTTTTAAAAAAAATATGCATGATTTCTGGTGTGCTATGCTATTCAGTTTTCTGTCTGTCTGTCTCCCCTCACTTGAACGTGCCAATGCTTGAGGAGATGGCTCCATAGACATTAATAGCTTTACAGGTTTGAAGAACATGCTACGTTTAAACGCAAACTTCTCTGGATCACTGATCAAAAGTTGAGCTCTAAATTTAATTCATCTAACTATGGCACTGAAGCCAACTGCTGGACTGAGAACAGCTCATTCATCCAAAGAGCTCTCTGAAATGGTGACCCATATCTTACCTTTGGGAAGCAAACTGAACCATTATACGCAGCCCTTCAACTTTGCTAAATAAATTAAAAAGGGACATAATGGCTCAATTGATAATGTTACATTTAAATACATTGCTACCCATATCCTGGATCACCTCAAAAAACTTTACCTGTAGTTTCATGACATCACCACAAGCCGGTGCACCAACCAGGCCAGTTCCAACATTTTTTGCATTCTTATCCAAGGATCCAACATTTCTGGGATTCTCATAGTGGTCCACTACCTACGGTAGAAGGAAATACAATAGTGCAAGTCATGATGACTCAATAGAACTCTAGCTTCTGATTTCAAAACTGTGTTCAAGTTTCATTAAGCACAAAGAAAGACCAAGCCTATAGTCTAGTTCAGGACCGACAGAACGCAGCGCTGTCGGAACTGTCGTCATTTGAAAGACATCAGTCTGCCCTATCAGGTGGGTGGAAAAGATTCCACCGCATTACCTCCACAGTTCTGGTCAGAATCTATCCAGAGATAATTTGGTCATAAGACCATACAGCTCTTTGCTGAAGTTTTATTTGTAATGTGCAAATTGGCTGTTGCATTGCATACAATCTGGACTAGACATGAAGAATATTTCACCAGCTGTACAGCACTGCTGCCCAAAATACTTTATAAATTCAATTACAACTTCCTCTCATCACCACTGCATGCCTACACCCCCTGCTTCTCCTCAACACCACATGCCCATGCCCCCTGCCTCTCCTCAACACCACACGCTCACGCTGCCGCCACACCCCCTCCACCCTTTCCATCTGGACTACGACCCCATCGCTAATCATAGGTTTCCACAGATGATGTTGGGACCTATCCCCATTACTACTTCCCACCTCATTATCCCCAACCCTGCACAGCCTGCTACAACCTTCTTCCCAAAATCCACAAAATAGGCTGCTTGGACAGATCCACAATTTCAGTCTTCTCGCTGATCCACATATTTCTTATTTTCCTCTTATTCACTTTCTTCCCATATACACGTGACTCTTCTGATGCTTTACATTGGCTCCACAATTTGTTTTTTTTGGCCCTAGCTGCCACCCCTTCACAATGAATATACAATCCCTCAATTTCTATCCTTTTCACTTCCACGAGGTCCACTTCTGACTCTTCCTGGTCTTCTATTCCCATTTCTGGGGATAGGGTGCCCACCAGTATCCACTACAAACCCATCAACTCTAGACAGTTGTATTTGGAACTGATGCTGAAGAATCTCAGATAACAAAGTGTACAGTTGGATGAACACAGCAAGCCAAGCAGCAAAGCTGACATTTTGGGTCTAGACCCCTTCTTCAGAAAACCCAAAATGCTTGGCTACACTTCCTTGTACAAGGACAGCATTCCATTTTCCAAGTTTCTCCATCAAGTGTTGACAGGGTTGCCTTTGAAATGTTTTTTTTCCTTCAACCACAATACCAAACATTTTTCCATTCCCCACTACTGATTCTCTGAGACACCCTGATCTATTTCTCTACTTCACTTCTGACACTTCCTCACCTCTATGGCATATTTCTATACAATTAGAGATTACATATCACTTGACCTCCTCACTGTTCACAGCCCTAAGTACACATTCCAGGTGAGGAAGTAGTTTGCTTGTACTACTTTGCATGTAATCTATCACTTGCTACTCACATTGTTGAGGCCAAACACAAAACAGACAAATGGCTTGCAGAATACCTTCACTTTGTAAGAATGAATTATGTCCCAGTTGCTTGCTATTTCAACTATCTCGCTGTCATTGAGCATTTTTGTCCTAGGCTAGCTGCAGTGTTCCATCAAACCTTAGCACAAGCTGGAGGAACAGCATCTCAATTCCCATTCCAAAAAGCAACAGCCTCCACAACATTGAGTTCAATCCCTCCAGGGCATGCCATCTTTCCTCTGTTTCGATTACAGCACACCACCCAAACTCTGGCACTTTGCATCTTGTCAACTTTGCTGTCAGCAGAGCAGACGCATTTTCTTCTTTGCGCACCTCTTTCAAGTCTCAATGTCTTCTTTGGCACCGTTAATACACTCTTTTGCCTTCTGTTCTGGTATCCTCGCCATCTGTCACACTCACTCCAACATCCCATTTGTCTACAGCGTGGTACACACGCTGATTCGGTTATAATGGACCGGAGGCATTGAGAAAACTTTCTCGTTCGACGGACGGTGCCAGACTTGCTGTGTTTTGCCAGCATTTTCTCACTCTGTTTCACGTTTCTAGTAGCCATTCTGCTTTACTTTTACAGGCATTCCTTCTTTACCCACCACTCCACTTTCCCCTGCACACCCTCTTAACTGCAGCCACAACACTTTTTGTATCCTTAGAGACTAAGTGTTAGAAACGCTCATGCCACACGGCATATGTAAGATCACCCTCATCACCAGACGGTGCTCTCATTAGCTAACAGCCTCCTACCTGCCGTTTTGAATAGATTAGATTAAATTACATTCACTACAGTGGGAATTTGCGGACTCCCCTGGCCCACCCCAACGTGGACAGCCTCGGGACCAGGCGCAGAGTAAAGGCTGCTACCATTCCCAAGCGCAGTTACCTTTTTGTGATAAGCAGCGACGAGGGGTGCCCGAGCCTTCAGCACAAGCCGCGAGAGAGAACCAGTAATTATAACCGCCGCCATCACTACCAATAGCCGAGTGCGTCACAACCTCCTACTTCACCGCCCGACGTCACCAACACTGACACCCCCTCCAACAAGTGCTGTTACGTAAGACTGACCACGCCCCCGCGTGGTTATGTCATGCACTGACCACGCCCTCCCCACGGGACGCATTGACGAGTGAGCAACGCGCCACTAACAAACGTGTCCCTATGTTGTTTTGTTTACCACGCCCCTTACGTGACCATGTGGCTGGCTGGGCACGCCCCTTGCGTGGTTGCGTTACCAACTGAAAACCGCTCTGGAAGGTAAACAAAACATCGCGACGCGCTCTGCATCGCGGCCTTACCAATATGGTGACAATTCGTACCCCGCTTTCGTCATATGCAATCGTCAGTTTCATTAAAGCCCACATGTCGCGTTGTTATGTTGTAAATATTACATCCATTTGTCCCATATTCTCCCGAAAATTTCTGTTTAAAACAGCTCCCGCTGTAATGCGTGGAATTGTACTTCAAACTGAAGCTTCTATTAAAATAAGGAATTGTTCTATAAGAAGTAGTTGTGTTTCTCAGGATGTGAAGTGTTCTATTTGATCGGGCGTCTCGGCCTTTCCCGCACTGCTGCGCATGATGGCGACTATCGGGAGGCGACGGTCGAGTGAGGCTGAGGAATTGGAGGTTGGAACCGGGGGCGACTCGGAGGAAGAAATGGAAGACTCTTCGGAGGACGAGCAAGAAAACGAGGCGGAAATCCAGCGTTTGGAAGAGCAGGTGCGACGTGATGGCGGGCGGGAGTGAGCCCGCGGGATTTAAAACTTCAGCACGAGCTCCCCCTTCCCCCAGCCCCGTCCCAGTCCCACTTACTCTCCCAGCCCTTTCGCCCTCATCCCACCTCTACCACGCACTCTCGACCCCTCCCCACTCACCCCGAAGTTCCCTCTCCCATTCCTCCGACCTCCTGCTGACTCCTGTCCGCCTGGCCTGTTCACTGTTGTGAAATAAGTAAACCAAAACATTTCCGTCATTGCCGAAGTAAAACAAACATCTGAAAAATCACTTGAAAACCACGTAGTCAGGACTAATCCTTCGAAGAGCCAAGAGAAAGGCAAAATGCCTGAGGTCATCTACGGAGAGAAAATATAATTTTCTGGGGCATAGTACTCAGGTTCACGCTGAGTTGAATGAATGGCCCAATTTCTAGCTATGTATGTATGATAAAGTCATGACCAATAAAATCCAAATGACTTGAAGCATATGCCTTGACTCACAATAAATCTCACTGGCAGCCAGTGACTAGTAAGTTACCACAGGGATTAGTGCTTGGATCCAGCTATGGAGTATAATGGATATATATGCAATTATCCACTTTGGTAGCAAAAACAGGAAGGCAGATTATTATCTAAATGGTAACTGGAAAAGGAGTAGGTCCAAGAGACATGGGTGACCTTGTACACAAGTCAGTGAAAGTGAGCATACACATGTAGCAGTGAAGAAAGCAGGTGGCCGCCTTAGTGAGAGGATCCTACTGCAGGAACAAAGATGTCTTGTTGAAATTGTACTGGGCCTTGCTGAGAGCGAAGCTAGAGTATTGTGTTCAGTTTTTATCTTGTTACCTGAGGAATAGTGTTCCAGCTTTGGAGATAGTGCAACAAAGGTTTACGAGGCTGACACCGGGACAGCAAGACTGATATACGAAGGCTTTGTTAGGACAATCTTCATTGGAGTTTACAAGTATGAGGTTGGAATCTTGTAGAAACCTATAAAATTATGACAGGACTAGACAGGCTTTATGCAGGAAGGATAGTTCTGATAAAAGGAATCCAAACTAGAGGTCACGATTTAGGAATATGAGAATGCCATTAGGGACTGAGATAAGAAATGTCTCATGCAGACTGGTGAGCTTGTGGAATTATCTGTTACAGAAAGCTGTTAGAGATAAGACATTGAATGTTTTCAAAATGGAGTTAGATATAGCTCTTGGGGCTAAAGAATCATAGGGTTTGGAGAGAAGGTGGGAACAGACTACTGAGTAGGATGATCATTATTGATGATTGCTAGGTAATTGAGTCCATTTAAGACGGAGATAGATAGGTTCTTAATTATCAAGGGGATCAAGGGTTCGGGGAGAAAGCAGGTGAGTGGAGCTGAGGAAATTATCAGCCGTGATTGAATGGTAGAGCAGACTCGATGGGCCGAATGGCCTAATTTCTGCTCCTATGTCTTATATGTTCTTATTATATTGAAAAGCAGATCAGACTTGAAGGACTGAATGGCCTAATTATACTCAGAGGTAAAAGGGAACTGCTGATGCTGGAGAATCCAAGATAACAAAGTGTGTAAACTGCATGAACACAGCAGGCCAAGCAGCATCTCAGGAGCACAAAAGCTGACGTTTCGGGCCTAGACCCTTCACAGAGAGCCTCTCTGATGAAGGGTCTAGGCCCGAAACGTCAGCTTTTGTGCTCCTGAGATGCTGCTTGGGCCTGCTGTGTTCATCCAGCTACACATTTTGTTATCTTGGCCTAATTCTACTCCTATTTTTTCTAAATTTCTCAAGACTCTATGATCATTACTAAACTTTAATTAGTCTTGATCTAGACTAAAGTCACATCTCAGAAATTTGGGACACTGTGGTTCCTCAAGAATCTGCTGCTTATCCTTTCCAATGCTATTGTGAAAAATTTAAGTGCCAGTTGTGATGGGCCAGTTTAATGAGTGTGATATTTAAGTCAGTTCTCTTGCTAGCAAATTACAGACGTAAGCTGTTTATAACTCTCACCAGTGCAATGAGATCATCATACTCAAACATAGTGAAAGTGTAAGATAAACTGTCAGGATTCACCGTCAACATCTCAAGTGAGGTCATTTATTTGAAAATTGTTGGATATCACGGACGTCTAAGAACGGTTTAGCTCTGGAAGCTGTATTGTGTCCCAGCTATATCTCCATGTAAACAACTTTCTCAGCAGTTTCCATATGTAAACTGAGTGAGATTCTGGAGAACAGTAATGCGATTCTTTATATTGTATACCGTTTATGGCAGTGGAAGTACTTTATTCCACTTGGGCGACTATGTTCAATTATGGAAATTACCACAATTCTGTGGACTGAAGTACTTCATGCTCAGTGAAATACTGAAATCTGATTTATTATAAATAAAATTATTCAGTAGGAAGAAAAAAGACACTGAAGAGTCAATCTTACCTCCGATTTGTTCCCATGTTTACAGAGACTTGCTGCCCTCAAAGCAATAAGGCTGCACTTTTACAGAAGAATATTGTGGTTTTCATGGTAGAGCAGTCCTCTATGCAACAATGTAAAATAGTGTATCATTTCACACTAAGTGATGATGAAAGGGTATTTTTAAACCCTCTGTTTATCTGTTTAAAACATTTTACTTCTGAGTTTCATATGGCTTTATGCTTGTTATGTCATTGGCCAGGAAGCTTGATGTTTTTATTTTGTGGCATTAACACAGTTGTCAAGGTTTGCCATAGACTAAATAGACGCCCATTTTTGTCTGATGTGAATGACAAGTTTAAAAATTGAGAAGCAGACTTATTGATAACCAATTGGCTATTAGAAAGTTTAATAAAATGACAGATGTATTCTAATATTAATCACTGGCATGAGGACAGCAGTAATCTGTGCCATTTATTTTAGCTTTCCATAAGTGCCTATGATTACAACTGTCATGTCGATCTAATAAAATTGCTGCGTCAGGAGGGGGAGCTGGAGAAGTTACGAGCTGCTCGACAGAAGATGAGTGAACTGTTCCCTCTTACAGAAGGTAAGACTATCCTTGTTAGACAATTGCAACACCAGCTGAAACCTGATAATGTAATGCAGATCAGACTTTGTAATATGTTTATGACCAGCATCCTGATAAAAGTTTGAATTAATCCACTTTCCACAAGATTTTGGCTGTTTTTTTAAAAATTTCTCCTGTTTCTTCGAAACTGATCATGTGAACATTCTGTTATTGACATGGCAACCTTAAAGCCACAGCTCTCGTAATCCTGACTAGTTCTGTTTGTGAAGGTTCTGTTCTCAGTTATATTGAGGAAACCAATCCAATTCTGTTTTTCAGAGCTTTGGCTGGACTGGCTAAAGGATGAGATTCTAATGGCAGAGGGATCAACTGACAGGGAGAAAGTGTATGAACTGTTTGAGAAGGCCATCAAAGATTATATTTGTAAGCTCTTTTTTACACTTTAGTGTTTGCCTGACTCTTAACATTGAGTAATCACAGCTTTCTTTGATGAATACAAACATATCCCCCACTGTTCTGCTTCAGGTAGAACGTAGCTGTTGGCTGGGCAAAGTGTTAATCTTTCTAGCTCCCCCAGTGAATTGAAGTGGGAAGGAGGAAAGAGACTTTGTTTATTAATTTGTGAATGTATCAAAAGACTAAAAGTATATGTAATTTCAAATAATGAAATCTTGAAAGTTAGTTCTTCTCATTTGCAAATACCCTCAGCTTTAAATCAACGCTGATGACTAGGCAATTTAAAAACCCAAGCAGACAAAAATTGAGTAATTAACTTAACTGTAAGTGATGATCTAGCACCACAGCATGATGAAGCTCCCCATATTTGAAACAATTGAAAACAGTGATGGTCATGTTCCCTGTTGTTCGTTCAGGTGTTTAAGCTGGCCCAATTTCAGGAGCTTCAAATACTGGTGGTATCCAGGTAGTTGGCACTCAGCTGTTGAAGCTGCAAAGATAGCTTTGTGAATTGATTCCTAAAGATTTTATATGATAAGAAAACACTCTCTGCTGGATAGAAAGCAGAATTTCGATCAGCTCCACAATGCAGTGGACTTTGTTAACTCCGTTAGGAAACCACCAGGACTTAAAAATGAATGACCACGTAGACCTTGAAAATAATATCATGGGATAAAAGTGTTTAAGTTTGCTAATGGTTACCCTCTGGTGTATTTTAGTAGGGTGTTAATTTTTTTAGAATAATTGGGTTAACATTTCTTCTAAAAGTAGAAGTAAGTGAACAAGCATTTATGGTCTGTTAACCCACAACATAATTTTTGAGTCTAATAGAATATGACATACAGATTGTTCCACAGCAGAGTCAAGTCTGTCAAGAATAAGAGTTCCACGGTGTGAAGTTGGAGGAACACAGCAGGCCAGACACCTTCGGAGGAGCAGGAAAGTTGACGTATTGGGTCAGGACCTTTCTTCAGAAAATTTTCTGCTGTGTACCTTCAGCTTTACACTGTGTTAGCTCTGACTTTAGCATCTGCAGGCCTTGCTATGTCCACATCCATTGGGAATGTGTTTTACTACTGTTGTGAAGTTAAGTGATGTCTGATGCTGACGGCGACTTTCTCTCTCTCGTGTGCACGCATTCACTCACTAGGTTTGCTGAGTTTGCAACACATTAATGCAGAAGTCCTCAAGTTATTATCGGATGCTGACATGAAGAGTTGGTTTTAAAAATCATGAATTATTTTAATTCTGTTTTGATGCACACTAATGTTAATAAATAATTTTCATTACAGGTCCTGAGATATGGCTGGAATATGCTCAGTACTCCATCGGTGGGATTGGTCAGCAGGGTGGTATTGAGCGAGCTCGTGCAATATTTGATCGAGCTTTAACTGCTGCTGGATTACATATGACAAAAGGAGTAGCAATCTGGGAAGCCTTTAGAGAATTTGAAAATGCTATTTTAGGAACCTTACAGGTAAGAGAATCTGAAATCCAGTTTAATTTAATGTGAATGAATGATAAGTTTGTCAACAATTTGGTGCATGAAGCAAAATGCAAACCGACGAGAAATAATTGGCTGGTACGGTAGAATATTTGAGATTATATACATTTCTTTCTTGCTATTTATTCATTCATTGAACCCTACTTAAATTTGGGTTTCTCCACCTAATGTACACGGTGAGAATATGTTGGTTTTGGCCATGGGAATTCAGTACCAGGGAATGGAATGATTTCCAATTTGTATTTCCAAATCTGATTTGAACTATACAGTTTGACTATAAATCAAATTGTGGCAGTGCAACAAATTTGTTTGAGACAGTTGTTATTCTCAGTCTGAAAGTGAGATTTTATTGACACATTCTTGATTATTATTTTGCCGATACTTTCTAATTAGAAACGAGATTGAGATGATTCAATCTAATTTTTAGCTAATAGAAAGGAGTCCTGTACCCCAGTACCTGTACTGGATTTTCATTTGGGTCTCAAAGATGAAACAGTCTTCACAAGCTCACGGCAGCACTGTACCTTGTTTTTGCCATTGGTGAACTTTCGGCTGAACTTACCAGTCTGTTTGTGATATCTACTTACGTGGAGAGAATGGCATGAAATTTTTTTATTTGGATGCTTGTACAGATACTTTGTCCATGTTACAGTGGTTTTCTCTTGTATTGCTTCATGGGATGTAGGTGTCAGCGTTTACTGCCTGTCTTTAGTCGCCCTTGAACTGAGTGCCTTATTGCACCGTTTCAGAAGGCAGCTATAAGTCAATCACATTGTCGTGGATCTAGAGTCAAATATAAGCCAAATTAGGAAAGAACAGATTTCCTTCCACAAAGAACCTTACAGAATCAGAAAGTTATTACAACAATCAGTGAAGGTTTTAATGATACCCTAGTCTGAGTATTGGTGACAGAATCTTATACTTCTGATTTATTAATTGAGTTAAGTCCCATCAGCTGTTCTGATGGGAATTGAACCCATATCTCTGGAGCATTAGTCTGAATCTCTGGATTGATAGTCAATTAACATTACAATGATGCCTCCATTTCCTCTCAAATGATTTGAAATTGTGAACTAAGAATGAGTAACAATATTAGAGCTTAAGGTTGCTAATTCTCACTGAATTTGGCATATGTTTATAGTTCTAAATAAAGAACAGTAATACCCACTTTGGTACAGGCCCTTTGGCCCACCAAACCTGCGATGACTCACATTGCCTTGTCTTAAACATAAACCTTGTTCCTCCACGTAGTCCATCTCTGTCTATTCTGTGTCTATTCATGTATCTGTCAAGATGCTGCTTAAATGTTGCTATTGTATCTGCTTCTACTACCACCTCTGGCAACGCATTCTGTGTTTAAAAAAAAATAAACGTGCCTCTCACACCTCCTTTAAATTCACTCCCTTTTGACTTAAACCTATGCCCCCTCGGAATAGACATTTCTATCCTGGGAAAAAGACTGACGATCCATGCCTCTCATAATTTTGTGAACTGCTGCTTCTCATAATTTTGTAAACATCTATTTCATGTTCTGCACCTTGTTTACTAGAAAACACTGAACATTTCTTCTTAATTTTCAAAAAATATGTCAAAAGTATTTGAGTGAGGAACTGCAATTCCTGAACTATGTAGATACTGTGAGTGGCAAGTAGACTGCTCCAAATTTGATGTGTCAGTCAACTTTTGAAATTTTCTCCTGGTTATTGTGAATGTTTAAATTGTTTGCTTGCAAGCAAAGTGTTTAAGATGTTTGGGTGAACTGGAATGTTCAAGCCAGTTCATCCAATTCAATCCAGGAACTGACAGATTAATTAAATGAAAGTCTTTCCTTCCTCAGGCCTCACCTGGTAGCATTTTGACTCCAGAACAGCAGGAGATGGTTAATGCACAACTTGAGCGAATACACACACTTTTCAAGAGGCAGTTGGGTGTCCCTTTGCTTGGTAAAGTGCTTTTGAATTTACTTATGGCTAACCATACTTCCTATGGGAATTGTAAAGTTATGTTGGATTTGTTTTGAGTAAGTGTTTGCGAGGCACTTATAAATCTTTTATATTTGAAGAATCAACGTAAATTACTCAGTGAGGCAAGGGAATTCTGCCACCATGCCCAGTGCTTTCAACAGACTGTTGAAAATTGTATATGTATGCCACACGTTTATCTTTAGATTGATTAATCATTAACACAAAAGTGAATAAATTTTGATTGTATCTGCATGATTCACATCTTTCACCAACGGCACAGATTGTATTGCCTAGGAATAGTTTTGTCCTCCAACATTAGCCTTATAAATCTGCCAGTAATGTCAGCCTATCCCGTACTTAATTCTGGAGCCTCTGGGCCCTCCACTTGTCACTGACTCGATTTTTCTCAATGTTATTTTGCAATATTTACAATACCTACCCAATGATATGGCTCCACTGTGTTCTATATACAGTCAAGTACTGTAGAACTGGCTCCTAAACTTATTGCCAACTTAAAAATGTTTACTTGTTGCTATTTTTCCCTCTTCCCTCTAATTATTTGTTGGGCTGCCTACTAGTACGTTGTTCATGAGGTTTCATACTAAACATACGTGTTAAGGAGAAGCAGTATGATGTCAGAGGCTGGAACCGTTTCTTCAATAATTCCCTCGCTTTGGGCCAGTGGACTAAAATGAAATAGTGCAACTGGATTGGAGAGGATCTTATGGCATGTTTGAGGCCTGTGAGATTGTTGAAACAATTTCATTGGCATAAATCTTTATGTTTTGAGCTTTACATCATGTTTGTCAAATTTTTGCTCCTTATGGCCATACCTGTCTGGGTTTAAGTAGTTCTTGGTGAAGTTGCAAGATTAAGAGCTCTGTATTTTGGAAGCAAGAACAAAAGAAATGATCAGGGCTGTCTGTTCTGGCTCATGTTACTGCACCCAGCGATCTTTATAAATTGGTACAGCAGGAAGCTTCCAGATTGAGCTTTCCTTCTTGAGAAAGTGCCAGTATATGAGCAAACGATATGCACAACTTAGTCTAAATGCATGCATCCTGATGTTGTGGAGTTATTTGAAGACTATCCTTCACCGTAATTTTGATGGAGACGAGTGAAATATCACTTGTTGCTTTCTGTTTGTGCCCCTTATAGATATGGAGACTACATATGCTGAATACGAGGAATGGGCTGATGAGCTGCCCAGTGAATCTGTGACACAACTGTACAAGAAGGCCCTGCAGCAGATGGAAAAACGCAAGCCCTTTGAAGAAAGTCTGGTACAGTTTGATCTTTGTTATTTTAGCATTTGTGTTCTGGAGGTTTATTCTTTGTTCGGGACCAGTTCAAAATGAATGAACGTGGAAAACCGGAGCAGGAGTAAGCCATTCGGCTCTTTAAGCCTGCTTTGTAATTCAGTATGATCATGGCTGATTATCCAGTCAATACCCTGTTCCTGCTTTCTCCCCATACCCTCTATATTTCCTAGGCTAAAGGAATCAATCTACTTCCCCCTTGAAAACATTCAGGTTTTGGCCTGAAATGCTTTATGTGGCAAAGAGTTTCTACAGGATCATCATTATCTGGGTGAAGAAATTTCTCCTGGTCACAGTGCTATATGGCCTACCCCAAAACCTTTAACTGCGTCCCCTGGTTCTGGACTTTATGGTGATTGGGAACATACAGTTGTATGAGATCACCCTCATTCTTCTAAACACCAGTGAAAATAGTTCTAACAGATCCAGTCTTTCTTTATATGCAAGTTCTGCTATCCCAGGAGTCAGTCTGGAAAACCTTGCTTGCGCTGTCTCCATAGCCAGAAAGTGCTTCCTCAGTTAAGGAGACCAAAATTGTACACTGTACTGTGTGTCCCAAATCCTGATATATTTGAACCTTCTTGCTGTGTAGGTCAACATACAATCAGCCTTTTTTACAACCTGCTGCACTTGTACGCTTACTTTCAGTGACTGGTGTACATGGATACCCATGCCTCATTGTTTTTCCACCTTTCCCAATCTCTCTCCATTCGGATAATAACCTCCCTTCCTGTTTTTGCTACCAAAGTGGATAACCTCACATTTATCCACATTATACTTCAACTGCCATGCATTTACTTAGTCCCTCAACTTGTCCAAATGACACTGTAGCATGTCTGCATCCTCCTCACAGTTCACCCTCCCTCCCAGCTTTATATCATTGCAAATCTGGAGATGTTACGTTTAATTCCCTCAACATTGTCAGTAGCTGAGGTCCAAGTTCTGATCCCTGTATTACTGTATTGGTCTCAGACTGCCACTCAAAAAAAAGCGTTATTCCTACTTTACGTTTCCTGTCTGCGAACCTGTTCTATATCCATGTCTGTACACTACCCTTAATCCTGTGTGCTTTAAGTTTTCAGGCTAATCTCTTAGGTAGGACCTGATCAAAAGCCTTCTGGAAGTTCAAGTAAACCACATCCACCGGCTCCCCCTTATTAACTCTTCTAGTTATTTCATTGAAAAATTTCAGTACATTTTGTCAAGCTTGATTTCACTTTCATAAATTCATGCTGACTGTTTCAAATCTTGTCATTGTTTTTCAAGTAATCTGCTTTAAATTTTTTTATAATGGACTCTAGCAATTTCGCCACTACAGTTGTCAGGCTAATTAGTCTATAATTCCATTTACCCCTCTACCTCCTTTTCTAAAACAGAGGGATTGCATTAGCTACACCCTTATCAGTTGGAATTGTTTCAGAATCTGTACAGTCTTGAAAGATGACCTCCAGTGCGTCCATGGCAACAAGAAAATTAACTTTAAAATTCACTGATAGTATTTGATGTTTCAATCTGTGTGGATACCTTGATGTTTTTCTCTGTTCTGCATGTTTTGAATAAAATTGTGCAATTCAGCAAATGAGGTGGTAAATAGGGTAAAAGAAAAGAAGTTGGAGGATTAAAGAGAAAGGTAAACATTGTTTGTTTGACTCCAGGACCATGTGATTACCTTGATCTGGCTGCCAAAATGATTACAATCTGTTTAGAATTTTATTTAATTTGAGTAATCTTTAGTGTCTTATTTGACCTATGCTGGTCACGAATAGCCTGTGAGAAGTAGCTGACATGATCCCCAGGCTTTTGATTACACTTACTGAATTAACTTCTTGATTATTGGGTAGTCAGACAGCGGAGAGACTAAATCAATGATTAGAGGAGCAACTCCTCACAGATTTTCTGCCTGCCATGTATTGGGGCAGCCTTTGTTCAATTGGGCACCCCTGTGTTTGACCTTTTGCGGGCGTATTAGGCGTTTTCTGGATGCATTTGCTGCCTTATCCTATGTATTTTGTCTGGTTGGTCAATACAGTAATGTTTGTAAAGGCATGAGCTGTTTGTCTTTTCTTCACAAGCATAAAACTCTGGAAAGTGACCTGTCTGAGCTGGTACTGAACCGGAAATGCTCCCTGGATGTTGGGATTGAGAATAAGCCATGTAACTCACCTATACTGCACATCCATGGACACTACAGGCAATTTAGCATGGCCAGTCCACCAAACTTGCACATCTTTGGACTGTGGGAGGAAACTAGAGCACCTGAAGGAAACCCACACAGACACTGGGAGAAAGTGTAAATTCAACAAAGTTATCCAAGGCTGGAATTGAATGAATCCCAGGTGCTGTGAGGCAGCAGTATGCTAACCACTGTGCCGCCCAATCTGAATGACTGTGCTGCCCTCTACCTTTATGCACCTCTTTGATGTCAACCTACTTTCCTGTAATAGAGCCGGAGCAGGAAAGCTGAAGTTTTGGGTCTAGACCCTTCTTCAGAAATGGAGGAGGGAAAGGGGATTCTGAAATAAATAGGGAGGAGGGGTGGATAGAAGATGGATAAAGGAGAAGATAGGTGGAGAGGAGACGTACAGATCAAAGAGGCAGGGATGGAGCCAGTAAAGGTCAGTGTAAGTGGGGAGTTAGGGAGGGGATAGGTCAGTCCAGGGAGGACGGATAGGTCAAGGAGGTGGCATGAGGCATTAATACCATTGGGCTGCAGTGTTCCCAAGTGAAATATGAGATGCTGTTCTCATGTTCCTTTATATTTCTGTTTCTGTTAAAGATTTAAAAATCAGGGCTGACTAACTGAGAAGTTTCGTTGCTTATTGTGGTGTTTTTGTTTTGTTTGTTCATGGAAAATGGCCGTCACCAGCCCAACCATCCCTAATTGCCCTTGAGAAAGGGTTTGTGAGTTTGTCTGTTTGCCCTTGTGTGTATGTAAATGCTGTGCTGTTTGGAAGGAAGTTTTAGGATTTTCAGCCTGTGACAGAGTGGAAATTGCAATATGGCTTTAAAGCAAGATGGTGTGTGGCCTGGAAGAATACTGACAGGTGGTAGTGTTCCCATATGTCTGCTACCCTTATCATTCTAGGTTGTGGAGGTTATGGGTTTGGAAGATGCCATGAAAAGATGTACTTTATTCTGAGAGTTATATAACATTGACCTTGGTATATAGATGTTCTTTTTGTGGAGCATACATTTAGTCTGTTTATCCTGCAGGGCATTCTTGTACAGTTGCATCATAAGCAGATGATCTCATCCTTGTATTGAATTGCCCATTAGGTTTACCATTGTGTTACGGTTTCCAAATTTGCAGAATTGGGTACTAATGTACAAACAGAAGGCTAGAGATGCTGGAAGTCTGAATAAGAAATGGAGAATGCTGGAAATATTTTGCAACTCAAGCAGCATCTGTAGAATGAGAAACAGTTTCTATAATGAGCACTGAAGTATTTGTTCTTTTAAAACAAAATTTCTTTTTGCCTTTTGAAGTAATTATTATGGAGTATTCTGTTTGCTAAATGATTTTTTTGTTTGTTCAATTACAGTTGGTAGCGGATCCTCCCAAACTAGCAGAATATCAAGCTTACATTGACTTTGAGATGAAGGAAGGTGACCCAGCGCGAATTCAGGTTATCTTTGAACGGGCACTGTCTGAGAACTGTTTAGTGCCTGACCTATGGGCACGTTTCACTCTGTATCTGGTAAGAAACTTCCCTAAAAAAGTGACCTTTGATTGACCATTGGAGTATTATTTCTGCTGTTTGTGAGAGCAGATGTTGATTGAGATCATTGTTAGCCAGGAATCAAGACAAACTCCGCTGCTCTTCTTAAACTAATATTGTAGGATATTTTATATCTGCTTAACGGGTAGGTGTAGCTTTGGTTTAAAAGAACCCTGAGGAAATTGATTTTAATACAAAGGTGGTCAGTTCAGGAATTAGATTGGAGACATCAATCCTGAAATCATTTTTGGGACTAATTGGACGTTGTCACTTTGGATTTTCTGATAGTTCTGAATGGATGGATTAAGAGTGGTAAATAGCCTTCCACACCTCTAAATGTCTTGCAACCTTACAAATTTAATTTAATGCTCTTGCACTGAATTAATCTGATGGAATTAAGTACACCAATGTGTTACAGTTCCATATTGACAAATGTCAATGCCAAAGAAAATTTAAGCTAAAAGGCTCCATGGTCTGCCCAGAAATCTTATACAGTCAGTCCCTTGGTTGTGAATGGGTTCCCTTATGCAATCCTTTCACAAAATCAGAGCACAATGCAGGACAGTGGAAAGCAGCTGCTCATAAGGGAAATGTTTGAATATTAGATTTTTAAAAGTTAAAACGATGTGTGGGAGCGTGCTCATAAATATAAGTTCTCGTACATAAATTGGTGACCCGCTGTTGGTACCTGTTATCTTCAATAAATCCTGAGGCATTTCAGACCACTGCTTCATTGTTGGACTACAGAAAAGCCTCCCTCTTGATTACACATCTTCCAAATAAGACAGGACCTTTACCTTATTGATCCACCATCAATTGGCAAGTTACAGAATTCCCATGACTGAGGAGCAGTGTACGAAGGGTTTTGTTGGAGAAGAGTTATTGGGATGGATTGCCTTCTCTTTATCCAACTTTATGATGTCTTTTCTCCCTGTATCTTGACTCAAGCTTGACGATTGATTTGATTCCGCACGATATATAAATGAATGTTTGCCATTCCAGGACAGACAGCTGAAGATTAAAGATCTAGTCTTGTCTGCACATGAACGTGCTGTTCGAAATTGTCCTTGGATAGTTGGGTTGTGGAAACGATATCTTCTAGCACTGGAGCGCCACAACGCTGAACACAAAGTTATAACAGGTAACCTTGTTCCAAGAACTGTCTGTTGTATTAGGAAAGCTTTATTTAGTTTCATGTTTAGGCAGAGAGAGCAGAATTCCTTCTGATTTACTTTTTAGCCTACCTTCATTCTCTTTTCCACTCAGTCAAAATCAATCCAGAAGATTGTAAATAGTCAAGTCCTTATGGTTGTGTTGAGTTACCTTGGAGCAGTGAAAGTAGCAAGGTCAGAGAATTAGAATGATATGACCCAAGCTTGTGGTCGTCCTTGTGGACTGAATGACAATGTTCCATCTGCCTTTGTGGGGAAGACTGTATCATTGGCAGTACTTGTAAGTATCTTAAATTGAAAAAGAACAGTAAATTTCTGATTCACCTAATAGGACTGTTTGGGGCCCTAGTTGGTGAGAAGGTTGGGGATCAAAGTATGCCAAGATGAGGTACCAAGGGAAGGGGAGGAAGTATTGAGGGTGATTGAAGAATGGACCTCCATGTAATGCAGAAAACATTCCCTTCAGAATGCGGAAGGCTGGAGGTGGATGGTTCATTTGTTTATGGCATTCCTCTGGAGTTGTGCAGAAATGATGGAGGACAATCTGTTGCATTTTGGAGGCTGGTGGGATAGTAGGTCAGAACAAGGGGAAATTTATCATGGTTCTGGAGGGAGTGGAAGAATGACAGCACAAGTGCAGGAAATAGGGCGCATGTGGTAACGTAGCTATTTATCGTGAGAAAGAGACATCCATGGTTGAAGGTGTTGAAAAGTATATCTGATTTGAAACATCACATTGTCATAACAAACAATACAAACAAATTGGGAAAATGGAATAGAATCCTTACAAGACATCAGGAGAAATTGTAGTCAGTATAGCTATGGAAGTTGATTCATGCACCATGTCAATGTGAGATTGATTTTTATAAAGTTATAGGTGATTAAGTTATGACATTCTTTTACATTATACAGTTACTCTTGGATATTACCTGTAGGAAATAACATGTATGGAATTGACTATGTTTGTATTGTAATTGGTAGAAACCTTTGAAAAAGCATTGAACGCTGGGTTTATCCAGGCTACAGACTACGTGGAGCTTTGGCAGGCATATCTCGACTACCTGAGACGGAGAGTCAATTTCAGCCAAGGTACAGCATAAAAGTAACTTGTCTTCTTCTTCAACCCTACCTCACTGACAATGCTATGAAATTGTGGGACACTAAGTGTGGTAATGGCAATAAAGTAATGTTGAGAATGGTAGTTTCTGACTACCATGGTGGATCATCCTGTAGGAATGCTAAAGCTTATGAAGAATAAATTTTGTTTATTTAGAAAGTATTCAGCACCCAATTATGCCAGTGAAACTACTGGACATACAAGACTGGTTCTCATGTCGATGATCTTTTTGGAAAATTGAATTACAATGGTAACTAAGATACTATATTGTGGAGTTAGAGTAAGTTAAGATGGAATTTGGTGATGTGACAAAATATATAGTGGTTGAGGTGAATAGAGAGCTTCAGTATGACAGTCTTTTATTGAATCAGTAGGAGAGGTAAGAGTAGAGTTTTTGATGCAAGATTAAATGTAATTTGTCATAGTAATTGATAGGATAACAGTTTTGAGAGTCACTAATGGGATGGATGGGACGCTGTAGTTGTGTATAGCCTGGTTCAGGCTTGGGAAATATCCATAAAGTTGGTGCTAAAGAAACAATTTTAGGTGAGGGCAAAAACCTTTTTACCTGTTGTTTGGTTGGGGACACATTGCTGAGTCTTAACCTGTTCAACAGCAGCTGAGCAGCAGGAGGGCAGTTCTGGACTGAATGAAGTTGTATAGTCGAGTAACAGGGTGTCATTACTTTCTGGTCATGCAAATCAGGATTGTGGCTAGTTTTGCCAGAGGCAGGTGTGAAAGCAGGGGCCAAGGTGGAATCTTGCAGGATTCTGGATGTGAGAGAGGTTTTTTTTGAGGGGTATTGTGCTGGGAGTGAGGCGAGGTGTGGCTGGTGGGAAAAGCTTCATTGATTGTATTGAGACAGGTGGCAGTGGAGGGAAATAAGTTCAGTCCTGTGTAGTTGGAGCATAGAGCGAAGGTGGTGAAGGAAGATGGTGAGACATCGAGTTGAATATTTTGAAAACATTGAGCACGCCAAGTGGGCACAAACCATAGGTCTCATGGCAGTAGAGATCATTCTGACTTCAAGTGCAATCTCAGTACTGCATATAAACTGATTGGAAGGGAATTGACCAGGGAGTTGAAAATGTGGGTGTGAATTGGGTGGCAACAATACGTTTAAAGACCTTTAAGGGAAAGTATTTGAAAAACAAATGGACAAAGCATTTTTGAATAAGGGATGTTGACTGTAGATTTGAAAGTGAAGCAATGTTTGAACTACTTCAGGCTTTAGGGAGTAAAATTAAGGTGCTCTGAATGTCAACTTAATATTTAGACATGGATCTGAACTGTTGGTTTTTTTTATAGCCATATTCGTACATTTTAATAGCTTACTTGTCGCAAATGAGAGAGACAGTGTTTTATTTGCAATTGACCTGTTGTTAAATAATTGCAATAGGAAGGAGTGGGAGATATAAGTCAGTAAGAGCTAGCATCAGGACATCTGATCTCTCCTTTTAACAGGAGGCAGAAAGGGTGGATGTTAATTCATGGAGGCAATATTGTCTTCAGCTCTGAGATTAAGATCGTAACTTTGATTTATTAGATTAAACATGATGCGCACCCATCCCACCCATCTTTTCTCTTTCCCTGTGCATGCATGCTTTCATGTTAATTTTTAAAAATTTATTTGTGTAGATTCCAGTAAAGAGCTGGAGGAGCTCAGATCAGCCTACAGTCGTGGTCTCGACTACTTGAAGCAGGATATAGAGCAACGTATGTTTGTGCTTTTATGTTTCAAATGTATATTACTGTTGGTATGCTGTAGTTGTTTATTACTGTGGCCAGTTAATAATGAGCAGTCTGATTTCTGCCATTTCCTGATGCACTTGGTATGTTTATGGGACGTAAGGAGAGCCAGACATGGGAGTTGTTCATTCCTTCATTCAAGAACATTTCTCTTTAATATGTTAATCAACCCATTGTAGCATTCAGATGTATTTTGAAATTTTGTATTATTCATTCTATTATTCTAGTGAGGCAATTTAGATATTCATCACATTTGTCAGCTGGGGTTTTCCTTTTTACAACCCACACTGGCCCTTATTCAGTTATTGCAGTACTTGCTGTGCTCCATCTATATTCTAGAATGGACTAATTTACTTTGGCTAAAAATGCAGAGTTAATGGGTCTGTAGATGCCTGTGTTAACTTTTTAATCACACAGTGCTGTGCTTTTGTGTTTTTATTTTTGCAGAACCTCAACAGTGCACAGAGAATAAATTGTTTAATGCTAGTGAAGTTCTGTGGGACTAAAATTAGATGAATGCTTTGAATAAATTCGTATTTAAATAGAATAGTTATCTCTATTGTTTAAACTATAATGGACACAGTTAACTAAGTTATTTCCACTCAAATGATTTGTGATGATACCTGGTGTCCCATATATTCCATCCTGCTGTCATTCAGAGTCCTATAGTATGTACTTTTAACCTACAGTATTTCTTTTAGACTTCTAGTTCTTTCTCAGATACTTATTTCTTTAACATCTCTAGGGTGCAGAAGCTGAATTGGACAGTTAATGTTATGATCTCCTGAATATTCCTAGAACATATTCTTTTATCATATCAACTATTTTGACATACCAATACTGGGCTTTTCTTTATTTGCTCTTTACCTGCATAACTGTAAGAACATTTCAATATTGTTAGCTAAGGGTCACTATATATTACATTACTTCTGTGTTACAGAAATTGTCATTGAGTGGAAACTGCATCAGCTGTCAACCCTGTCACAATTAGTGGCTTTTATTCTACTGTTCCACTACAAAAGAAAATCTAAATGTAATAGGACTTGGGAGACAGTTGGCATTACAGTTGTGGCAGTTCAGCTAATAAGCAGAGGGATGTTATTGGCCCTTTGCAGAGTGATTGTTATAGGTTCATTCTATGAGGTACTGTGGAATATGCACCTTGTTTAGTATATGGTGTTCTTTACCAATTGATAACTTATCTGCCTATTAGTACATTTCAAATTTCTAATAGTTAGTGCCCTCACTGTTTATTTAAATGTATTTTTTTCTCCCTTTGTATAATTGAGGGTCAATGTTTATATTCTAAACCTATTTCCATTGGTTGCAACGTAAACACTCCCTCAGGATATTGCTGCCTTAATGCCTAATTCTATCCAGTATTTTTCCTTGATTTCAGAATTATTTGATTTATTCACTGGTGAAATAGTTTTTAAACAATGGATGATTAGAAATTGACAGACTTCTAACCTTCTTGCAGGATTTGGTGAGAGTGGGGACCCCTCGTGTACGATTTTACAGAATTGGGCACGGATTGAGGTAAGTGTGCCAACAGAGAAAAGGGGCTTTTTGAGAACATATTTCAAACATTAAGTATTAAGGAAGCCAGTGAAAGCATCCTAGAACATCTAATTCCAAAAATAAAGATGAAATGCAAAACATGACTTCTGTTTGGTTCATGGTCTATTTGAAATGGAATGCTGTACTAGTACATTAAGGTAGTGCCTTCAGGAATGGTATTTTTATCTTCAAGTAGGTGATGAAAAGATTTCTGGATTAACTTGGATAAAGCTTGAGTTTATTGGGTTGTATTTCATTTTCTGGAAGCAATTGAAACAAAGTGAAATTTTATGAGGTAGCAATAAATTGTGTTTTCAGCCGTAATAAGTTCCCAGCAATCTCTTAGTAATTGACTTTTTTTTTCTTAATAACAGATATTACAGATAAAATTTTCTAGATGATAATTATGTGTTGTTTGAAATACTTTTTCCTGGTTTCGATTATTGGAAGTATTATGATTATTACAATCACATTGTTTTTGTGTTTACAATGATAAATAATTTTCTAGGCAAGGCTCTGTAAAAATATGCAGAAAGCCCGAGAACTCTGGGATAGAATCATGACCAAAGGAAATGCAACATATGCCAACATGTGGTTGGAATATTACAATTTGGAACGGTAAGAGCATCAGTCTTTCATTGAGCCACAGTTTACTTTTTATTTTTCTCAAACTATCACTTATCCTTGTCTGAAGATGAAATCTAATATGGTAGTGTGGTCTGCAGACTGTTGATGTTTTTTGCTACCCTGCTGCCGTTCCTTATAAGCTGTCCAATAGGGATAGGTTGCATCCAAACTGTGTGCGGATCACGCTCCTTGCAGAATGCATAGATGGGACAGTGGAAAGAAAATTCACAAGTGAAAATGGAGAGAGCTTGGGTGGATGTTTTAACAAAATAATGATTTTTTTAAAAATAAGGAGCTATGTTTTAAAAGCTTACTCCATGTTAGAAATTAATAACAACACATCTGATAAGAAAGAAGCAGGACCATTGAAAATAATGATGGCCCCAGGAATAGAAACAGAAAATAGAAAAATATGTTTTGATAAAGAGGATGAGACTGGATTTGTGGGTTTTGTTATAGGGGTCATGATGGTCAATATGTGTGAATGCATCTGGATATGTGAAAGCATTTGACCTACATTCTCTTTGCACGTTGCAGAGCTCATGGCGACAGCCAACACTGCAGAAAGGCCTTACATCGAGCGGTGCAATGTACCACTGACTATCCTGAGCATGTCTGTGATGTATTGCTTGCCTTTGAAAGGGTGGAGGGTGAGTTTTTACAAAATGATTGAATTAGTGCCTGATAAAAAATACCAGAGTCCTTGGAGCTTATAGTGTGGCTGAAAATGAAGCAAGACTGAGCGAACACGACGCTATTAATGCAGTCCTCGCCTTTGCTGGCTGAGTAAAGGGCTACCTGGTTGGAAAAAGTGAGCTGAGGTTAATTTTTGTTATTTTGGATTGAAATTTGTGAAGTATACATCTGGAACTGAGTTGTTTTGAAGGTAGTGGATAAGAGGCCTCGGAATATTTATATGAATCCGGGTACCTCTTAATCCCAGAGACCTAATGCAAATGCTGTCATATTCCCATTGATTCTCTAAGAATGTTGATATATTCCCTAGAACCTCTTGCAGATGTAAACCTTTTGCCAGAGCACCCGTCACCAATTTCTGATACTGAACTTTCATGTGCAAGGTCTGAGTAGCTGCATTTGGCTGTTTCAACTAAGTGGCACCTTTATCTTGTGAGAAGACAGTCAGGGCACATTTGTAGACATGAATCAAGAAACTGCCTATGGGTAGTCAAGTGCTGTTACAGTCTTACATGTCTGATTCTATATTTATGTAAAATTCTTTCTCAAACTATGGAACAAGTGCCCTTGTATGGACAAGTTTTGGGTTCTTCTGCTTTGTAGTTCCATAGAAATTGAGAGGTTTCTGACACATTCTGCCTTAAGAAATGCTGCAGTTTCTAATCTTCAGTGAAGAAACTATCCTTTTGACATGACAAATAAATGCCGTACGTGCTTTTATATTCACTCATCTAGACCTTGTGATACTAGATTCAATTCCTGCTATATGATGAATTGGCTGATTCTAGCCTGTTGTAGAAGCGCTATATTGCCCATTATCTAAGCCTACAACAAAAATTATTTCTGTGCTGGATGGAAACTATGTTTGTGAAAGGGTTTTAGTTAAGGACAGGATCAATTTCTACTGCACAATTATCAAACTCTCGAAAAATTTATCTCTAGATCATTACTCTAAGCTTCTTGAGAGTTGTACGGTGTTAAATAAGCTGCCTTCTTGCGCTATATGGAGTTGCACATGTGAAATACCCACAAGTATGAAATGCCACAGAACTGGGACACCAAACAGGTGTACCCAGCCTTAAGGAGAGATGAGCTGTAAATCATAGTGAGGAGGAAGGACTTAGGAGGAAGTAATGAAGACATTAAATGCTGTAAATCATCATCCTCTTATACAAAGTTAATGAAATGTCAACTTGACTCAACTAGTAACACACCCAACTTTGAGTCAGAAAAAATGAAAGTTTAAAACCTGCAATAATCTTGAAAATGGTTAACCAAGATGAACCTTGAGTGCTGTACAATGTCAGATGACATGTTAAGCTAAAATCCAGTGACTATATTATATGTGATAAGGGGCTGTAGAGGCACAGTGATAGTGTAGCGTAGTGCAGTGGTTCAGGTCCACCTTGTTCCAAAGGTTTGTTTTAATATCTCTGAAAAGATTGATGATCAAGAAAATCAAGGAGTTTTCCCCAAATCCTGGTAACCTTTTTCTTTTCTTCATTGCCATTAAAAACAATTATCTGGTCATTCATTTATTTATTCCATTCACATTGGGCTGCCACTTTTGCTTCAATATGATGCTTGTTTAAAAATTGATTTGGAACATCCTGAGAATGAGGTGTTGGTACATAAATTTACTTCTTCCTTTCTCTAAGTCTCTCTCTTTTGTTCTGAGCTGGAGATGTCCACTCTTTATGTTCCACACATACTAGCATTTCCAGTTCCTTAGTGAAATGACTCTCATTCATGTGTTAACTTCACTAAGTGAGTACTAGACCAAAGCGGGATCAAGGCTCAATCAGATATGGTGGCTCAGTGATTATCACTGCTGCCTCACAGCACCTGGGACTCAGGTTCAGTTCCACCCTGGGGCGACTGCCTGTGTGGAGTTTGCACGTTCTCCTTGTTTCTGCCAGGTGCTGTGGTTTCTTCCCGCAGTCCAAAGATGTGCAGGTTTGGTGGATTGGCCATGCCAAATTGCCCAGTGTTCAGAAATGTGTAGGTTTGGTGGATTAATCACAGGAAATGCGGGGTTAAAGGGATAGTGCAGGGGTTGATTCTGGGTGGGATGCTCTTTGGACTTGTTGGGCCCAATGACTTGTTTCCCACTGTTAAGGATTCTATGATAAATAATATTTAAACCTGGTGTCCAACATATATAATGAGCACATAACAGAATAGAGAGGAGGAAGAGGCTAAATAACAGATGGAAACAGTATCCAATGCTCATTTGTCTGTCTCCAGCCATGAACCACTGAGCTTCCTTTCAATTGTCTAAGCCTGAAGTCAGTTGGTGCAGGTTCTAGGATCATATCTGTTCTGTGTGACTAAATAGAAGCATTTGTCAAGAGAATATGACTATACTATGGCTTTAAGAGATATATTTTTCCCTTTTTTATGAAGAAATATTGTGACAGAGGTGATGAGCAGTCTGCTGCATAAAGCAATCAGCTTGTGAGTTCTTTTTTTTTCTAAAGCCAGAACAATAGAAGCAGCATGAATGGGTGGCATCAGGTTCCCACAGAACCAGGGTTTCAACACTTGCTGGGGTATTGAAGGTGAATGTGGAAGCCGTTATTTCCCCCCCCCTTTACAGCTGAAAGCTGGATTTCTCTCTGCTGTGAGAATTGCATATGAGAATCTACTTTACTGAATTTGCTCTCGCCAAGTGTGTGTTTATGGAAGTTACAAAATTAGAACAGTTGCTATTTAGTAGTTAGATAATCTATTACTTTGTTAAGTTCTCCAATAGAGTTAAGTTATTCCAATTCTTCTTTCTTTTGTTTGTATTTTTAATATAGGGTAAGAATAAGGTATGACTTGATTAAAGCTGAATAGTGTAACCAATCAAGTTACATCTAGAATACAGCACCCTACATTTGCCTTTAAATAAGATAGGCTCTAGACTGTCTCCTTGACATTCTCTACAAGAATGAAATCAGTTCTAATGGCCAGGCTGTTTTTAAGCCAAAGTTGATTCTGTAACAATTATCACCAAGAAAATAAGTTAAATCAACTCTGTTTAACACTGTGTCAACATTTCCTTCAATAATTTAGAATAAACCTAAACAGGATAAATGAAACTCATTCTGGGTAGTAAAACATCTTCTATCCCTTTTTTCCTTTCTCAGGGTCTTTGGAAGATTGGGATCTAGCTGTAGAGAAGACTGAGACTAGACTTAACCGGGTTAATGAGCAGAGAGCCAAAGTAAGTATATAACAAACTTTTTTTTTGTCAGGTGTGTTCAATTTTGCAGGTATGAAGAGAGAGTTTATTCATTGATGGGTATGGAATAGTTACTAAGATGATTAGTCAGCGCTGTCCACATTCTGGTTCTCAATATTCATTGAGAGAGGTGAACAAATAACTTATGCCAAAGCCGCTGTTAGGGCTAATCATTGAAATGACTGAACCTCTGAATTTCCTTTCTGTGTGTTCATTTGGATTAAGAACTCCCATTAACTGGAATGTGGAGCTTCTTTCCTATTTTTGACATTGGGTCTTCGTACGCCCAGGTTCAATGCAATGCAATGCAAATTGATGCTGCATAGTGCACCCACACTATACCACAGAGTGATTCCAGGTCAAGTGTGGTCTGCTGGCTGACTCCCCAGTCAATATAGCAAACAATGGAAATATCTGTGGCAGATAACGGATTCTCATCACATTAAAGTTTCAGTGTTGTTGTAGACAATTCAGAGGAATAGCTTATTTAAAAAAAAATTTTATTGTTGAAAAAGCCAACCTGGCTGAACCAATCCAACGAGACTTTGAGACCATGTTCTAAAAATCAGGGAAACTAATGTTCTGGTTGCAGATCAAAGAAAATATTGGAGATCAGAAATAGAAACAGAAAATGCTGGAAATATATGAGCAGATGGGTTAGCATCTGTAGAAAGGAATGGCAGGCTTTAACATTTGAATGTGTATCTTGCATCAAAAGGACAAGTAGACATTTTAAATATTGGTTGAATTAATGACAAAAAAGAAAGGGGGCAACTTAGATGTTTAGTCAGTAAAACCAAAGGAACATTCTGCGAAAGCTAGAAATTTGAAATTTAAACAAAAATGCTGGAAAATGCTCTGGTCAGGTGGGTAGAAAGAGAAAAGGAGATAACATTTTGGTCAGTGATCTTTCAACAGCTAACAAGCCTGTTGCAGACAGGCAGTACACGGTTTAAATACTTAATAGAAAATAGATAGATGATATAAAGCTTATCAGTCAGGCATTGGAAAGAACGTACAACTAGTTCAGAACATAAAAAGATATGGAGTGTCCAGGAAAAAAACACTCCCTGAATGCAGTTGTAATGAAAAGCAGTGACAGCACATTGCTGTGCTGTGAGTCTTATCAAAGAGTCTGTGAATCCACAGATATGGACACTCCACCAGCATTCCCTTGAGATGAAAGGTGTCCATCCCATACACCCTCCCTATCTTTCATCCACATTACATCACACATTCTCTACCCTGAGCAGACCCAATCCCATGTGATCAATATTACCTGTGCCATAAAGAAAATAGGGGAAGCAACAAGACTAACAGAAACTTAGGAGGAGCAGCACTTCTCCTTGATATCCTGAAGGCGTTCAGTCAACAATATTCTTAAAACTTGTGAAAGTTATGTTACTTTTTTAACAGTTTATCAGCTGACTGGTATTAGTCTTTGTGGAGTAAGGTAGGATTATGCAATGCACTGAGTTGGTGAATTAATGCTTATTAATACTCCTGTATGTCACTCAATCAAGCCACCTGGAAATTAGCTGCAAATATTATTAAAAGAATAAGATTCCCTCCTGAAAGTGAATTTAGTTTTTCAAGTTTGAATTTTAATACTTTACCAAGGCTGCAGAGAAGGAAGCCCTGCTCACGAAACAGGAAGAGGAAAAAAATATGCAACGGAAGAAAGGTCGATCTGAAAAGAAAGCTGCAAAAAAGGCCCAGAAACAAGCATTACCTGGAGACAAACGCAAAGCAGATGAGGAAGAATGGGGCACCCAAATAGGTATGATGCCTAGTGAGAGAACTCATGTAAGGAACTTCTTTCTTTATGAACCAACATTTTACTGAGAGGGAGCCAGTAATTCAGGCAGTTTTTTTTAAAATTAGTGTTCTGACTTGGGTAAGTTAAAGCTCTCATTCTTTCAGTCTTGTGAAGTAATGCTGTTTTATCAAATGTTTACAACAAAATAGTTTACAGGTACAAGTACTGTTGTGGGTGAACAGAGGAAATTTTAGTGATAGGCTTTGATTCATTATAAATATTGAACAAGTGAGGGGAGACTAGTCCAGTGTTGACATTTTTGGTCTCGTGTCAATTGGGTATTTGAGATGGTAAGTTGAATACTGACTGATCAACCACTCAGCATGACAGGGAGGAACAGAATTTTTTAATTTCACGTATATCACCATTTAATGCTGAATGTTAAGTACTACTACAATTCAGTTAGCAGCCGATATCTACTATGGATTAGAATTGTACAGCAGGCCAGGAGACCATTTTGCCTGTTACTTGTGGGTTCTCTTGAAAGTGCAATTGTTCGAAGGAGAGCTGTCATCTAGTGAGAGTTATCAACTTGAACCATTAACTCTGTCTCTCCACAGAAGATGAGCGTTTCTAGCATTTTCTGTTTTTAATTCTAATGTACTGTCCCTTGCATTATCTAAGGAGGCAAAGCAAAATGTGGTTAGAGAATGACATATTGGACAGTGCATGGTTGAAAGTCAACTCCATTTTAAATGATGTTTTTTACTTATTATTTTAATATATACTTCAAATATAAATAACAGAAATCTGATCAATAAACCATGCAGCAATTCAGGAAATAGGAAAGTGGAGTTCGTTAGAATGTTGCAGTTTTATTTTTTCTTAATCTTTTATCAGCTTGAGAATAAACCTAGTTTTTAAAAAGTGTATAAAGAAAAATAGATTTAAGAGGTTATAAGGAGTTCTTGCACTCCTTTGAACGGTTACATCAACGTATATTTCTATTGAGGGGTCACTATCCTGCCATCCATTTTCTCATGTCTCTCGTGCCTGCTATGAGCTATTTTGGGAAAGTTTGTTGTATTAAAGGAACACTGTGAAAGTTGAAGCTTTTATGGTTTTGGTGTAAATCCAAATCTTGCAATTATTCTCCTATTCTATTATTTTTTAACCACTATTTGGGTTTTTATTCAGGAAAGTTCCTAATTGCTTCAGTTTGTCTTCCCTGCAACAATCTATATCTGGGTGATGTAGATTTTTGCAGGAAAGATCTGGGTGTACTAATACATACATAATGAAGTGAATGCTGAGAAGATATGCGGGAGAGTGTAGAATTGGTGACACATTTTAATATATAGGAGCTTTCCTATTTTAAGATTTTGTGCAGAAAAGATCTTTTCTCCTACGTCAGTAGTCTTTGTTCTCTGGAGAAGAAAATTCCAATGGTCCATAGTATGTATTCTCACTAGTTAAATAGTTTTATCTGAGTTAAGTGGCTTTTGAATAATCACAGGATATGGGAAGCTGACAGGAAAATGGAGTTGATGCCACAATCACATCAACCATGATCTTATCTAGTGACAGAGCAGCGTCAAGGCGCGGGAGATTTCTAACAATGTGTCTTTCAATTTCAGATCAACCAAATAAAAAACCTCGAGCCCTGGAGCTGGAAGAAGCTGAGGAAGAAGATCTGTCTACAGAATGTGGTCTGTTTGGTCGTAAAAGCAAAACAAAGATCCTAGAGACTCCAGCATTACAAAAACAAAAGGCTGCAGTAGCCACAAGGAACAAAGTTCTTCATGATGACAGCAAGGATAACCTAACTGTTTTTGTCAGTAATCTGTCATATTCAATGCCCAACCCTGAAGAGAGGCTGAAGGAAATGTTTGAAAGCTTTGGTGAAATTGCAGACATCCGCCCTGTTTACAATAACAGGGGACTTTTTCGAGGATATTGTTACGTGGAGTTTAAAGAAGAGAAAGCGGTTACCAGTGCCTTGCGACTGGACCGCCAGGTGTTAGAGGGCCGGCCAATGTTTGTTTCACCCTGCATTGATAAAACAAAGAATCCAGAATTTAAGGTATTGTTGTTGGTGTTTGTTATGATATTTGAATATTTTTCCTTGTCTCTTGCAACTTTTCCTTTCTTTCAAGAAATTCTAATCCACCAAATTGAAGGGATCCATTTAACCACCAATCCTGATACACTCCTCAATCCCGTTGGTATGTTTGTGATATGGTTTCAAGCAATATTGAAACCATTAACTTAATGAGGTTCAACTCTAACCCAATTCTCTCATCTCAATCCTTCCTAAGATATTTATTTCGATCCTTAACAAGTCTTTGTTTCCCTTAAACATTTTGTAACAATGAAGAATGGAGAACTTTAGTTATGAGGAAGGACTGAATAGGCTGGGGCTGTTTTTCTTGCAACAAAGGATGCAGAGGTGCGATTTAACTGAAATGATTTAAATCGTCTAGAATTGTGATGGTCCTATATAGAGTGGATAGGAATGTCCAGCTTCTTTGACTAAAGAGGTCAGTATTCGAGAGTACATTTACATAAAGTAATTGATAAAATTAGATTAGAGGGTACATAATAAAGTTTTTCACTGGGAGAATTGTGGGGATCTGGAACTTGCTGCCTTAAAAATGATGGTAGAGTAAGAAATTCTCACTGCGTCTGAGAGGTGCTTGGACGTCAGCCATGGAATGTCAGTTGTGGCTCGGTTGGTAGCACTCATGCCATCAAATCATAAGGCTCTGGCTTCAAATGCTAGCAGTGTGTACAAAAATCTTGGCTGGCATTCCAGTACAGTACTGAGGAGTGTTGCACTGTTGGAGGTGCTGTCTTTTCATTGAGACATCAAATTGAGCCCCAATCTGCCCAGCAGATGTGAAAGATTGGGTGTGACTGTTTCAAAGAAGGTCAGAGGAATTTATCCAGAGTGTCCTGACTAACGTTTATCAGCCTCGCAAAAACAGATTATCTAGTCATTATATATTGCTGTCCATGTGACCTTGCTGTGCAAAAATGGCTGTTGCATTCCCTGTGATACACCGGTGATTACACTGCAAAAGTGCTTGACTGAGTCTAAAATGTGGAGATGTGCAATGATCATGAAAAACACTATAACCCACATGCTTATGGATCAAAAGGCCGTAAGTGAAATTTGACTGTATGTATAATTTTTGGTTGGTACAAGACCCGATGTGTCACATAGTTGTACCTTGTGCTGTTCAATTTCTATGACTCTAATGTATTCTCATTTTACTACATTTTTTGTTTGTCACAACTCCTGATAATTTAATTTTCTGGTATTCATTATTTTGCAAGTCATTCCCAGACAGTGAAATGCAATAACGAGGGACTGGTGTTTATAGGATTCACTACAGAAACCACAGAGCTTTAAGTAAACCCATTTTTCTCAATGTTTTGCTGCTGTTTCTTCTCCAGGTATTTAGATACAGTACCAGCTTAGAGAAACACAAGGTTTTTATATCTGGTTTACCTTTCTGCTGCACTAAAGAGGAACTGGAAGAAATCTGCAAAGAGCATGGAAACCTAAAAGACATTCGTCTTGTCACTAATCGATCTGGAAAACCGAAGGTACCTCCTATTACATAGTAACATGTTGAGAAGGCTTTTGTTGCTTACCTGTGAAGCAAGAATATTTTGGACCTTGAACAAACTTTGAGTAATTTCCACATGCTGGAAATTGATTGCAAATGAACTGTATGTCCATGAGTCTGGCAACTGTAAATCACCTTTCCTTGTCATTAGCACATTGCACATTGTACTGGCTGACCTGGCTTTTGATGGTTTTGCTGTGAACTCTCGTGTTGGATGAACTTTTTCACAGAGAGTGGTGTGTACATAGAATGAGTTGAGAGGAAGTGGTAGAGGTGTTTACAATTACAACATTTAAATGACACTTGGACAGATACATAGATCGGAAAGGTTTGGACAGAGATGGGCCTGACATAAACAAATGGGAGTAGTTCAGTTTAGGAAACCTGGCTGGCATGCGTGAGTTGGGCCGAAAGTCCGGTTTCCATGCTGACTTGATTTGTCCTGCATTAAATTATGGTTTCTGAGCTTTATTCACAGTATACAAGATGGTCAGTTCCTTGGATCTTACACAAACTAATATTGAAATTCTCTGTGGGAAGGGTAGTGCCCTTATAGGTAATTTTAATGTGAAGGTTATTGTGACCTGGTTGCCACAGCATCGGCTCCAACAGGTTGTCCTGTAGCCTACATGCCAGATTTGAGACTCAAATTTGAAGACTGCCGTCCAAAACAAGGAACATTCCCATAAGCCATTAAACTTGCTGTGTCATTTGAGGCTGTGTGAAAACTGTTTTCATTCATATGTGTCTGCCTATTAGCAACCATTAAATATGAATTAGTTTTTCCCCTACTTGAAGGCTGAATATTTGAATGAATTTTGTTTTAGGGTTTGGCATATGCTGAATATGAAAATGAAGCCCAGGCGTCCCAGGCTGTTCTTAAGATGGATGGTATGGTAATTAAAGATCATACAATCAGTGTAGCCATCAGTAATCCTCCCCAGAGAAAACAGACTACCAAGGTTGAATCTAGCAGATCTTCTGGCTCATTGCTTCCTCGACAGGTGTATGGAGCGTAAGTGTGAATCAAATTGTTATAAAAATTGCATCAGCTATTGTGGATGGTTCAGTTATAATTGGTGAGCTGGGAGTTGTCTATCTAAAGCTGATTGTATTGTCCAGATATTTATCTCAGACAATAACAGCACCTGAATAAGGGTCATATTTTATAAATGTTGAGTGTTTGTGTATGTTTTTAGTACAGAAAATTGAATCATTTGTGGCTCTATTGTATTTAGTTGTCCCTTTTGTGGTGGTGACAATGTAAGCTAGGACTAATATCTAACTATATGTAACATGGGACTAGGTGCATGTGTCAAAACCAGCAATGCAAATAAATAAGCAGTGATACACATTTGTGTATCTAATTATATATCATGGCTCTAAATATGTACCTGTTTCTTGTCAGTGAATTTAAGTTGTCTTTCTGAAATGTATGACAACATTCTACTCATAACCTTCTGCATTTCTAAGAGTTCAACTATTCCTCACTAGAAACACTTCTGATTTTTTTTGTCCCTCTTCTACATCGAGGAACAGGATATAGATTTTGGGACAGTATTGCGTATTGGATATAAGCATATTGCACATTTAAGTGCAAGTTAGGGAAAGGATAAAGGGGGTAAATGTTGCATCTTGCAAAAATGAATCTAAATGAAAATTCTGTAGTTTACTATGGCATGGTGATGATTTGAAAACAAGATAATGTAAATTGCCAAAATGACAACTGATTTTAATGGTAAATCATCACCTTGAAAGTGCAAGTTTCAGCATAGTTGGTGTGGGCAAGGCCAATACAGGAGGAAGTTGACTGATGTCTGCAAAGACCATGATGCAGTGGTCAAGGTGCAGAGAGATTTGGTGCAGGTTGTAATTGCTTATTTAAATAGGGATAGCTTGTTAAATATAAAATGCCACAATTCGCGCACCTTAAATGAGCAACAAGATGTAAATGAGAAGCCTCACTGTATTTAAAGGAACAGATTGAAATGAAACTGAAAAACACTATCATGGAATTCTAAGAATGGGGTGTAGTAAAATGTGATTCAGGGAGATTTTGATGAGGGAAGCCCCTCAGATTGCATTTGACTTTTCTCCTAAATTCTGGTGAGGTTCTTGACATCAGAGCACATTATCTAGAAAGCCGACATTTATTATAATCGTATGAAGTAGTATTTGAAAAATGCAAGAATAAATAAGAAGAAAATATAAATTAATGGGAGGATAGGATCATTTGAAAAGGGAGTACAGGTCCCATCCAGAGTGAAGTCCAACGTGCACGCTGAAACTCAGGGGAACTGAATAGGAACACTGGCATGAATATACAAAGAAAAGGTGATAGCACCAAGAAATATGACTTAAGAATTACTGTGTCCAGAACCTGCTTGGTTGAAAGCAAGTTTGATATTACATGTTGATCTATGTGAGTGCTATCATTAACCCTGATATTTTTCTAGGAGGGGCAAAGGTCGAACACAGCTTGCACTTGTACCTCGTGCATTACAACGGTTGCCTGTACCTGCAGCAAACACTGAAAATGGTACATGGAAGGATCAGGATGGCAATTCAAAAGGTGATTCCTCTGCTGTGGGCGAGACCAAAAAGATGACGAATGCAGACTTTGCAAAGATGCTGCTGAAAAAGTAACCTGATATTACAGCAATCATTCTTATACTGCTGAATGTCTGAAAAAAAAATGTGAACTGCCTTTACAGAAACTATTTGCATCTTTAGGCATATGACTAGAGATTCTTATTAGCAGTACTGAAATGTAAATAATTAATTTTTTTTTAAAAGTTCGACAAGTGTTAAATACCCTTGATGGAAGCCCCATGTTGCTTTGCTTTGTCAGCATTTTTTAAGCAGTTGCCTTATTGTATTTACAGAGAATGGCTTTAATGTTTGTTTTGTTTGTATTGTGTTTTATAATTGTTAATGGTTAGTTTTAAACAGGTGCCCTGAAAGCTATTGTTGTTTTGCATTTTTGGCAAAAATATCTATCACAGTAGGATTGCAGGGACCATTTCGTTGTTACTTCTGATATTGCTGTGATTTTTATATATGAATTGTAATGCAACATCGGTTAAGAATCATGTTTTGGATTCATTGGTGAACAAAAAAAATCAGTGACAAAGTTGTCTTTCGGATGTGTTCATCAAAGCTTCATCTGCCTTCTTGAAGGGCAGAAGGCTCCCTGAAGATGTAAGAATATGTCATTGAATACACGGCCTTGAACTAATTAAAAACTGTTTAAAACAAGGTATAAAAATCTATCCTTTCATTCTGAGCTATTGAGGCTGTCATTACTGATTTTGTATTCAAAATGTGAATGCATGTTTGGGACTCACTCGTAGCTTTGTCAAATGGTGCTTTATGGGCTGAACTTCCACTCTAGTGATTTTGCAGTACATTTGAGACTGCTGTACTATCAGAATACCAGTTTTAAATGAGTTGTATATAAACCAAGGCTTCATATGCTTCCAGGAGAGGGACATTTCCTGGTGGCAGGCTGCTATTCACCTTTCAACCAATATCACAGTTGTACTACTGTTTAACAGGACTTTGTGCAAATTGGAAGCAACCTTAAATACTGTATTAAGGTGGCTATAAAACACTTGTTTCTTAATTTCGAGACAGTAACACCCCTCTTATCTTCTAGAGGGAAGGATTATGACCAAGTGATATTCACATCACTCACTTGGGTCCAAATCATGTGAAATATTCTTTTGACTGGCAAAGGTGAGAGAGTGTTAAAAAAACGTCTCTCTGCCATGTTATGTACACTTGGGGCACGTATGTCACAATAGGTTTGACAATCCTGATATTGGATAAAAAAGGAGCCTTTGTGCCTTCAGAGATAATGGGTACCGCAGATGCTGGAGAATCGGAGATAAGATGTAGAGCTGGATGAACACAGCAGGCCAAGCAGCATTTGAGGAGCTCAAAAGCTGATGATGTTTTGGGCCTAGACCCTTCATCAGAAAAGGGGGAGGAGGAGAGGGTTCTGAAATAAATAGGGAGCGGGGCGGAGGTGGATTGAAGACAGACAAGTTAAAGAGGCGGGGATGGAGCCAGTAGAGGTGAGTGTAGGTGGGGAAGGGATAGGTTAAGGGAGCGGGATGAGGTCAGTAGGTAGGAGATGGGGGTGCGGCTTGAGGTGGGAACAGGTGAGAGGAAGAACAGGTTAGGGATGCGGGGACGAGCTGGGCTGGTTTTGGGATGCCGTAGGGGGAAGGGGAGATTTTGAAGCTTGTGAAATCCATTGGGCTGCAGGGTTCCCAAGCGGAATAGGAGTTGCTGTTCCTGCAATCTTCAGGTGACATCGTTGCAGGAGGCCCAGGATGGACATGTCGTCCAAGGGGAAGTTGAAATGGTTCGTGACTGGGAGGTTCAATTGTTTATTGTGAACCGAGCGTAGGTGTTCTGCAAAGCGGTCCCCAAGCCTCCGCTTGGTTTTCCCCACTGCAGAGGAGGCCACAATGGGTACAGAAGATGCAGTATACCACATTGGCAGATGTGCAAGTGAACTTCTGCTTGATGTAGAAAGTCTTCGAGGAGGTATGGGGGCAAGTATAGCACTTCCTGCGGTTGCAGGGGGAAGTGCTGGGTGTGGTGGGGTTGGAGGGGAGTGTGTGGAGCAATGTTTGGTCTGCCGGTCAATGAGATGGTGGCTGATCTGTTAATATTTCAAATTTCCACATTCTACCCCTGAATCTTTACTTTCCTTGCTGAACAAGAATATAATGCCTCTTCATAACTTGTCAATTTAGGGAAATAAATTTTGCCTCACCCTGGTCTGGGTGACTACTCCAAATTCACAGTAATGCAACTGACACTTACCTGCCCTCTGAAAGAGCAAGGTCTTAGTTCAAGAACTCATTAGAGTAGGATGCCCGTAAGACCCACATTGCATGAATGAATAAACAAAAAGACTATGACATTATTGTTTATTCATCTTGAGATGATCAAGGGCAACCATTGTTTTCCAATAATCAGTAAGGGTTAGCATAAGAAATAGGAGTCGGCCATTCAGCTCCTCAAGCCTGCTCTGCCTTTCAACAGGATTATGGTTGATCTGATGTTCCTCATGTCCACTTTCCAGCTGTAACTCTGTAAACCTTGCCTTAGCAGCGAAAAACAGTAAAAATCCTTGTAGCTAACAACATCTAAATTTGGTTGTAACACTAACCCCTTTTATCAATGCACCATAAATTATTGATGGTAAAGCAGGATATTCCATATTTTCCAAAGCACATTGCTGCTTTCACATCACCTGAAACAATTTAACCTTAGACAAGTTGAAATTGATTTGTTTTGTGTCAGTCAGTTAGAAATCAAATCTGTCAAGAAATATAGGTTCGGCAAGGGTTTTCCACATGGCCTTTGTTCCACAACAGCACACCAAAAGGAAAAAAAGTCGAGGCTACCACTGATGCCAAAATACTTTATTATTTACATCTTAAATACTTAAATATATTTATTTATAAGTATCTATGTTTCACAAACCATTTAAATAAGGCTTTATTTATACAAAGTGCAATTTCTCAAACATCTCACTGGCCAGATGGGTTGTTGTCCAATGAAACTTGTTAACACTGGTCTTTCATTCTAATTCTTGGTGATTTCAATTTCAAGTGCAAGATTTTAGTTAAAAAAAGATTAATAGAAATGGTAAAACAAGAACCAGTTTCTCCTGTCGTGACAGGAAATGATAGTTTGAAGGAATGCAGTTCTCAGTTTTTAATCAATCAACATAATTGTATGCATCTAACACTCCAGGAATACCAGCAGCTAGATACAATTAACCTTGACTGGTATCTTTCTCAATGTCAGCATATCTGAAACACTTCAAATGATTAGGTAGCTTTTTGAAAAAATTCGACATTTTACAGTTGCACTCAGCGATCTTTCATTGTATTGTTCAGTTTGGAACAACTACTGAAGTATTAGACTCTAGCTTCGCTACATGCTGTAATTTTAGCAAATACAAAACTATTGGAACAACGGAGTGTGATTTCTTTTTTGTTTAAGCCTACTGGATTGTTAAAAAAACAATGCCACCAAAACAAAGAAAAAAACCCAGCACAGATAATAAACTGGAGTGAACCTTATAAACAAAATAAAAAGCTTCTTCTAGCAAGTACTGAGAGACCAGACAAAGTGAATGAACAATACTACTGACCAGACATTCTCCTTCCTCCCGATCTTTCTCTCCACCTTCTCATTCAATCCAGCCTCTCAAATGATTTTCACCCCTCACTACAAGTTGTGGGCCTGACATTTTATTTAACTCTTGAAAGTATACACAGCCCATCTGTCATTACGTCCATCATGTTTATGTTGAGACCATCATAAAATGGACTCTAAACATGAACGCTCGAAATCAGGGGTAGCCGGGACAGTATGGATTACAGATCAGCTTGAAGAAATACAGTCCCAATTAAGCTATGGCAACAGCTCAGAACATGACCAGTTTAAATCACATCCTGTACCTGGGTATAACCCAGAATATGTAAATAGCTTCAGTGGGGTTTTTTTTTACAGCTCTAACCTGCAGGTCCAAACTGTTAAGTAACCAGCATTACAAAATGCAAACATGCATGCCTGGTTCAAGAAGTGGTGAGAAAGCCAAGCAAAAAAAAACCTAATGTGCACAACCCTTTAGAAATGAACTTGACAAGTTTCTGAACTGAAGGAACCAATCTTGACTAAAATTTAGACTGATGACAGTCCCAGCAACTCGACTGAAGTCCATAAATAGCGTGGATCAATGAGATAGGTTAATTTTTAATCAGAATTGTTTGTGTATAATCTGAATGGTTAGGATTAGCTTCAGGTAAACCTTTGTCCACAGAGTGATCGGTTGTTGCAATTAGCAGTAAGTCAAGAGTCATTTCTGTGCACTTTCCAATGAAACGAATAAATGGCCTTACATCTCCCTCATTGGCCAAGTCTAGTGCACTATAATATTCAGCCCTTTGTTCCTTGCGGATAGTGACAGGCGGGTAACCTGCCTGCATTAAGATTAGATTCATAAGTAGTCGTGCTGTCCTTCCGTTTCCATCTATAAAGGGATGGATGTAGACAAGTTTATAATGTGCAAGAGCAGCAATTTCAACAGGATGTAGACTCATGGCTTCTTCAGAATTCAACCACTGAACCAGCTCCTGCATTTGTTTCTTTACATCCCTTGGATGGGGAGGAATGTGGTGACCCACAAAGACTTGATTGATCCGAAATCTGCCAGCTTCCACAGGATCAACATATCCTAAAACTCTTTTGTGAATCTGTAAAATATCATCAATATTAACAGATCCAATTCTGGATACTAAAGATTTGTTGAGATATTTCATGGCTGCATCAACCCCAATAACTTCATTCTGTTCCATCAGGCTTTTTCCAGGCACAGCATACCTAGTTTCTATGATATGCCTGATTTCAGACAGCGTCAGTGTATTCCCCTCAATTGCCACAGTGTGATAAATATGATGGTAATAACTTTCTTCCAATACACGGTTCAGTGCTGCATTCCCTTTGGGTATAGCCATCAGTTTTTTAACTTTCCGGTCAAGAATACTAAATTGTTTTTGGTCAATTTCTTCCACCAACGGTAATGTCCTGTCACGGTTGACCAATGCTTTCTCATCGCACGGAGAAATGGTCAAAGCCTTTGTATATAAGTGGTCAGCCTGAATAACATCCTTATCTTCTTCCATGAAGACACCCAATTCAGTTAAAGCATCTACATAATTAGGGTCCATGTTGAGGGCATGCATAAATAGCCTGTATGCCTTCTCACGCTTTCCCAGACGTTTCATCTCCAGAGCCTGGTGCAGAGCAGCTTTTGCTTCCAACTGGATTTCTGAAATTAAAAATCAGTTTCTAATGTAACCATAGCCAATTGTACTGTGTAGTCTAGAATAGCACAAGATTTTTGGATGTTTGAAATTACTACACAGGAATAGTAACTCATTCTAATCAGATCTTTAACCAACTGTAATCCATTATGTAAAACGTTACACACTGGCTGCAATGTGGACTTTTGTTCTGGATTTCTGCAACCAGTAACTGTGGAACAAGTCATCTATCAGTCAGCGGATGTTAAAAAAATTCTCAAAACAGAGAGTAAAATCCAAGACTCATACTGATAGCTGAATGGTGTTGCACAGATCCAAAACAACACAATTAAAATTTTTTAAAGCATAGATGATTCAAATGGGAAAGAAATTTTTTTTCATTAACACTGCAATTTTCATTTTTTTTCTAAGTTTAGAATCCAGAAGCACATGGAACAAGGAACCAAATTTTATAACAGCATCCTGGTTGATATTAGGCAGCATACAGATATTTTTCTCCTGATGTTTTATTAAAATCTGGGCTGAATGTAATACTGCTCTGACTTTCTTTTAAGCATCGTGAGATCCTTACAGACCACAGAGAAACCAGGCTCTTAAGTTGCACTCTGAAATTCTCTGCCACCATTCATACTTATTCAAAAATAATTGATTTAGCCGAAAAAAAGTGACTAGTTACATAACAGTGGACAGGGTACCAAGATAATCTCCTGCTGGGAACTGATTCAAAGGAGCAGTAAGCAGAAAACTCACAAGTACATTAACTAACCAGATTTTATATAATGCAAATGGCCATAATCAGATGTTGTCAGATAAATAACACAATGCAAATGATCAACGCTCTCAAACAACATCATATCCTAAACTGATAGTGACCTTCGGGTATATTTATAGAAAATGCCGACAGGCCTGCGGCTGGATAATTCTCTCTCTCTAGCATCATTCACATCCGCTCCCGCCTCAACCCTGAAAGAGTAATTCAAGGATCTTTGAATCTACAGACCAATGTACCTTCTAATTTATTTTTGCAGTTTGATGGCAATTTATTCATGTGTGCAGGCCTTTTAAATATTTTGTGGGGAAACCTGGGCCAACTTGTGCATGGAAACCTTTGCATAATTACAGGTTAAAAGAAAAAAACTGCTCCAGATTTGACTATCACAATGGCTGCCTGCCAGCCAGCATCTACCACTCTCCATAAACCTACAGCATGCGTTCTGAACTTGCACTAATTGCTATTCAGCTTCTGCCCACTCATCCACATTGTGAATTTTGACTCCCACTACCCCAGTGTTAGTGAGTTTGATCCTTGCTGTGATTATACTCTTTCCGAGGTATGTCATCCTCGTCAGCCTTATAACGCTCTGAGAATGCTACATATCTCCAATTCTGGTTTGTGAATCCCCAACATCCACACGACTGACAGCTAATGTATTTTACTACCAAATCCTCAGTTAGGGAATTCCATTCCTAAGCTCTGTCTTACTGTTTATCCTGTTAAGTCTGACCCCAAAAGAAAACCGCTGAGCAAGCTTTGGGTCACCTTTGGCTTAGTGTTAATTTTTTGTGGTTTGCTGCTGTAATGTTTTACTGCATTCAAGGTGTGGACTGGCAAGGGCGCAGAGGAGATTCACCAAGATATTAGCTGGGCAAGACTGATTCAGCTACAAATTCTTCTAGGAGTAGAAAACTGAGAGGGGAACGAAATGAAGTGTACAACGTAACAATGGCCTTGGACTACAGTGAAAAACTTTTCACTCAGTAGAGGGGGCAATAACCAGGATGCACAGTTTTAAAGTAAGCAGCTGATGGTTGACAGGGGATTTGAGGGAAATAAAAATCATACTGTAGGCACTTGGAGCTCAATGCCTAAAAGGATGGTAGAAATAGGAAACCTCAATACATTTAAGTAGTATTCAGAGAAGCACTTCAAAACACCACCGCATATTAGGCAACGGGCCAAGTGCTGGGAAATGGGATCGGAATAGATGGACGTTTGATGGTGGGATACGATGGACCGAAAGGATGCTTACCTGCTAATTAAGGGATCTGCGTGTCTCTAAATGCTAACCGTTGCTGGTGAATGTGACAAATATGGTCACGATGAAGTTTTGAGAAGTAGCGAGTTGCTGAGGAGCCAGGAACAGGTTTGCATCGCCATCACTTTGAGGGTGATGGGGATGCAAACCTGCTGGAGGCCGCGGCGAATGGCCAGTCTGAAGCGATAGGGCCTCGGACGCCGGTCAGCAGCGGGAGGTGCCAGGGTTCTCCAGCAACGCTCCGACTGTGTGTGTGCGTGTGTGTCTTACCTGGTCCCGCTTTCCGCCTGAGGGCCCAGGCCTCCTCCAGCTGGCTCAGCTCCACTCCACTGTAGGTCAGGCTGAGCCCGGTACTCCGATCGCCGTCCAGGCCAATCTCCCAGAGGCGCCGCCGCAACGAACACAAGCCGTCCCGGAGGTGCGGGAGAAACACGGCGGTGAGCGAGCCGAGCAACACGGCCCCAGCCGCCGCCGATAGGCGCCTGCTGCTCAGGCCCATGGCGACAGCTCCTCTCCGAAACCAGGCCCGCCTCCCCTCTCCAATTCCTCATTGGTCCGCCGTTGGGAACGTCCCTCACCACCTATTGGGTGACACGCTTCTCAATCATTATCTGGACCAATAGAAAATGGCAACGTCGCTCGTACTCAGCCATTCAGGTTGTAAACCGCTGCGGGTGTGATGTCAACAATGGGCTTTTGTTGCACCTGCTGAGAATCCCAAAGAAGTGGTGATGAGGATGAGTGACTGCAGCTCCATCACTGCAACGAACAGCAAACGCTGTACTGTGCTGCACCCCATAGTAAGTCAGAAGTCACACGACACCAAGTTGCAGCGCAACAAGTTCATTTGAAATCGCAAGCTTTCGGTGAAGGGGGCAGCGCCTCGATAGCTTGTGATTTCAAATGTACCTGTTTGGGCTATAACCTGGTGTCATGTGACTTTTGACCTTGTCCAACACCTGCACCTCCACATCAAAACCCCAGAGCGGACCAGTGCAAGAGAATGCAGCTCCCCATTGAATAAAAGAGAGCAGGAGACTGCAGGTAACAAGCTGCAGAGCTGGATGAACACAGCAGGCCAAGTAGCATCAGAGGAGCCGGAACGCCGACGTTTTGGGCCTAGACCCTTCATCAGAAACGATGTCTGTGTTCATCCAGCTCTACACCTTGTTATCTCAGATTCTCCAGCATCTGCAGTTCCCACTATCTGGGAGACTGCAGATTATCGGTGAAGATATTACAGCAGGAGACTGCTGATCCGCACTGAACACACGAGAACCGGAGGCTGCAGATTTCTGTGAATAGACCAGAGCAGGAGACTGCAGATCCCTCATAAACAGGCCAGTCCTGAAAAAGTTTTACTTGAACTGAAACGTCAACTCTGATTCTCTCCACAAATGCTGCCAGATCTGATGAGCTTTTCCAGCAATTTCTGTTTTTATTTGAGACCACAGCAAGATTCTGTGTCACAATGAAATTAGCATAGACAAAAACGAGGTAATGAATTTCTTGCAGGCTTTAAAGCCACAATGTATCCCAGGTTGTTGAATTAGGCAAGGAAGGAAATAGCAGGAATACTTGAAAAAGAATGTTCAATTCCTCCCTGGCCACAGAAGTGTCAGAGGACTAGAGGACAGCTAATGTTATACTATTATTCAAGAAGGAAACAAAGGTTAAACTAGTCTAACCTCAGCAATAAGGAAACTTTTGGAAGCAATTCTTAAGGATCAATTTGGACAGGGAAGTATTGAGCAAAAAGAGCCAGTATGGTTTTGTTAAGGGGAGGTCACATGTGATGAACGTGACTGAATTTTTTGAAGAGATGACTTGTTGTGTAGATGAAGGCAATGCTTTTGCTGTAGTCTGTTTGGATTTACAGTAAGGCTTTTGATAAGTTACTTCATGGGAAGCCAATAGCAAATGGGATTCAAAGAAATGTGGTGAATTGGACCTGCAACTGGCTGGTGGCAGGAATCAGATGGGCCAGGGGTGTGTTTTTCTTCAACTGGAAGTCTGTGTCCAGTAGGTCCCATAAGGATCAGTATTAGGGCCCTTGCTGTTTGTGGTTTATATGACTGATATAGACTTGAACCCAGGATGGTTGATCAGTAAGTTTGCAGGTGATACAAAAAGTGGTGGGGTGGTAAATAATGAGGACGGTAGCCTTGGATTACAGCAGGATAAAGACAAGCTGGTCAGTGGCAAATGGATTCTGTTTGGGTAAGTGTGGCAGTGATGCATTTGGAACAGGAGAAACAAGGCAAGGGAATACATGATGAACAGCAGGATCCTGGGAAGCACTGAGAATCAGAAGCACCTTGGTGTAGACCAAGTATTTGGACAGTCAGCTAAAGTGATTAAGGTGGCAAAAGGTATACTTGCTTTTATGAGCTGAGGTTTGGAGTTTAAGAGCAGAGTGGTTATTGCTGGAACTTATAACATTCTAACTGTGGCCTGACATTTTATGTACAGTTTTGGAATCCACATTTTTTAGTGGTTACACTGGAGAGAACACAGATTTACCAAGATGGTGCCTGAGCTGGACAGTTTCAGTTATGAAGACAGAGTGGAAGCATAGGGTTGTTTTCCTTAAAAGATAAGGTTAGTGATAGGACACGTTTGAGATGTAAAAAATTGAGGAGCATAGATAGTGTAGGCAGGAAGAAATGTTTTCCCCTTGATGAAGGAACCAATGACCAGGGGATTTGGATTTAAGGCAAGGGGCAGAGGCAGATTTAGAGAGGATGTGAAGAAAAACATTTTCACCTAAAGCGATGGTGGGAAATCTGGAACTCATTGTCTGTGACGGTGGTACAGGCAAAAACCAGCATAACATGCAAGTAGTATGCACTTGTATGCCCTGGCATCACAAGACTACGGCCCAAGTGCTGCAAAATGGGGTTACAGTAATTTGGTAGTTGTTTTCAATTGGCCATCGTGTCTGCACCAAAGGCCCTTTTTTCTGGGCTGGAGATCTCCATGATTTTATGACTGCAGACACATACCCAATGAGCAGATCAGAGCAGGAGACTGCAGATGTTAGAGATGTGAAATGGAAAGTGCTTGAGTCCAGTGACTGGATAGGGGCTTGAAACTGATGGTGTTTATGCTGTTGAGAGGGAGGGAAGGAAGGAGGAGGAGAAGGAAAAGGAGGACGATTTACCTGGATGATTGCGGCTCCTCCAAGAACAGCCAAGAAGCTATAATCCTCAGTTAAGAAAAGTAGAAATATTGAAGGGATCCTGTAGTAGGTCTTTTGCTCTGAACAACCTCACCAACTGTTTCACTAGCTTCTCCAACCACTTCGTCAACAGCATGAAAATCATTATTTCCAGCCCCCATCAACACCATTATTATTGAGTCAAAACCTGAACTGTTTATCTCTCCACAGATGCTTTCAGACTAGCTGAGCATTTCCAAATATTTTTAATTTTTTATAACATTTTACTTTTGTATATAAAATGAAACCTTTCCATCAACGCCATGGCATTTTATTCAGTGAGCACTTCAGTATGTCCAGTTGAAGCCACTGAAGGTTATCCATTCATCAGCAGCAGATGCCATTAATCATATATTGGCTTTTAAAAAAAAAGCTCAAAAGAATCTGCTGCAATTTTACTGTTTACTGGAAACAGTGAAGTATCATGCATTAGAAAAAACACAGATGCAACATGTGCTATACAAAACTAAAGCAACTTAAAAAGCAAGGCATAGACAAAAAGTTGGAAACAAGTGTTATTTTGCTTCATGTAGTTGACATTGGTACTGTTCTTTCTACTGCTCCCTCAACTACTTGCAGTTGTCTGCCCTATCAACTGTACAAGGTGAAATAAGTATCCCATCAATGCTTTGTCCCCCTAGGAAAGGAAGCTCGAAGACAGAATTACAGTGAGAGAATGTAAATGGCAAAAGCATGGTATTCCGAATGAATCATCAAGTAAGGCCACATGGGTTGAGCTCACAGTGAAATAAATAAGACATCTAAACAGATAGGAGTGTATTTATAGATCCCCAAATAGTGGGAGATAGACCAGCAAAATTCTGCATGCAATAAACAAGGGAAAAATAGCTGGAGGTTTCATCTACCCTACATTAACTGGGATATAAAGAGTGTGAAAATCACAGAGCACAAGATTCTTGAGCTGCATTTTGGCGAATGTTTTTCGTGCATAAGCAGCCCAATTAAAGAGGGTGCATCCGTAGATTTAGCCTTGCATAAAAATTGATCATGAATCCACGGTTGATGTTAAAAAAAAATCTATCTGGTTCACTAATGTCCTTTATGGAAGGAAACGCCAAAGGTTACCTGGTTTAGACTAAATGACTTCCGGCCCACAGCAACATGGTTGACTGTGAACTGCCCTCTAGGCAATAAATGCTGGCCCTGCCTGTGACACCCTCATCCCATGAATGAAAAAAATACAGAAACAAAGAAGATTGGAGCAGGATTGTGCCATTTGAGCCCTTGAGACAGCTAAGGCAAATGGTTACAATCATGGCTGATCAACATGCTAATAGGAAACTGGATGAAGTTGCAGAATCTAGCATTTTGGAGATAGTGACTATAATAGCCACATATATTGTTATTGTAAATGACATGGCAGAACAGGAGTATAAGTTCTAAATTGGGGAAGAAAACTTTACAAAATTGAAGTGATCTGATGAAAATGACTGGATCCAGTTATTGGAAGGGGGAAAAAAAATCAGTGACAAGTATTGTGGGAGGCATTCAAAAGTGAAGTTCTACAGACGTAGTGTAGATGTGACCCCACCAAAAAAAGGTAGTATTCCCTAATCTAGCATTCCTCGTTTTCCAGAAACATACAGGGTAAGTCATAAGCTTCTTTTTCTGCTTTAGAAGTCACAAAATAACTTCATACTGTGGAATGTCTAGGAGTACAGAAAGTACAATGAAGCAAAAAAGAAAAATCAAGAAAGCAAGCGGATGTAGAAAAACATTGGCAGGTAAATTCAAGGGAAAGCGAAACATATTTTAATAGTACGTTAAGTAGCTGGGAGGAAGTTGTCTTGGGAGTCCTCAACATAGACTCCAGACCCCATGAAGTCTTACAGCATCAGGTGAAACATGGGTAAGGAAACTTGCTTCTGGTTATCACGTACCGTGCTCCCTCAGCTGATGAATCAGTACTCCTCCATGTTGAACACCTGGTGGAAGCACAGAAGGTAAAAAGAGCCCAAAATGTACTCCAGGTGGGGTTTTCAATGTCCACCACCAAGAGTGACTCAGCGGCAGCACTACTGATTGGGTCGCATCCTAAAGGACATAGTTACTAGACTGGTCTGTAGCAAAGGTGAGACATCCAAGAGGGAAAAACATACTAAGCCTCAACCTTACCAATGTGCTGGCTGCAGATAAATCTGTCCATGACAGTATTAGTAAGAATGACCACCACAGTCTTTGTGGAGATAAAATCTAGTCTTCACACTGAGAATAACTTCCAGTGTGTCGTGCGGCATTATCATTGTGCTAAATTGGACAGGTTTCAAAAAGATGTAGCAACGAGACTCAGTATCTATGAGGCACTGTGGACCATCAACAGCAGAATTGTACTTGAGTACAATCTGCCACCTTATGGCCTGGCATATCTCCCGCTCAACCATTACCATTTAGCCAGGGGATGAAAGCTGGTTCAATGGAGAGTGTAGGACGGCATGTCAGGAGTAGCACCAGGCATTCCGAAAACTAAGCTGTCAAGCTGGTGAAGCCACCGAAAAGGTATATTGAATATCCTTTATTGTCATGTATGTTCAAAATAAAATGCAGTGAAAAGTGTGCATTGTCACTTGTACATTCACACAATAAAATAAAAAAAACTTAGAGAGTCCAACTTTCCTTCTTCACTGCTGTACCATGGCCAGAGGCCTGCTCCGGGCTTTCCAGCCCACACTACGCCAATGAGAGTGTCCAAGTCCTGGCTACACCAGTCCGTGTCATGCTGCTGTCAGGGCCTACTTCATGTGGAAAACGAGAGGCCTGCTCCAGGTCTCACAGGCCGGCTCAGCAACTGCCTCTGCTCCAGAGCCCATCCAAGACGTCCCTCGCCGAAGAGCTCTCTTGGCTGCCCGTTGCTCCGGGACTGGGCACAATGATGTCCCATGGATGTGGCTTCACCATTGCTCCAGGGACCCGGCTTCTCTGCTGCTCTGGGATGTGGTCCCTCCTTCACTCCAGGGACTTGGTCCCTCCAGGACTTATTCTGACCCACGTCTAATTGGCCAACATCACTCCAACCCTCGCATGCTCCGCTGCCGCTGCAAGTCATAGCCTGCACGCTCAGCTCCTGCCTGGTCACGAGAGGTGACTCCTTTCTTCAGGTTACAGTTAAATAGTTAAAGTCAAAAATAGTTATAGGTTGAAAGTGGTGAGGGGTGAAATACTGCAAAGGGAGAGGGAGAGAGGAAGAGAGGAAGGGAAAAAGGAAAAGGACCTGGTGAGCAGAGGAGCTCCAACTGGAGCATCTTACTCTGCTGCCCATCTTGTTTCTACTTGCGCATCAAACAGTATTAGCAGCAAGCGATAGACACAGAGCTGAGCCATCCCACAACCAACAGATCAGATTTAAGCTCTGCAGTTCTGCTACATCCAGTCATGATGGTGATGAACAACTTAAACAACTCACTGGAGGAGCAGGTTCCACAGATATCCCTATCCTCAATAATGGAAAGGCCCAACTCATCATTGCAAAAGATAAGGCAGAAGCATTTGCAGCAATCTTTAACCAGAAGTGCCAACTGCAAAATACATCTTGGACTCCTCCAATGGTCCAGAACATTGGAGATACCAATCTTCAGCCAAGTCAATTTGCTCCATCTGATATCAAGAAATGTTTGCAAGCACTGGATACTGCGAAGACGGTGAGCCCTGACAACATTTTGACAATAGTACTGAAAACTTGATGCTCCTCTTGCCAAGCTCTTCCAGTGCTGTCACACCATTGACATTTACCTGACAATTTGGAAAACTGCTCAGGAATGTCCTGTACAGAAATAGCAGGACAAATCCAACCCAACCATTTACCACCCCATCAGTCTACTGATTGTCAGTAAAGTGATTGAAGTTGTCACCAACAGTGCTATCAAGCAGTATCTACTCAGCAATAACCTGTTCAGTGACCCCCAGTTTGAGTTCCACCTGGGTCACTCAGCTCCTGATCTCACTACAAACTTTGTTCAAATCTGGACAAAAGCTGAATACCAGAAGTGAGGTGAGAGTAACAGCCATTGACATACAGACCACATTTGACTGATGTGGAATCAAGGAGCCAGAGAAAAACTGGAGTCAGTGGGTATCAAGGGCAAACTCTTCCCCCTTTTGAGTCATTGATAATGGGAACTGCAGATACTGGAGAATCCAAGATAATAAAATGTGAGGCTGGATGAACACAGCAGACCCAGCAGCATCTCAGGAGCACAAAAGCTGACATTTCGGGCCTAGACCCTTCATCAGAGAGAGGGATGGGGTGAGGGTTCTAGAATAAATAGGGAGAGAGGGGGAGGCGGACCGAAGATGGAGAGAAAAGAAGTTAGGTGGAGAGGAGAGTATAGGTGGGGAGGTAGGGAGGGGATAGGTCAGTCCAGGGAAGACGGACAGGTCAAGGAGGTGGGATGAGGTTAGTAGGTAGGAGATGGAGGTGTGGCTTGGGGTGGGAAGAAGGGATGGGTGAGAAGAAGAACAGGTTAGGGAAGCAGAGACAGGTTGGACTGGTTTTGGGATGCAGTGGGTGGAGGGGAAGAGCTGGGCTGGTTTTGGGATGCAGTGGGGGAAGGGGAGATTTTGAAGCTGGTGAAGTCCACATTGATACCATTGGGCTGCAGGGTTCCCAAGCGGAATATGAGTTGCTGTTCCTGCAACCTTCGGGTGGCATCATTGTGGCACTGCAGGAGGCCCATGATGGACATGTCATCTAAAGAATGGGAGGGGGAGTGGAAATCGTTCGCGACTGGGAGGTGCAGTTGTTTATTGAGAACTGAGCGGAGGTGTTCTGCAAAGCGGTCCCCAAGCCTCCGCTTGGTTTCCCCAATGTAGAGGTAGCCACACCGGGTACAATGGATGCAGTTGGCAGATGTGCAGGTGAACCTCTGCTTAATACGGAAAGTCATCTTGGGGCCAGGGATAGGGGTGAGGGAGGAGGTGTGGGGGCAAGTGTAGCATTTCCTGTGGTTGCAGGGGAAGGTGCCGGGTGTGGTGGGGTTGGAGGGCAGTGTGGAGCAAACAAGGGAGTCACGGAGAGAGTGGTCTCTCCGGAAAGCAGACAAGGGTGGGGATGGAAAAATGTCTTGGGTGGTGGGGTCGGATTGTAGATGGCAGAAGTGTCGGAGGATGATGCGTTGTATCTGGAGGATGGTGGGGTGGTGTGTGAGAACGAGGGGGATCGTCTTTGGGCAGTTGTGGCGGGGGCGGGGGCGAGGTGTGAGGGATGTGTTGCAGGAAATGCGGGAGACGTGGTCAAGGGCGTTCTCGACCACCGTGGGGGGAAAGTTGCGGTCCTTGAAGAAGTTCGACATCTGGGATGTGCGGGAGTGGAATGCCTCATCATGGGAGCAGATGCGACGGAGGCGGAGGAATTGGGAATAGGGGATAGAATTTTTGCGTCATATCTGGCACATAGGAAGATGATTGTTGTCAGAGATCAGTCATCTCAGCTCCAGGACATCTCTGCAGGAGCTCCTCAGGGGAGTGTCCTAGGCTCAAACATCTTCAGCTGCTTCTTCAATGACCTTGCCCTATATCATAAAGTCAGAGGCAGGAACGTTAGCCAATGATTGCACAATGTTTAGCACCATTCATGACTCCTCAGAAGCTGATGCTGATGTTGAAATGCAACAATATTCAGGCTTGGGCTGACAACTGGTAGGCAACATTTGCAGCATACAAATGCCAGGTAATGACCTTCTCCAATTAGAGACAGTTTAACCACCACCCCTTTACAGTCAATGGTGTTACCACCACTGAATCCGCTGCTGTCAACATCCTTGGGTTACCATTGATCTGAAACCCAACCAGAATTGCCACCTAAACAGCGGTTACAAGAGCAGGCCGGAGGCTAGGAGTACTGAGGTGAATAACTCACCACTTGATTCCCCAAAGCCTGTCTATCATCTACAAGGTGCAAATCAGGAGTGTGACGGAATGCTCCCACTTGCCTCCAACAACACTTGAAGTTTGACACCATTCAGGACAAAGCAGCTCACTTGATAAGGCACCACATCCACACACACACACACTCACTGCACCACTGATGCTCAGTAGCAGCGATGTGTACTATCTACAGGAGGCACCACAGGTATTCAAAGATCCTCAGACAACACTTTCAAAACCTACACCACTTCAATCTAGAAGGATAAGTGCTGCAGATAAATGGCAGCACCACCACCTACAAGCTCCCCTTCAAACTACTCACCATCCTGACCTGGAAATATGTCACCATTCCTTCACTGTCACTGTCACATTCCTTCAAAATCCTGGAATTCTGTCTCTAAGGGCATAATGGGTCTATCAACAGCACATGAACTGCAGCAGTTCAAGAAGGCAGCTCAAGGGAAACTAGGGGTGGGTGATAAATGCTGGCCCGACCAGAAATGTCCATGTCCCACAAATGAATAAAAAAAATCTTGAGAATGGGCAAAGGAGAGGGATGATACACGCATTCTAATTAAGAGTGTGAGATATTAGATATTGTCACATTATATTGGTTGAAATACTGAAAGGACTAACATCTTTGAAGGTGGATAAATCAAGGCTGGACAGATTGTAAGCCAGGCTGTTAGAAGTGAGTGAGGAAGGAAATAACTGATGCGCTGTGAATCATTTTCCAGTCCTCACTAGTTACAGGTGAAGTCAGAAAGGTTTGAGGAATAGGTCAAATAATAAGCCTGTAAGTCTGACTCATTGATGGGTGAACTGTTTGAATTGATTATGAAAGAGAGGATAAATTGTCATTTAGAAAGGCTGAGTGTGGAAGATTTCTACAGAACACAAAAACAGGGATGAAATGCTAGGAATATGTAAAGCACTGGTTAGGCCATGGCTGGAAATTTGTGCACAGTTCTGAACACTGCATTACAGATTTGAATCTTATAGTCAGCATCCATCTACAAGACTGACGCTGTACTTTTCTAACTGAATTAAAATTAGCTTATTTCAAAGCAACCAATAACTTCTCAGTGAGCTTGTCATGACTGCCTTGAAAAATAAGTTCTACATTGTTTATTTTGGTCAGCTTCATGTCTATTTTGAATACAAAACCCAATGCCATGCATCAGCATTTACAAGTCAATTGTTTGAGAAAGCCACCCAGGTAGAGTTTGTTTGCTCAAAATGAAGCTTATGTTCTTTGTACAGACACAGCATATCACAAAGCTGACCAAACCCTAGATGTAAATTAAACAGTTATATCATGTAATTCACCTGAAAGATCATTTTATTCCCCTGTCTATTCATGGAATATGGGTGTTTTTAGCCTGGCCAGCATTTATGGCCTATCTATAATTGCCCTGGAGAAATGGGTGATGAGGGGCCTTCTTGAACCACTGCAGTTTAGTTGGTGTAGACATGCACCCAGTGCATAGGGAGGGAGTCCCACAGTCTTGATCTAGCGATAGGGTTAGGGTTGATCTAGTGACACCGAAGGAATGGTGATATATTTCCAACTCAGGATGGTGTGTGGCTACAAGGGGAATGTGCTGGTGATGTTCTCATGCACTTGCTGTCCTTGACCTTCTAGTCGAGTGATCATGGGTTTGGAAGGTGCAGTCGAAGGGAGTGAACATTGAAGGTTGTGTTTGGAGTGCCAATCAAGTAGGTTGCACTGTCCAGAGCAGCACTGAGCTTGAGTGTTACTGGAGCCCATCCAAGTAAGTGAAGTCACAGGTGACGAGTTACTTGTCACAAAACTCCTAGCCTCTGATCTACTTTGCAGCTACAGTTTTTGTAGAGCTCGCCTAATCAGTTTCTGGTCTTTGGCAATCCCCAGGATGTTGGTGGTAGAAGATTCAGTAATAGAAATGTAATTACATATCAAGGGCCGATGGCTGGATTCTGCATTGTTGGACTTGATCATTGCCTGTCCCTTGTGTGGTGTGAATATTATTTGCCCCTTATCATGATGTTGTCCAGGTCTTGCTGAATATGGGCACAGGTTGCTTCAGTGTTTGAGGACTGGTGAATGGTGCTGAACATGTTGCAATCATCAGCGAACATTCAGACTTCTGACCTGACAATGGTGGGAAAGTCATTGATGAAGCAGCTGAAAGGATGCTACCCGGAGGAACTCCCGTCATGATGTCCCAAAAGATTCATTTCAACATGATACCATTAGCTGTTCTTCTCACAGCAAAAGCTGCTAAACTTAGGCATTTTTTAAAATAATTGTTGAGGAAGGTCAGCCATGTCGTCTTGAAATCGACATGGCCCTATGAGGGCATTATTACCCTGCTTTCCCCAGCTCTTTTTTCCAAACTGACAAGCACGGCTCTGTCCTTGACAGACACAGTGGTATTGAGGAGCACTGCAACCAGCACAAGCTTTATGAAATCTCTCAGAGTATACATCGACAAAAAAGGTAGTGAAATTTGCTGTATTCAAATAGAAAAAGGTTAGGCTGAAGTTCACATTATGCTTATTCCTCTGCAACAGAATCATCCTAAGGAAGAAATCCTACATTAAGACTGATGATAAATTAATTAATTAAAATTCATGCTTGATGCGCATCAAGCAGTGCAACGGGAGACCAAAGCAGCAGTACTAGCGGTCACACTGTCATGCAGCCATTAAGTGCAAGTACTTATAATCCAATTCTGATGGCCTTGTGAAAATAAAGATTCTGAGGACAAGGTGGGCAATAGTTGGCACGTGGACCAAATACACCAATTATTGTGGATAATATTTTGAGGGCTTTTGTGTGTGAATTTTGACTGAGTTATTTTGAAATCCAAGTGGTTGCAAATTGCCCATTCTCTCAGCCACACACTGTCTATGAACATGAAGGGAAAGTGGAAATTAGAAGGGCAAAATCTCTGTACATAGTGGAAAGAAGAAAATCTTCAAAAAGATTGAAGAAACATCATTAAAACTTTCATTCAAACAATTTGCAAAATAATTAGCAATGTGGTTGAAACTTGCAACTTCAAGAAATTTTCTAGCTATTTAAATGTTCAAAACAATCACCTTAAGCTGCTCAGGCATATTATTCTGCAAGAGTGATCTTTTCCGGTCATGCTATTTTCAACAGGGAATAGTGTGCACATTAGCATTTGTAGTATTTCTAATAAATTATCTTGTTTGTATCATTCCTGTAGCCAATAAAATCATAAAAGTTTAAGAAGCAAACGGATGTATTGATTATCAAATGTCTCGTTAAAATATTTAATCTATAGTAGACGGTAAATCATTGCAGCATTTAAAACGCCAACAATATACCTCTACAAGCCAATATAAAGCATTAAATAAGAAAACAGACTCTTCAAATTTGAGATAAAACACCATATATGAAAATGACAAATTTATTTAAATAAATCATTCTGAGGCTACAGAAGAGTATATGCCATGAAAGCTTACAAACAGGTAAGCACTACATTTTCCACACCCAGCTTTGTGGCATCATTTCTTAAAGCAATTAAAGTCTGACTTTAAGTGCTACTTTACAAATTCCACTTGAGTGTACAATCAGAATTATCTACCATTACCACTGAAGGATAACAGTCACTTAGACAGGATGAGAAGACAAAGGAAAAACAGATCAGACCAGACTGTTCAAAGTAAGTTTAGCAGCATTTTATCTTTAGTTCTAAACCCAGATGATGTTACTTTGTGTATTCAACACATTCAATTGTGTGAAATTGAGCACCAGGATGAGGTGGATTCCTAATTTCAAGTCCAACATGGAAAAAATAAAGGCTGTAAGTAAAGATGACATTATATTAACAAAGCAACTAATGTACTGATAAAGTGCAGTCTCTCTTGTTATCACTGAAACAGTTTTTAATGTGAATTCTGTGGGATTAGTCATAGTATAAAGAAAGCTCTTCTGTGCTCTGACTTAAAATATGGAATTTTTAGTCACTTAAAAATAATACACAAATGATTCCAGAATAAATCAAAAGCACAGCACTGGTAAAGTACCAAGCTGCAATTTGCAGTAGCAATTAGAACTATTATTTCCTGTTTGTTATAAGGATCAGTTGTTGTTATGTTCCGAAAATGGACCTTTCATGCCTCTTGGTACTAGGGAGAACATGGCTGATACAAAGATACTTTGAAAACCAAATTGTGCTGCAATGATTTTTGTTATAATTCTAATGGTAGAACAAAGAGGGGAACAAGAAAGAAATTTGCATAAAATGCACTAAATGATTACCTTACAGCTCATCATTCTTAAATGATCCAACTGTGGAGTTAATTTTCTGAATCAAATAGGGGAAAAAGCACTTGGTGTTTTTTTTAAAACCTGTATATCCACTGGCCCACAATTTTACTTTTATATATATGTATTAAACACTGCTCATTAATAACAAAGTAACAAAATTGATAACAGTTAGCATAAGCTTCATACAAATGCTAAATTTGTAATTTTCTTTACATATTTGAAAATTGCCTACAGCAATTCCCGCTTTTTAAAAGAAAATTGGAAAAATAACATCTCTATTCATGGTGGGCCAAGGAGCACTTAATATCTTTTAGGAAAGAGTGCTACAAAGCAAGCAATAGCATTTTGTCTTCTTCATATACAAAGAGAAAAATAAAAGAAAAAGTGCTTGCATGGAAATAATGAAACAACAAATGTCAAAATATGCATTTAAAACACAATCCCAGAAACCCGTATCATACCGTAACCAATGGCACCTATCTAGAACTTCTTGTTTCTTGACCTCCACTAACCTTCATTCGCATTTCAGAATCAGAGCAGAAAAAGGTTAATTCACTAAACTCAAAAGAAATCTTGTTCCAAATAGACAAAAATGTTTGAGCTTACAATACATTGTGTAAACAAAACTGAAAATATCTAATTCCTTCAGTGCCCATCAGTTCACTGTAAATTTATTTTGCTGTAACTATAGGGCATTTATAATACTTTCTGTACATGCCAAAATATCGAATTTCTTTTGTAAATAAAAGGAACATAATTAACACTGATCTATTTTAAGATTTTGTATAATCAATTAAACCTGTAGAGGGAGCAGTGTGCTGATGCGACTGCTCAATAAAAATTTGCTTACCACTTCCGCAAGTCTAAGGCCTTTGGTTAATACAGTAATATACTGCACTGCCCACTCTATCCCAATCGCCACAAGCCACCATAAAATAAAGTTTCAAACAGCTTTAAATTATTTTATCCAAATGTATCTCCATCCACCACATCCTGTTACAACTTCCAAGCAATACTGTGCATTCAGTCCACATTCAAGTGCACTGTAACCAAAGTGCTTGGCTTCTTGTATATCGTTCCATAAATGTGCGTGTTTGTGGGAGGAAAGGCATTGCCTTTAGTTTGAAGTAGCTGCAATGGGTTTGTCCAGTTCTATATCCAGCGTGGACCCATTTGGCTGAAGGCTGCTGTAGCAGGATTTACAGACACGACTAGGCTCAAAAAGCTGCTGACTCGGTACTGGGATCTTCTGGTTGCAACAACTTGAGCAAAACACATTCCCACAATTCCTTTGAAGGAACAAATAAGCAGATCATTACTTTGCTTTTAATTGAGATCTTGTTTCATCTTTCAATATTCAATTTGTAAAAAACATGGGGTTCTTCATGGATAAATATTAATCAAGTTCAACTCCAGGGACAATGTTCAGCTTTTGAACAATTAGTGATTTTGCATGCAGAAGCTTCACAGTTACCAAACACTTACACTGACAGAAAACTAATAAAGGGAAATGGATTCATGAATATAATAGTGATCCTCTCTTTCAACCTTCCAGTAAAATACTAAAAGCTCAGTATTTACTTATTTGTCTTCTGAGCATAATGAAAATATAATTGTTTAACTGCTATAATCAACAGGAGAGGTAGCAGCAATGTCATTGGACTAGTAATTCACAGAACCAAGATAATAAAAATCAAAGGAACTGCAGATGCTGTAAATCAGGAACAAATACAGAAGTTGCTGGAAGAGCTGAGCAGGTCTGGCAGCATTTGTGAAGAAGAAAACAGAGTTAATGTTTTGGGTCCAGTGACCCTAATTTTGAGGAAAGGTCACTGGACCTGAAACATTAACTCTGATTTTTCTTCTTCACAGATGCTGCCAGACCTGCTCAGCTCTTCCAGCAACATCTGTTTTTGAACCAAGAAAATGCTCTGGGATAAGGATTTGAATCTCAAAACAGCAGATGACAACATTCAAAAGTCAATCAATAAATCTAGCATTAAAAACTTGTCAAAGAGATTTCTGACGAAGGGTCTAGGCCAGAAATGTCAGCTTTTGTGCTCCTAAGATGTTGCTTGGCCTGCTGTGTTCATCCAGCTCCACTTTGTTAGCTCTTGTGGTGTAGTGTCAATGGCCCTACTTCTGAACTATGAGGACCAAATTCAAGTCCCATCTGTTCCAGAGTGTTTAAATATTATTAAACACATAGATTAGAAAATACATTAAAAGCTCACTGAGGGTTTGTGTGGCACTGTGGTATAAGGAAACCCAGGTTCAAGTCCCACATGCTCCAGAAGTGTGTAATAACATCTCTGAACAGGTTGATAAGAAATTATTAAAAGCTTGTCAATTGTTGTTTAAAAAAAAAGGTTCACATGTCCTTTAGGATGTCTTTACTTGGTCTGACCTACATGTGACTCCAGTTCCTGTTAAATGCCCTCTGAAATTGTTTAGCAAGCCTCTCAATTGTACCAAAACAAAATTGTATCAAATCACTTTCAAAGTACAAAAAGGCATGAAACCATACTGAACAAATGGCATTGTCGTGGACACTAAAAATTAACGTCAAACCCAGCACGGTCTACTCTCCTTTTAAGTACTCCTTAGTAACATCTAGGGACTGATGTCAGAATTGAGAGATTTGTCCTACAGATTAGTCAAGCAACAGTCTTACAATCATTCTTCCAGAATCATACCCTACAGATAGATAATTTCCCAGACATGATCATTCTTGGTTATGGTCCATCCTACCAACAGGATAGGCCATCAAAAATGGGCATCCATGAGGCAATGTGGGCCATCAGCAACTGTGAAATGTGGGATCTGTACTGTTTAGATAGTCTACACCTGAACTGTCCTGGGACTGGTGTTCTTGCATAGTCAAGGAAATAGAGAGGGCTTTAAATTAAATTGTGTGTGGGAAGGGTGGCGGCGGAAGAGGAAGGATCAGGCTTGAATAATAAATCAAACAATAGAGTTGAGACAAGATAGCAAACTCCTAATTTGGAAAACAAAGGTCAGTGAAACTGACCGGGAAGGACAGAAACAAAATAAAAACACCAAAGAATATTACAGTAGTCAAGAACAGATATTACAAAACAAAGGATAACAAAAACTAAGGGCTCTTTATTTGAATGTTTGTAGCATTCATGACAGAGTGAACTGGCAACACACTGGTGTGAATAAATATAATCTGATAGGTATTACAAAGATTTGATTGTACCTTGACAAGATGGAGTTCTGAGTACTAAAGGGTATCTATATGGCAGTCAAGAATACGAAGTGAAGAGGCAAAGCATCATAATCGATGATGGTTTGGTAAAATAGTTAGAGATGACCTTGGTTCAGGAGATCAAGATGCAGAATCAATATAGGTGAAGATGAAGGCAAGTAGGGGATCACTTGCTAGAGTGATTTATAGGCCTCGCAAACAGCAATCATGTCATAGGAAAGATATAGATGAAGAAAAATTGTGTTCTTATGATCAAGGGATAGCAATGATTGTGGGTGATTTTAATCTACATATAAATGAGAAAAATCAGACCAACAACAGTAGCTTCAATGAGGAGTAAACAGAATGCTTTCAAGATATTTCCTTAGAGCATGCATGGAAAAGACCATTGGCTGTTCCTCTATCACAGAGAAGACGGTATATTCACTGATGACTGCACAACGTTCAGCTCCTCAGATATTGAAGCAATCCATCCTGGGCCTGCTACAGTATTCCAGGGAAGCTCAACGCAAGCTGGAGGAACACCACAGATGAATACCACTTTATTTTCCATCTGAGCACTTTACAGTTTCTTGGATTCAAGATCAAGTTCCACAGCTTCAGAGCATGACCTCCAGCTTCCATTTTACTTGCATTGCACACACTCCCCTTGTCTTGTCTGGTTTGTGGCTTGTTGATAGTTTGCAGTTTATCTTTTTGCACCTTTATTTACATCCATTTTACACCCCTATCTCTCCACTACCACAATTATCACTCCCTTTCTCTGCTGCTTTGGATACCCTCTCAATCTACTCCACTTGCCTCACCACATATTCCCTTTACTGGACTCAAAACAATTAACACAGTTTCTGTCTTCACAAGTGCTGCCAAACCTGCCAAGTTGCTCCAGCACTTAGTTATTTTTTTCAGAATTTCAGTACCTGCAATATTTTGCTGTTATTATAGCACGGTTAGAAGATTAGCTAACTAATAGAAGACAGAATTCAAAGGGCATTTTCAGGATGCCAACTTGTACAGTGCCACAGGGATCAGTGCTGGGGCCACAATTACTTGCAATCTACATTAATAGCTTGGATGAGGGAATTGAAAGTTTAAAAAAAAAGCCAATATACACAGAAAGGCAAGTGGTGAGGATGACACAAAGAATTTAAGGTTGACATAGATAAGCTAAGGGGACAAAAACTTGGCAGCTGGGATTTGATGTAGGAAAATGTGAGGTTATGCACTTTGGCAGAAAGAACAGAGGAGCGAATTTTTTTTGAAATGAACAGCTACAGTACAGCAGGATTTGGAAGTCCTTGTGAATAAATTACAAAAATCTAGCATACAAGTTCCTCAGTTAATAAGGGAAATGGAAAGATGGCTTTTATTTCAAAGAAACTGAGCATAAAAACTTGTCGATATCCCTTTGCAGATTCAACGTCATCCTCACCACTTTCCTTTCTCACTGACTTTCACTACAAGCTCTGACTTGACTCATTACTGGTAAAGTCTAAAATGTTATCCAGTTCGTGGGCCTTGGAAACAGAATTACTGTGGAATATGAACATATGCCTTTAAGGAGTATCAAATAATCAGTGGATAAAAGAGCTCAACATAAAGTAGCCTCTTGTAACTTAAACAGGCAGCTGTATTGCAAGTAAAAGCTTTGAGCTTTCAATGCAGAGATCCTTTCCAACAATCAACTAAAATGAAAGAAACATTTCCAAAGTTTCTTTCAGTTTACTGGGTCAAAGAAAAACATGAAATAATTTAAAAGCGATGTTCTAATCATTCGATTCTGAATAAATTTTCAATTTAAATTTAATACACTTTGCACAGCCTTTAGATTAGATAAGCCACTAACACCAGTTTTACATAAGAAGCACAAAAATAGTTTACTTTAAGTGTGTTGCAAGGTTTAATCATATAAGATATTGGGGGGTTAAACACTCATATCCAATGAATGTATCAGTTTGTAAAACAAATTTCTCACACTACAACAGTTTAAGTGAGATTTCATCAGTTGATTACTTCATAAACTGAAATTGCAAAATTACACTACTGCAACCAACAACAAAACCAGAAGTTTTATTCAGCGGGTTAACATGCAGAGTGTCAACATTAATCAGCATTGTTTTAATGAAAAGCTGAAAGAAAAACATCCAAAATTCTAAAATAGGTTGTGAAATTAAAGAGGATAAAAGATGTACTTTCTGCTAATATCCAGAACAACTAAACTTCAACATTCTGGAAAACTGTGTGAAAATTAAGTAGTAAAAAAACAAAAAACATCCGTATTATGTGTGGACAAGCCAAATTTTAATAATTACAATGCCATGCAGGAGTCCACCCTATTGATATAACTTTCGTTATCAAGCTGATTCAAAACATACTGTGCTGTAAACTTGAAAAATACTGAAACGGCTTCATTCATTTATCATAATTAAATGTGTGTAATAAGAAGGGGTGATAAATACAGAAGTCAATTTGTTTTCTGTTCAGCATGTTTTGTAATTTTAACATGACTTGAAAATGCCATTTGGGTATAGGTCTTTTTTAATCCAATTAAGCATAGTCTCAAATTGGGAGAGAAAGTTTAATGATTAATACACAAATAAATGCTAAGTCAACATCACCAGGAAATGAAGACAAACAAGAGACAGAGAAGACTGTTGAAAATGCTCACCATGTGTCATCAACAGGCTCCCTGTCCCTGCAAGATGGAAAAAACAGCTCAGAGGGAAACTAAGGAAAAGGTGCAAATCAGCAGGGTAACAGCGAGGGGATACAAACAAATGAAAAACAATACGCTGCTACTTTACAATGATAGAAGCATTTTAGAAATATGCAAGTTATTTTATCAATGGTATTAATCTTAATAAAGGAAGCGAAGTCTATTGAGTACTAATTCTCAAAACAGAAGCAATACTTAAAAAATTCCTTTCATTTAACATTACTTGTTTAACACTTGTTAACTTGTAAACACTTATTTAAAATGACGTCAAGATTCTTTACAGAGAAACACTTGGACATTGTGCAGAGGTGTAGGGATGGAGTGGCAAAGACATGGCTAAAGTCTAGGCTTTGAAAAGGGGTTTATGGGCAGGGCAAAAGGAAATGCAGGGGAGTTTGACAGAATAGGCTTGAGTCAGATGGAAGTTAATCTAACAAGGTAGGGGAAATAAATTACAGGAAGTCAGAATTAGGTTAACAAAGGTGACAATAGACCATACAGGCAACAGAATTCAGAGATAAGATGAATAGAACTATGGAAGGAGCTTCCCATTAGTTCTGCTTTTGGAGGAAGGGGATCAAGTTGATGGTAAATTACGAACTGGAGCCACTATACATTGAGAAAAGTGGAAGCGAACTGGAAATATGATCCAAGATTTGGCAGTTGGAGTTTTGGATAATTTGGATGGATAGTGAAGCTTTAGAGGATAAGAAGGTGTCACAGAGGTGGTGTGCAATGACAATGATAAAAGCAGGAACAAATATTTTGGTTGAGATCTGACTGAGGAAGAGGATGTTATTGTAAATGTTGCAGAAATAGAAGCAAGTAGTCTTAGTGCTGAAGAAGATATGGGGTTCGAAACTGAGCCCTGCATCATGCAAGACACTGAACTCATGGAAATTTAGTGCAGCCCGAGTAGGCAGGAAAAGAAAATCGATACAATAGCAAACTACAGGTGCTCTGGCATGGGCTCAATTTAAATGTTCTGGATTTTTGAGATTTAATTGGAGGAAATTCTGGCTCATATAATATGTTGCAAAGAAAGAGAACACAGATGAAAGTGTGAACAAGGTAGTCAATTTTAAAAATGGAACTTTGTTTGCATGTCCAGTTCGGTATTGTGCTTGAACAATGTTTGATTAATACACAAGAAATGCTATTAAAATAAACCGATTGCAATATTTGAAATTCTCCAAGATTTAAGTAAAATTCCAAAACAAAATTATTTTTTCAGACAGGGTGAGTGAACGCACCCTAAAATATTGTATCTTCAGGTGTAAACAGTGGTGACCATTACTTCGTCACAGATGACCTCTCATTTCACAGGCAGCTTTGTAGATGAATTAACTTCTAGACCGGTCTTTGTCAAATCAAAAGAACGAACTGTTTGAGTTGGTGACTTGGTTATATTATCCTTAAAGCTGGCACTTAAGTTGCCCGAAATATGTTTTTAAGCCTGTTTTAGAAGACGGGCCATTTTTTCCAAAGATATTCTTACTTTCAAAACGGACGAGACCTTGGAGTCATAGAAATAAGTGTTTAAAAAATATTGCTGAACAAAACTACATATACAAATAGCTACAAGTTAAAAAGAGGGAAAGGAAGAATGTAAACATTTGAAATGAAATCAGAGATTTTTCTCAGCATTTGGAAACACATACACAGTAAAGTGATGCATGGTATTTTTATTAATGGACTTGCGTCAAGAATTTTGACTGAATGGCTTCAGTTTAAAACTACATTTTTACAAGACTAGAATTCATTGAAGTGCTGGCAAACTAATGGTTAAAGACAATGTGTCAATATGTTTTATTCATAAATAGTACACAAGATATTCAGATGCAATAGGTTCTGTAATGTGAAGACATCCAACTTACATCATTGCACCTGGGCTGGATGGGGTGTATTGCTATTGCTGTGGAGAACATAGCTCTCTGCTGAAATCTGCACTGTAATTTACATCTACAATGTCAATGCAATTCATTGTATGCTTCTTCATTTCCAACCTGAATAGCTTCAACTTCAAAAAGATTAAACGCTGGCTGGTGGAAAACGGAGAGCGAGAACCTCTGAAATTTCTTCAAAACATCCCAGTCATGGGGAATCAGTCTACTGGTGCACCAACAGGATGAGATGAGCAAGTACACAAGAAGGTTCAAATCTCACCCTTCCTGCTTTGAAATGTAAAAATTTTTGAACATTTACAGAAGGGAAAATAAGAAATGTGTATAAGGTTGCACAGCTGCCTCATAGCATACTGACTTGGTAATAGATAGCACTGGCACATTGAGGAAAACACAAAAACACTCTCTCATCGTGCTTTCAAATCCCCCCATTGCTTCATCCATTCCCTGATCTTCTAGCCAAATAACTAACCAAAAAGTCTTCCAATTTTAACATCTTCTGTGACCAAGTTTCCCTGCTTTGTTATCTGAGTTCTAAGCTCTGGAATTCTCTTCCTTCCACAATGCCTCCCTCCTCTTTTAAGATGCATTTTAAAATGTTCTTTTGTATTTACCCTTTCATGATCTATCCTTTGAGAGAAAATCAGAGGAGTTCTTCCTACCCAATCAGAACTAAGACTTTCATAGATAGTTGGAACTGCAGATGCTGGAGAATCTGAGATAACAAGGTGTAGAGCTGGATGAACACTGCAGGCCAAGCAGCATAGGAGCAGGCAAGTTAAAGTTTCAGGTCAGGACCCTTCAGGCCTGAAACATCAGCTTTCCTGCTCTTCTGGTGCTGCTTAGCCTGCTGTGTTCATCCAGCTCTACACCTTGTTATCTAAGATTTTCACATTATTGATTATGAGACTTTTCTTTGTGTAAGTTAGCTGTTGCATTTTCCACATTAGAAGTGATCACACTGCAAAAGTAATTCTCTAGCTATGAAGAACTTTGGGCATTCTGAAAGATGCTATGCAACTGTAAGAGTTAGCAAGAGCTGCAGATGCGGGAGTCAGAGATAACACAGTGTGGAGCTGGAGAAACACAGCAGGTCTGGCAGCATCTGATGAACAGGAAAGTTAATGTTTTGGGTTAGGACCCTTCTTCAGAAATGGGGAGGGGGGGATGAGGAGTTTGCAGGTGGTGTCACGGTAACACTGGAGGAGGCCTGGGATGGGCATGTCACCTAGGGAGTGTGAAAGGGAATTAAAATTGTTGATGCCTGGAAGGCATTGTCAGTTGTCGTGTACAGGGCACAGATGTTCTACAAAATAGTCTCCCAGTCTTGGAGACTGTTCTGTACAGCATCTACACTCTGTACACTACAACTGACAACATCTTCCAGTTGGCAATCTTTTTAACTCTCCCTCCCGGGGCCTCCTCCAGTGTCACAATGACACCACCCTACACCATCTCCCTCACCTCCATTCAAGGCACAAAAGAAACCTTCCATTTCAGAGAAGGGTTCACCTGCACATCCGTCAACTTGGTCTGCTGTATCTGCTGCTTCCGACATGGCCTCCTCTATAGCGGTGAGACAAAATGTAGACTCGGAGACCAATTTTAGAGCATCAGTGCTCTGTACATGACAACTGACAACATCTTCCGGTCGGCAATCATTTTAACTCCCCCTCCAGGGGCTTCCTTCAGTGTCACAATGACACCACCCGCAAACTGGAGGAGCAACACCTCATATTCTGTCTCAGGACACTACAGCCCGATGGCCTAAACATGGAATTCACCAGAATTAAAGTTTCCTCACCCCCAGCCTCATCCCATGTCTAACCCTCCCTCTCATCCCCACCTCCTTGACCTGACACAACCTGTCCACGTTCTCTCCCAACTATCTGCCCCACCCATCCCACTGACCAATCCCCACTACTCCCTATCTACACTCATCTATCACCATCCCATCTACCTTTTTCAGCACCAGCCTGCCCCTCTCCATTTATTTCCCAGCTCTCTCCCCCTCCCCATTTGTAAAGAAGGGTCCCGAACCAAAACGTCAGCTTTCCTGCTCCTCTGATGCTGCTTGGCCTGCTGTGTTCCTACAGCTCCACACTATGTAGTTTACGGAATTATAAGTTATTTCTATCCATTCCCTAATGTGGCTTAATGTTCTTTGCACCAGCATGCAACATTGCAACATTTCGCATTCAGAAACTATGTTTCCTGATAATGTGCTGGTTCACTGTTGGGAAAGGTTCTTATTCACAATGCCTTCAAGTTCATATCCTGTTTTCTTTCTATGTCATGCTAGCTAGGTCATAGACCATGTTATTGCATAAAGCACTGGCTTTTAAAACTGAAATGTATTAGTTATAATAATGATCTCCAATGCTCAACTAGAGGAGGACTGGTGAAAGTGACTGGTTCAGTCTAGGGTGACAGCGTAGTAGTCGAGTAAGGAAAAACTAAAAAGTAAGATGTGACCACATTCCTGTTAATTAATCACTTGCTTAAAAAAAAATGATGATAGAGAATTGGCATCCAAAACCTCAACACTGTGTGGGCCATTTTGTACATCCCCAGCAGTTGTGCATTGTTCAGGTCTTCTAAATTCCTTTGATATACAGGATCACGGTCAGAAAATTGTATTCAGTTGAGAAAAAGTACTGCAAAAGAGATTTTTGTGTATTATTTTTACGAGTAAAATAATTTTGTGGAAATCCATTTGTAGATGGTAAGAATGAATTGCTGAGTATGAACAGATTGAAGGACCAACACAGTCTCACATATATATATATAAAATTATAAACCAATTTTTTACAGTGTAAAAAATTTCAAACCACTTGGTATAGAACATTACATCAGTGGTAAACAACTGAAGTATACATTTTAAATGTTAAGTTTTCAGTCTGAATTAAAATTAAAGCAATATTATAAATTATAGACAAAAACAAAGTCCAATATTGTAAAGATCATTGCATGAATCTATTCCTTGATCCGTATACTGTTTATAAATATCATAGTTTAAGAATCTTTGGTAGCTGGTACGGCATTGAGTCATATCTGTCTAATGCAAGGATTTTTTTTAGATTTTTCCATGAAATAAGTAAACGTGGTTGTCACCCTTTTCCCAAATTTAATTGTATCCATGTTTATGCAACAGTCTAAGATAATTGGCACATCATATGAAAAACAAGAGTAGGCAAAAGGAGCACATTTAGCCACATCCATGCAATATTTTGTGTATAGTACCTGCAGTGGTGCTTTCTGCTAGCCAACCAAAATCGACTTTCACAGCCATAGCACTGTGGAGCCAAATGATCAGGGTACCATCGAGTCACCTAGAAACAGACATTGGGAAATCAAGAAAAAGCACTTTTTGAAAAAGATACCACCCCAAGTTTCGATGGTTTATTTAAGTGCATTTTAGTCTTCTAAGTAATATAAATCCCTACCCTTTGTAATGAATTTAAATGCTTTGTTGTGGAAAAACTGAACTTTTAAATATTGCTTGTCCCTACTTAGGTCATAGACAAATAATTAACCATCTAAGTTGAACTGTGGACGGTTCTGATGTATTAGTTTTCTACTAGGAAACCAGAATGTTTATCCGAAACAACTTTCTCTTGAAATCAATTAAAAGTAAATGTTCATACAGAAAGAGTGAAGCGCACACATATAAAACAGCCAGATATTTTTAATAACAAAATGAAGAGATTCTGGAAGAACATGCAATACCATCAAGAGGGAAGAAAACAACTAAAAAGGTTACCCATAAGTTTTGAGTTAAAATTCCAACAGAGAGCAATGACATCGCAACAGATTGTTCTCAGAAGCTGCTACTCCACCTAAATTCTTCAGAAAAACACTACCAGAATTCACAACACAGTGATTTATAATTTATAATTTACAGCAAAGGGCTGTGTTGAGTAAGTTACTGGGCCAAACATTTTTGACCTTGCATACTGGCAAATCGGATCATCTAGGAATGAAATGAAAATCAGGCAAGGACCATACACTTAAAATCAGCATACAACAACCTTCATTAACGTATGTGTATTTTACTTAGGAAACTGTCCCAAAGTATATTACAAGAATGCAACTAAGTACAAACTGACATCGTGTTATATGTTCAGATACTAGGATGGATGATATTAATATGAGCTGAAGAAAGTGCACAGAGGCCAACAGAAAGTTAGTATAGTTAGTGACCAAGTCTTCGAGTGCACAATACTGTCTCCCCAGTTTTCCTCTATTCACTACGTATGATTGATCCCTTGTACCTAGATGCAAGGGGAAGGCAGAAGCGTCTCATTAACTTTTAAACAGCGAGCCTTTCTTCTAAATAGCTATTTTCAATTTTTTCAACAGCTTTTCTTTCATCACATTTAAAACGGTAAGCAAACAGATATTAGCTAGTGTACGTTATTCTCATTTTGAAATGATCCAATTGGGATCAGTGAGTTACACCAACACACAGTGAATATTCCACTATTTAATTTCAAATGAAAAATGAATGTACAAAAAAGCTTTATGATAATTCTAAGGGACAACCGATCATGATTTTCATTCGAGTATCCAGCTTTGCCAATAGGAAGGAGTACTTTCAATTAATAGAGCAGTAGGTTAACAGGAATAGCAAGATACTCTGAAATCATGATAATAATTCCCAAGCTAAAGACCTACTGTTGTTATGTTCCTAGTAGAAATCAACTGGATGAAGCTTAAATACACTGACATCTTTTTACCAGAATGCGTGACACCTCAAATGTCAATGCAGAGAATGAGTATGAGTTTTACTTCAGGTACCTATCCAAACTCTCAGCCACTTAAGGGCCTGTTACTGCATTGTACTGTTCCATGTTCTATGTCATGGCATCATCTAGCTTTGTGAATATATCAAGAATTAATTGGCACAACTGACATTCATTGTAAAATTTGAAAACCAATTAACTTCAGAATCGTCTTAAAATTCGGACTTCTGTATCCTGTGTTGTCTTCGTTGCATGGTTTCTTAAGGTGAAATTTAGTATACTTCTGTTGCATCAAGGTGTACCTGGCCCTTTTCATTATTTCAATGCTTCATCAATTTCTTGACCACTCATTTTCTCATGCAGTCTATTCTTGTCCTTTGTAACAGTTCTCAAACCCGTTAATGAATAGTGTTTTGTTTTAAAGTAGAAAGTTTTGAAGTAGATACTACCTACAAAACATCATCCTGAGAAATTGCATTGAAATTTTCTCCATTTGTTTTGTGCTTCACTTATGTCTAACTTTCATGTGTTCAAGAATTGCATTTGTTCTAAATCTAGTAAAGAGTGGCACTGCTTACATTTTCTTCGTCAAATACTTTCTTAAAGTACAGAAGCTCTTGATGTGTACTCTCTCATTTTGGATAGTTTCCATTCCCTATTGAAGCTGCATTTCTCACCTCTGTGTCCTGTTTTTCCACTTGCTCCCAACTAGTCTCAGAGAATATTTCTGTGCTGCAGCGGGATAAACAATTCTGATCCATATTGCTCTCAGAATCTGGGATAGAGGTCTAATTACAGAACACAAACAATAATGGTAAAGTACAATCCATATCTACCAAAGTACTTACAACCCAGCAGCATAAAGTACATAGACCTGCATTGTAAGTGGGAAATAATTTTCTAAAACATTAGTGGAATCACAATCCTCAGACAAAGTAAGCATTTTATATGAATATTAATAGAACTTAGATTTTCAATCTCAAAAGTGCAGAATATTCTTACTAATAACATTGCTTATAACATGATATAAAACAGTAATAGTCTTCATAATCAAACATTCATTAATAGTTGTAAATTCCTTTAGAACAGCATTTATTAAAAACTGTTAAATGAGTCACAAAACTAGGCCACCTGGTGCATCAAGTGCAAATCACACATTCCGTTTTCCTTTGGAGATCATACATCCTATAGGTGCTAACAAATCTACACATTCAGAGTTTCATTTAAGTAAAATGTGTTAAAGGTTTATCAGACAAAGTTTATGTTATTTTCTGTTGATAATGATAGGCTGATGCGCTTCACAGTTGAATTCAATCTCCCTGTTCTTTTCCCATCCTGTAAGCAAGCAAAAAGCTTTCTGCTCATTTTAAAAAAGTCTTAGTTCAGAATGTTAGTCAGACTTTGTCACTTTGTTTCGATCAGCAGACCATCAGAAATTTAAACAAACAGATAGTGTGTAAACTTCAAACCATGATAAAGCATCTTATTCCAAGAAAAAACTGTACCACAAACTAAGAGTCTTATGTAGTAATTTGTACAGTTTGTTAATTAGATGCCGAGTCATAAGGCATTGAAAACCACATTGACTTAACTGGCTGAGAGATGGCAGGAACTGCAGATGCGGGAGCCAGAGACAACAAATGTGGAGCTGGAGGAACACAGCAGGCCAGGCAGCAGAGGAGCAGGAAAGTTGACGTTCCAGATCAGGACCATCTGTCAGAGTGGGGGGGGGGGGGGGGGGGGAGCTCTGAAATAAAGACAGAGAAGGGATGGGGCTGGGGAAAGCAGGTGGGATGGTGATAGGTGAGTGCAGGTAGGGAGCGGTGGGAATTGGTCAGTGGGATGGGTGGACTAGATAGATGGGAGGGAAGATAGGTTGTGTCAGGATAAGGAGGCGAAGATGAGAGGGAGGGTTGGGCGTGGGATGAGGCTGGGGGTGAATCCTGTGCTGAGGCCATGGGGCTGTAGGCACCTGAAGCGGAACATGAGGTGTTGCTCCTCAAGTTTGCGGATGGTGTCATTGTGACTACCCACCCTCCTGCAAAAATGCAAACCCCTACTCCTAATTCCTCTGTTGCGTCTGCTCCCAAGATGGGGCGTTCCACCCCATCACATTTCAAAAGTTACAGTCCTTTTTCAAGGACTGTAACTTCCCCCTCTGGTGATCGAAAATGCCCTTAACCGCAACTCTTGCGGTTCCTGCACTTTTGCCCTCGCATCCCCTCCCCGCAAAAAAAAGGACAGAATCCCCCTTGTCCTCACACAGCACCCCACCAACCTCCGCATTCAACGTATCATCCTCTGCCACTTCCGCCATCTACAATTTGACCCCACAACCAAACTAGTATTTCCCTCCCCACTCCTATCTGCCTTTCATAGGGACCACTCTCTCTGTGAATCCCTCATCCGCTTCACACTCCTAACTAACCCCGCAACATAGGAAGTGCTACACCTGCCCCTACACCATCTCCCTCACCTCCATTCAAGGCACAAAAGAAACCTTCCATATCAGAGAAGGGTTCACCTGCACATCCGTCAACTTGGTCTGCTATATCCGCTGCTTCCGATATAGCCTCCTCAACATCAGAGAGACAAAATGTAGACTCGGAGACCGTTTTTAGAGCATCAGTGCTCTGTACATGACAAATGACAACTCCTTCCGGTCACCAACCATTTTAACAATACCTCCCACTCCCTGGGTGACATATCTATCCTGGGCCTCCTCCAGTGTTGCAAGGACACCACTCGCAAACTGGAGGAGCAGTAGCTTATCTTTTGCATCAGGAGTCTACAGCCCGATGGCCTAAACGTGGAATTCACCAGTTTTAAAATCTCCCCAACCCTGGCCTCATCCCATGTCTGACCCTCCCTCTCATACTACCTCCTTGGCCTGGCACAACCTGTCCAACTTCTCTCCCACCTATCTACCTCACCTATCGCACCGGCCAATCCCCACCACTCCCTATCTGCACTCAACTATCACCATCCCACCTATCTTCTCTAGCCCTACCCCATGTCTCTTTATTTATTTCCCAGCTCCCACCCCCCTCCGCATTTTTGAAGAAGGGCCCTGACCCAAAATGTCAACTTTCCTGCTCCTCTGATACTGCCTTAAATGGCAACCTGTTCCAACAGTTGCTTGTATTATTGTGTGTCTTAACACATAGAATTGAGAATGAATTAATTTCATACAGGATTCAACATGATTTCCATTTCTAGTATTCCCTTCAGAATGTAGTGACCTATACAGTATTCAACTACCAACTACTTTGTTTATAATAAAAGTTGGCTGAGCAGCAACAACAGACTAATTGGCTGAAAAGCCATCACAGCAATGCTTATCTGACGTCTATACACAGTTGCAATTTCCACAAGGGATCCCACCATAACAGTAAGGACTAGGAATCTTGGGGGCTCATTTTCTTTCTACAGATCAAAACACTAACAGCATTCTTATATTGTTGGATGAGGTTACCCAAATCTGCACTACTGGATACGATATTCAATGAGTCTCCAGGCTCTTTTTTTTGAAACAGTGATAACAAATCGGGTATTAAAATATTCTTAAACAAACAATCAATAGGTAAAACAATCTCAAATTCCATCATCGCTAGTAATTATAATACCACTAAATCAGTGCAGCACAAAAAAATCTCCCAAGTAGTCCCAGTGTTGTATATCATAAAAATGTACATAATACACAAAATATATTAGTACACCATGGCAACCTATCAAAGCTATCTTCTCAGTATTGACATTTCAGGCAAAGAATGTGAAATACTGCTTCAATGATTGTTATTTAAAATTTTCCCTCTGAGTGAAAAACACTCAATCGAAAAAATACATTACTTGTGAATATTAAGTAATGATCATCATAAGTGTTTCATGCTAATTGGTTCCAAAATAAATCTCAGATCTATACATTGTTTCGAAAATACAAAAGTTTATAAGATGTTATTCTACTGGATTATAAATGTCATAGAACTGTATGTTTCAGTCAAACAGCCCATGAACAGGCCCTTTGTTGTATCTGCTTCCTAGGAGCACCTAAAAAAAATTTCCAAAATTGTAGAATATATGATAGTGCTACAGCTAATTAATCAGTTTTTCATGGAATGCTTAAGTGTGTCATAGCCTCAAAATGGCATCAGTCCATAAAATTACATATGATAAAGATCACTTAAGAAAATTAAATGTGGTAGCATGCCATAATAAAGAGATTCCAACAATTTCTAAATTTCTCCACTTCCTTTCTCAAGCTGATGTCTCCTGTTGAAGGCTAAGTTGATTAGAAAACAGTAAGATTTCTACCATGTATATTAATATCTATGATCACCTCGAGGTACTGGTAGCTCTGTATTTATAATTTTTTTATATAAAAAAGAAAGCTTCCTTTTACATGCACATGCCTTTTAAGTTTAAATCTGTATCTTCTTCTCTCATGAAAACTTTGACTTCTTGATGTCCAAGTCAGCATAGACAGAGAGCACCAAAGAACCATTCCACCATTAACAGTATCATAGTGGAAGACGATCATCATCCTTTCCAAGATTTATACACACACAATTTGGCACATAGATACGGGATGAAAAGAGTCATCATTGTTAGACACTCCAAAAGAATATGGTACAAACAGCTGATCCAGGAATCAGATGGTTCAAACAGAAAATAAGAACGAGTCAAATGTCAATTAAGTAGAGACTGGTAGATGTCCAAGTGTGAATACTAATCAAACCCAATTTGGAATGGACTATAAAAATAGAAGCCATGTTGATATAGCGAATCTGTTCCCAAAGATTCTATTGTCTAAAAAAGCATCCCTATGCATCTTGTAAAAGATAAAGGCACAATACAAAAATGTAAACAGTGGGCTCAATAGAGCTTTTTAAGCACTTAGCTGTTGGATGATGCCATGCATACCGAGCAAATGTAACGTACTTATGTCAAATGTATCAAGTGACTATGCATTTATAAGAAATATATAAGTTTTAAAAATATATATTTAAATACACTTGCTTATTAAATTCCATACTCAAAATGAAATGAAAAGGAATGAAATCTGGACACCAGACAGTATCAATGAAGTTTCCTTTTCATGTTGCAGCACCGTTTTTCTGTTAGATTTCCAAAAGCTGCAATATTTTACTGTTGTATTACATTATTCCTTTAATCATAGCACTACCTGACCATGAAGCTGCTCATTCGAGATCAAAGACTGGTGGTGGTTTAACCTGGGTCACCACACCACAGGCGAGGTGAGGGGTTAAGGAGAGTCCTTCATGGTAACCACCTAGTGTGGGAATTGAACTGTGCTGAAATCCGCGGTGCAAACTATCCATCCAGCCAACTGAGCTAACTGAACCCTTTGCACTGATAGTTTAAATGTAATAATTTTTACTTAAACAGAATTCATAACACACCTAAACACCCTAAGACAGTTCACATTACTTATCAGGCAAAACCTGACATCAAACTGCAGAGATATTGGAACAGGTTAACAAAATTTGCAAAGTAAGGGAGGATGGAAGACAGAAATAGAGGGTTAGGAAGCAAATTTCAAACCTTGGAAGGTGAAGGCATGCCATTAATGGCGTGGCAACAGATTGTTTACTGAGTTAGCGAACTAACAGATTATGAGGGGATTTGAACGACAGAAGGAGAATTTTAAATGTGATGCATTGCTGGACCAGGAGTCAATGTAACTTGGTGAAAGCATGGATGCTGGATTAACAGAACTTGGAGCGGTTAATGTGTGAACAGTAGAGTTTACAAAATCTGAAATTGACAGGGTCAAGTGGAAGGTCTGTCAGAAGAACATTAGAATAGTTAAGTGTTGACATAACAAATGCATGGAAGAGGGTATTCAGTGTTTTTGTGCTGCTTTATTAGAGTTTGTTTGACTAATGCTTAAACCAACCCTAATACAAATCCTATAAAGCAAAAACGCAAATGTAAGTTTCTAAAGTTTTCCTTATCCATCAACACTCCACCAGTTGACTCACTTTCCAAACCTACATTTGTACTCACTTGTAGAACTCCTAATAAGGATTTTCAATACTGCCATCCACCTACCTCCTCAAATACTGAATTTACCTGCTTTTGAATCTTTAGGTCTCTGATCATCCACTCTTGACACAGGAGTCATTTCCTTGGATTGGACCAATTCAAAGCCAATTTGTTTCCTAATCAAGGGTATTTCAGAAGTTTGCTGAGACATGTTATTCAACTGATTGTCTTTTTTTTGAAGACAGAATGAGATGTCAAACATTTCACTCGATTCATGAGAAACGCATGAGCAGCAAGGAAACTAAAGCAGGCTCTTTAATTAGCCATCATCAATAATAGCTCTTACTGAACTAGTTACTAAGCTGGTAATTGCATAATATTTACATTATTTAATTCTAGTACATTCGAGCACAACTACTTATATGCCATGGACCATTTACAAATGTGAGCAATATAACTAAACATTCATTCTGAAAACTAAGACAAATTTTATACCAAATTATTCCTTTCATTCAGAACAATCTTCTGACTATCCACAAATTATTCAGTACCCACATAGATAATAAAAATATTGTACAAAATAATTAAAATTACAGATGTTAAAATACAATTGTATTTACTACCCAAACTCAAAATGATAATTATAAAGAAGTGCATCTAACCAATTAAGGAACGCTACAGACATTTAAGCACAACATATACTGTAACATTTGACTTTCTTTATTGATTTACAGTTTTCATTTATTCCAATGGAATGAACAATAAATAAATGAAAATAGGTAGGAGCAAGAAAATAAACACCATCATAACACTTTCCCCGTAGTCTGTTTAATGATGAAATTCTCATAAGATGAAATAATTTCATTTGGAGAGGCAGATTTCAATATTCTGGACTTGGATGAACCCTCCAGGTTTCAGTGAGAATGGTAGGCATTTTAAGTCAATTTGTTGTTGTTTACTAAGTTAAACTCAGAACAAAGATTTTTAAATTACGGATGAAATTCTTGATCCTGTACTTTAAAGAATGTAGGATATTGTAGCCAAATACTTTAAAATCCAATGAATCTCAAGCATGAAATAAACAAGTAAAAATATTTAGCTTGAATAATGGTTAAATATTTACTGGGTAGCACTTGCCAACAGTTTTGTTCAGTTACACAGTGGGAAAGCTGATTTGCTTTAAATTCTGGTGTTAAAATTAGGATGTTCACAATGTTAAGGGTTGCATGTTTTAAAAAGACAAAAAATATTCAGACTACAAATTTTCACTACAGTATGTACATTGAATGATCCTTTTCCTGTTGCTCCAATGGAATCATCACCTATTATATCAATCTCATGTCAATACAGTCTCACAACTTGCATTAATAGATACAAACAAAATACACAACAAGCAACTACTGAAGCTTGATCAGATGGCGCAAAGCCGAGTACAAGACATTAGACTAAGTGAACAAGAGTTTGCTCAATTAGACAGTCTTTGTTGTGTTTTAAAAGAAATGCAGGCAGATAGACGCACGAAACCCAGAATTGCAGGAGTGATAAAAGAGTAAAAACTCTAGATGTTAGGAAGCTAGAATGTTTAAGGAAATGAAAATATTTCAGCATTTTCAGGTTTTATACATAAGGTAAAGGGTTTAGGAATTTCCTAAAGGAAATACTACTAGAGGTTGGTGGAAGGAACTGGGGTACAGAAAAGGCCAGGAGGAGGAATGGAGAATTTAAGGTTTATAGAAGAGTGAAGAATTCCAAAGAGGTTTTTTTTGGGTGGGTGGGGTGAGTGGAAATCAGGAACTAGGAGATGGGAATGACCTTACAGTGTGAGATTTGAACTACAAGCAGGGCTTGGTGCAGGATATAAATAGGAGAGTACTCAAGAAGCTCAAATTTAGGAGGAAGCAAAGCTGTCCAGGATAGAGTTAGATTAGTCCAGTCTAGAAATAAAAAAGTCAAAGTTCAGTAGCGCATATGTTGGTGTAGGAGTGGATTTGGGTGACTTCAGAGGCTGGAGAGGCAGTCACTGAAGGATGAACTCAGTGTCAAGAACTTTAGTGGCATTTTGGCAGAGAAAATGAGGGTTTAGTTAGAGATAATAATGGTACATCACGGACTGGATGTCAACAAGCAGCAAGGTAGAGAAAGCAAAATATTTAGCTTGAATAATGGTTGAATATTTAGATGCAGTTGTGTGTTAAGTACATAGACATAAAATCAGCTTCTGCGACTAAGAACAACACTGTAAAGTAAACATTTAGATAGAAATTGTCTGAACTAAAGAATAATCCTTTAGGAATGTTTGAGGAAATGTGCAGGGCTAAATGGAAAGAAACCAATTCCTGAAACTGCTGTGGCCAAAAACGAACATACAGTTTAAAGCAAAATTAATTTTAAAAGATTTAAGATGATATCGACTGCTGGAGCAATAAATTACTCTGAACAAGTAAAAGCAACGAGCTTATCAATAGAGACTGTATGGTACAACCAGCGTGTTTAAACGGCAACAATATCCAGTACCGGGATAGCAAGGGTTTGTCCCTACCTCTGGTTTAAGACCCACCTACCTAGAAGTGTACCATAACACATCTGTCCCGGCAGGCTGACTAAAATATTTTGATATAAAATATATGACTAAAAATAATTTAAGGGGAGCTGGTGATACTGACAGGTAGTAGGGGTTATGTGGCTATTCAATCAATGAACTGTCACAAGGAAAAGATATCGAGTTCTAATTCAGCAGGAGGCAGAGGTCCTACTTAGCATGTTATGTCATATTCGGAATAAATGTTCGAGGTAGAATAGTTGCTAACATATCACCAAAATTATTTTTGATTTAACTTGATAACTTTGATTCAAAAATTTAAATTTAGTTAAAATTAGTTAGGTTGTGCACAAGAACACTGTACAGTCAACATTCATAATGCAAGAAAAAAAATTCATAGACTTACCACTTCATCACTAAACTCTCCATTAAAACGTAGGGATGAATTGCTAAAATGCTGGCACTCCAGCCTGCTCCACAGTTCTTGCACCTGTTTTTTTAAAGTTTCTACCTCTTGTTGATGCCCTGCCTCTATCTGACGAAGTCGTTGTTGAATAATATCATTGTGGGTGGCCAGCCCATCATCATCCAAATGGCTTCGTGTAGGTTGATCTGGGCTTGCTACTGGCTGCTGTTTTCCAGAGCAGTAATGTGACCACTTGGAATGGGGGTTTCTAAAATGACCAGATGGAAACTGCAAAGAACTGCAACTAGCTGCAGAAACTTGTCTACTTAACACCATTTTCCCTCTCAACTCGTCTCCATTTATATAGAGTCCATTAGCTGTGGTATTTCTTTGAGTACCACTTCCAAAGTCTGTTGCTTTTTCCACAACTGTATTTTCACTATTGACTTCTCCATTAGGAACAAATCCATCTTTACATTCACTTAATGACAAGGCACAAGCAGGAGGCTGTGAACTTTGAACGCTTTTATCTGAAGTCCTATGCAGATCAGTTGCGAATCTTGGTTTCAATATCATATCCTGGTTTTCAGGTACAAATTGAGAAAAACTATTTTCAGTGTTTACAGCAGGTACCATGGTACTATTTGCTCTGGTATTCAAATAAAGTTTAGCACCAGAGTGGATTTGAGGTGCTTCCTGATTTGCTCCATCTCCTGTTAAAGTTTCAGTAGAACTCTCCAAAGTAGGTATCTTCTCCTCGAGTTTGTCTGGAGTGATTAAGTGGGGTAAGCAAGATTGAGATGCAGTATATTGATTTTCTGGTTCAATGCTTGGACTAATCAAATCCTTGGCTTCAGTAAACGATTTTGGATAACTTGAAGAATTTTCAGTAGTAACCTTTCTGAAACCAGCATCTATACCTTGTAACATTGGAATCTGAGTTGTGGGCTCTAAGAACCCATCCTGGGTCCCTTCTTCCGAATTTGTAACAAGCCCAGAATTAGGCTCAGTACTTTCCATTTCATTCATTGCTAATGTTTCCGAAGATTCTGTGACAAAAGTTACCAATTGATTAGTCAGGCCACTGTCAAGCTCACTTTCGCTACTTAAAACATTTACGACTTGTTTTAATTCTGTTACTGGTGCATCCTTCGACTGTTCCTCCAACCCACTATCTTCTTTAGAGGCTTCTTGTAAAATATTCTCCATTTGACCTTCCCCAACACCAGCAGCTACAGAAAGTTCAGCTCCCAAAGGATTCTTTCCTAGCTTTCCCAATTCCAGTGCTTCACTGTTGAAGGAATCATCTAGTCCATTCCCATCCATCAATCCCCCTATTCCAACACTGTTAAGTTCCAATGACTTGCGATGTTCCTGCCATTTCTCATTTAGACTTGGATCACTGGAGCGTCTATTTGCTGTAGGCCCAGGATTATCGCAAACTGTTGTCAAGTTGTCAAATGATCTAGTCTTTGGTAACCTTTGGTAACAGAAATAGATTTATCAATTAACTGTTTAATATATTAGGATCAATTCTGGTTTCTTCATCTACAACTGTGATTCCAAAATGAAATAGCTAAAAATAGTCAAGAAGGAAAGCAGTCAATAAAGAGTCACGGGGTTGGTTAACTCAGATGGCCAGACAGATAGAGAGCAGAACAAAATAATGCAACAGGGCAGGTCCCTCTAATGCCTGTAGTAGTCCATGGAAACCTACTTCTTTGCCTTGAACCAGATAGCTAGACAATGGAGCAAAATAATGCAAATAGCACAGGACCCTTCTAATGGCTGTGGTCATCCATGGAAACTTCCTTGCCTTGCCGAAGGTTGTGTGGAAAGGTCCCCTTCAAGCTATAAAACTACTTGTCTTTGTCTAAGAGAGAGAGGCATGTGATCCCTTGTGGTAATAATCAACTGATCCCTGTGGGAATAAAGCCCAAGTAAGTGTCGTGTAGCTTTATTCAAATAGTTGCTAAGTAATTTAGTATGAGAGTTTCTAAATATGCTATAGAAGAACTACTTCTTGATCACCTCATTAATACTATTAGATAGGTTGTTTGATGCATCAACTGAGTCAGCCTTTTAAAAATATTCAATTGATAAAACAAACCACTTCGTTTGCACATGGGAATACAAAATGGGCCATGTGTTCATACTCAGAAAAAATCAGCAAATATTTCAACTATGCACTAAATAGTTTTATGTCTGTTGAAGGACATAATCAGTCTGAAAAAAAGTCTTTAAAAAAACATCTGCAATAAACTGGAGTTGAACAATTTAATGCTGTGATCTATCACACAATCACTGTAATTTCCAAATTCATTAAAATTAATATCTTCAAAGTTAAACAGGATGACAAAAAATCTTCATTATCCGTGCTGTATTTCAAGCAAAGCTTTTCTTTAAACGAAGTGCAAACTTGCTGGCTTCTTTCAGTTTCCAGAAGCTAGTTCCTTATGCCATCCTGCTGTCAACCTCATTATTTTACCTGGTTTTAAGCTAAATGCTCAAATGAAAACTAAGAAAGAAAAGCTTGATCTAGTTTGGCATCCAGATTCAAGCAGTTTCAACATTAACTTAGTTAAAGTTGCAAAGGGACATGCGTCAGATTAAGTGAGAGGTCAAAACTGCAGCAATTGGAGTTCAACGTAGGAATGTCTGATGTCGTCCACTTTTCACATAAAAATCAGAGTATTTTCTAAAATTGTAATATTCTAGGATCTGTAGAAGAGCAGGACCATGGAGAGAAATCACTTACAGCTGGAGTGGTAAAATTAGTAATCAAAGAGGGTAATGAAACATTGGTCCTTATTTCAAGAAGACCAGAATACAGAGGAGTGGAAGTTATATCAGAATTTTTACAGATTACAGAGATCTGGTTAAATCTTACCCTGGAGTATTATGTTCAGTTCTGGGCATGACACTTTAAGAAGGCTGTATTAATTTTACAGCCGTAACATGGATGTAACAATTATAACAAATTAAAAGCATTGAAATTATGAAGACAATTTGTATAGACTGGGCATGTATTCTTTTGAATAGAAAGAGGATTAAGGAGTGTTCACAGTTAAATAAAGTGATAGAGTAGACAGAAAGGAATTATTTTCTTTGCTGGATGAAGTCCAGGAGAACATAATCATAAACTTAGAGATAAGCAATTAAGTGGACAATGTCAGAATGCTGCTCCTCACGCAAAGTAGTTGAAATATGGAACTTTGTCCCCAAAGTCCTGTTGAGACTAAGTCAATGAAATATGACAAAATTAAGATTCATATTTTCTGCCAAGCTAAGATATTTAGGGTTATGTATAGATGCAGTTACAATCTAATTAGCTGTGATCTAATTGAAAGGCAGAGTTTGAGGAGCTGTACATTTATAGAATAGATCAAAATATTTTAAGTACACATTACTACTAAATATCAAAAAACGCATCTATTTCAGTTTTGTAAGGATATTGGTGCTCCTGGCAAGGTCAGCATTTGTTGACCATTCATAGTTGCCCTTAAACTGATTGTAATGGCCTTCAGAACTAGATGACAGTTAAGAGTCAGCCACATTGCTGTGGGTCTGGAATCACATGTAGACCAGGCAAGGATGGCACATTTCCTTCCCTAAAAAAGGACATTATTGAACCAGAAGGGTTTTTAATGACAGTTGACAAAGATTACATGATCACTTTTGGCTCCAGTAATATGGGCCTGAATATCAAGACAATTACAGAATCAAAGAGTTATACAGCATGGAAACAGGTCCTTCGGTCCAACTCATCCATTCAACCAGATATCCCAAACTGATTGAGTCCTATGTGTCAGCATTTGGCCCATATCCAACCAAACCCTTCCTATTCATATTCATATTCCTTTTAAATATTGTAATTGTACCTGCCTTCACCACTTCCTCTGGCAGCTCATTCCATATACACATCATCCTCTGCGTGAACAAGTTATCCTCAGGTTCCTTTTAAATCTTTCTCCTCTCACTTTAAACCTATGCCCTCAGTTTTCCATATCCTGGGAAAAAGACTTTGCTATTCACTCTTTCCATGCTCCTCAGGATTTTATAAACCTCTATAACGTCACCCCTTAGTCTCCAACCCTCCGGGGAAGAAAGTCCCACCATATTCAGCCTCTCCCTGTAGCTCAAACCCTCCAATCATGGCAACATCCTTGTAAATCTTTTCTGAATCCTTTCAAGTTTAACAACATTCTTCCTTGAGGAGGAAGACCTGAATTAAACACAGTGTCCCAAAAGTGGCCTCACCAATGTCCTGTACAGCCTCAAGACATCCCAACTACAATACTCAATGTGCTGACCAATGAAGGTTAGCATGTCAAATGTCTTCTCCACCATCCTGTCTACCTACGATTCTATTTTCAAAGGAACTATGGACCTGGCCCACTAGTTCCATTTGTTCAGCAACACTCCCCAGGGCCTGACCACTAACTGTATAAGTCCTGCCCTCAATTATCTTACCAAAATGTAAAACCTCGCATTTATCTAATTGCCACTTCTTGGTCCATCGGCCTATCTGATCAAGGCCCCTTCGTACTCTGAAGGAATCATCTTCATTGTCTAAACAAGTAATTTTGGTGTCATCTGCAAACTTACTAACCATTCCTCCTATGTTCACATCCAGATCGTTTATAAAAGAAGAAAAGCAGTCGACCAAGCACTGGTCCTTGTGGCGCACCACTGGTCACAGGCCTCTAGTCCGAAAACAACCCCCGTGACCACCGTCCCCTATCTTCAAACTAATTTTATATCGAATTGGCTAGCTCCCCCCAGATTCCGTGTGCTAACCAGTCTAGCATGCGGAACTTTGTCGAACACCTTGCTGAAGTTCATATAGACAAAGTCTACTGCTGTCTTCTTCAAAAAAACTCAATCAAGTTAGTGAGACACGATTTCCCATCCAAAAAGCCATGTCGACTTTCTCTAATCAGCCCTTGCCTTTCTAAATGTATGTACATCCTGTCCCCTCCAACAATCTACCCACCTCTGACGTCAGGGCCACCAGTCTACAGTTCTCTGGGTTTTCCTTACCATCTTTGTTAAATTATGGCACATTAGCCAGCCTCTAGTCTTCCAGCACATCACAGCAAGGGGCCTAGCAATCTTTTCCCTAGCTTTCCACAAAGGTCTGGGATCCATCTGATCAAGTCCCACGGATTTATCCACCTTTATGCGTTTTAAGACATCCAACAGCTCCTCTTTTGTAAGATGGACATTTTTCAAGATATCACTGTTTATTTCCACAAGTTGTCTAGCTTCCACATCCTTCTCCACAGTAAATACTGGATGTGAAATACTCACTTAGTATCTCCCGTAGTTCCACACATAGACAGTCTTGTTGAACTTTAAATGGCCCCATTGTCTCTCCAGTTACTCTTTTGCCGTTAACGTATTTGTAGAATCCCTTTGGATTCTCCTTAAACCTTTGCTAAAGATATCTCATGTCCCCTTTATGTCCTTCTGATTTCCCTCTTAACCATACCCCTACTGCCCTTACATCCTCTAAGCGTTTCCTCAATTCCAGCTATCTATACCGGGCATGTATCTCCTTATTCTTGACCAGAGCCTCAATTTCTTGAGTCATCCAGCATTCCCTACACCTACCAGCCTTGTCCTGCACACTGACAAGATGATATTGTTTCTGAACTCTTGTTATTTCATTTTTAAAGGCCTCCCACTTTCCACCTGTCCCTTCACATGTGAAAAGCCTCTCCAAACCAACTTTTGAAAATTCTTGCCTAACACTGTCAAAATTGGCCTTACTCCAATTTAGAACATTAACTTTTAGATCAAGTCTATCCTTTTCCATACTTTAAAATGACTTTTTTTAAACAAATTTAAGAGTTTCTCTGAACATACATATTAGTATGAAACATTTTCGAAGACAGACAGCAAAGGACTGAAGTTTAGTACAGAGGAAACAAAAGGCTTAGACAAAATAAGTTATTGCATTGAAACATTCAAGATTATGAAGGGATTTTAAAGGGCACACAGTGAAATATTTTCTCTGGCTGGGGAATCTCGAGCAAGGGAGCGCCATTTCAGAATATGAAACCAATCATCCAGAACTGAGGAGAAATTACTTCAAGGGTTGCCAGTGTGCCATCACTGAATATATTTCAGGCCTAAACAGACAGAATCTTGATTTCAGGGAACTGAGGGTTACAGGGATTGGGTAGGAAAATGGAGTTGGAACCCAAAATTTGTCCTGATCATACTGAATGGCAGAACTTGCTCAACTGCCCACATGATCTTATCCTGCTCCTTTTTTTAAAAAAATGTTCTTGCAAATTTAATTGTGGTGCTAAGTATATGCAAACCAAGGCCATATACATGATTCATATATATAGGTCAGTACGTTAGTAATTAAATCATTGCCCAATTGGCTGTGAGGCAAACGAAATTCCCTGCTTGTTCTTAACATAATTTGCAATGATCTTATTTCACATGAGCAGATTCTCAGCTTAAAATTTACCTTCCCAATGGTTGCTCCTCAGGGATGGACCTTGGAACTGGATAAGGTGCACAATGATCATCAGTAGGCATTGAAGGAGATGAATTGGGGATGTACACTGCACTCCAAAGCATTAAATTCCTTACATGGCACACTGGATGTAGTACCTGTTTTAAACAATTAAGTGTTTTGGTTGGGATATGCAATATAGAGATGCTGTTCTTTGAAACCGTTTCTTCTTATAATGCTTCAATTAAACAAACAAAATCTAATTAAAACTGTACAAAACTGTATGGTTTATTGTCAAGAAAAAGTGAGCAAATATTGATTAAAAATAAGTAATAAGAAAAATGGCTGTAATCAGGGCCTTATTGAAAGGTCAATAAATTTAATCGCAGGATCGAAAATGGTAACACAAAAGCAACATACTGCAGATGTTGGAAATCCAAACAAAAACTGGAAATGCTAGAAATACTCAGAAGGTCAGTCAGCATCTGTGGGGAAGAGTTTACATTCCAAATCAATGATACTTCTAGTTCTCAACTGCCATTTTCAAGCACCGAACAATGCAAAGATAATGCTCTCAGATTCTATACAATATGACTAAACTAGAAAACCGCTCAAGGGATTCCAAATATTTTGCAAATTAAAATGGAATTGAATGTAAGAACTTACAACTAGCATAATCCTTATTTTACAAAGAACAATGTTGAAATTTTGCTAGTTTTTTTATTTTTTCCTCACCAGAAATTCAACTTGCTGCTGCTTACATCCTTCATAAGTAGATCTCTACCTATTCCTCATTTCTATTCCCATTATTTGTAAATGATCCCTTAATGTAAATCTGATAAACAAAATTAAAAGATGACACACCCCCAAAAGGTGCATTAAAAAAGTGGTGATTAAAATTTCAAATCTCAAAACTCTGAAAACATTTTAAAACATACAGCATCAATTTCAATTTTTGACACTCAATTTGCTAATGTAGATGTTTATCTAACAACCATGAAGTAGATATGGAATCCAACTGTCCAATAATCTTACTACAGAATTATATGCTACCATCCTTTACCAGATAAAAACACATACAACCTTTATAATCCAATGACAGATCATTTATATTGAATTATAGTTTCTCAATATAGTTAAAGCACAAAGAATAAAATGTTTGTTCATGTACCACAATAATCTTACAGAAACTGATGTAAGCAAACGTACAGTTTCAGATTGAGAGGTGTACAGGAGATTTTTAAAGGATTTGTTAGCAGGCCTCAGGAGGGACCAAACTGAGCAGGTTCTTTCCTGAGTGTGTTTCTCTTCACGCTCCTTTGCACTGTTGCACAGGAATGTTCCAAAAAGGCAAGAATATGTATGCTGCACCAATTTAGCCTAGAATAAACAGATAGGAATAAATTAATGATTTATGTTCAATTTTGGCAAAAGGACCACCAGAAAAAAAATCTACTTACAAGGAATGCTTCATTAAACTCAAAAGAACAAGGAAACTGTCTCTGTAACTGATGGACACAATCAAGCCATTGAAGGAACACAGGACAGCGTTCATTGAGATCATCTGAGTTTTCACCATGGCCGCAGCGATCAGCAAATTTATGACCAAAATCCAGCCACTCAGTTTCCACCAGTACCTGAAAACCCTGAAAAATAAATAAACTGTTGGTGTTAGAATTCGTGCGCATGTGCATCTTTAAAAAGGCAGTATTATCCATGGGTTTTTGTCAAGACTCAAAATTCACTAGTTGCTCTGATTTTAGAACATGACCCCTCATTTTGGAGGATTAACTAAAACTACAGATAATGCATTTTTTGATGCTTTTGGATACATATTTAATAACACGGCCATCAAACAAGTTACTCACCTGGTGATGATACAAGTTCATCAAGTGAAAAATATTGTTAAACATTTTTAACATCTTTATTCATGTTTGAACAAATCTGGATAAAGGCATTTATTCCACTCAATGTATAGCTTGCTTCCATTGGAATTTAAATGCAATTTCATTTCTTTTAAAGCAGAAAATTATACCATACAGATTTTATTGAGAACATATCCAAAGTAGTACATCACTATTATTTAAGAGTTTCAACAAGGCTTCAATGTTTTGAAATCAAGCATAAAGAAAGTATGTGCTACCTTGATTTTTATTTGCAACTATTAAATGTAGTATTTTCAGTGGTAAAAGTTAATATTTTTGAGGCTGAAAATGCATTTTATCACCAATAATAATAAAATGCATAGTATAACCATTTATTTTACTAAATCATCTCCAAAATTGTTCTTCCAGGAGATTTTTACTCAATATACAAGCAAATTATTTTGCTAAATATTTTCAAGTTAGTTATTAAACACAGCTTTTGGAAATAAACTTTTTTTGCAATATCATCCTAAATATCTTCAAACTTTACCTTTTTTAACTGGCAGTGCTCAGTAAAATTGCTCTCGTAAATTTTATTGGAACTTATTGTGCGGAAAAGTTAATAGATACACACACACACACACCTCTATTGTTCTGTAGTAAGGATCCAGGAGTAATTTTGATAGAGCCACAATTTGTGGTGTTCGGTCCCAGCCATCAGAACAGTGCACTAGAACAGGCCGCTGATCACGATCAACTGCATTAATTACGAGTAGCGCTGCTTTTAAAAGCATGGATAGATGCTGAAGCCATTTCGTACTTTCTAATGCTGATAACCAACTGCTGATCAAAAATCAACCGATCAGGAAAATATTTTAGAGATTGTGTGTCCCTTTGCATCGAACAATTAAAACATTCAATTAGTTGACATTAGATTTCAACCTCTTATTGAGTACAAAATACTGATACTTTTGTTTTTGAGAAACTGTAGTTATAACATTGGTCGTCTAACAAACGCTTCTATGCACTTCCCGTATAATTCAAGAGTATAAAAATGCTAAATCTTTTGAGTGGAAAAAAAACACTTACTTGGCAGGATCTGGCATCTGTGTACAAAGAAATCTCAATGACTGAAAACTCTTTCGAATGGAGTGAATGTTTGCCATACCCATAAATACTACTTCACAGTTAGGGTAATATTCTGCAAGAGAATTTGCATTTGGAAAATGCAAAATACTATTAAAAAAGCTAAATAATGTGAACATGTAATGAAGAATAATCTCAATGAATATTCCCACCTAATTTGATTTATTTCTTAAACATAGGTCAAAGTTTTCTGTCTCTGCCTTCACTAGTCCACTATTTTGTCTCAATATAGCGAAGGTGTGAAAAATCATGTTTTGTCAAATACAATCAGAACCAAATAGTAGTGCAAAGTCAAGCACAACAAATATATTTGCTGAGCCTTAGAGACTCCAAATGTTTTCCTTACATGTGGTATGCTTAATTCCCTACACAAAACTTCTAAAAGCTCTTCCTTAGTACACAAGTACATTTACGCTGATCTGAGAAATGGCATGGACAACAGCTGTGAACAGAAAATGTTTTAAAACTCTTTCTCCCCAGTGTTAGAAAATATACTCTCACATTAGGGACAGCTAGGTTGGATGTAAAGCTGAAGTTTCTGCTCTTTCGCACCATAAGAAATGCTCACTCAGTAGTACATGGTGATTTTTTTTTCCTCCCCCATTCCTATACATGTTTCTGTGATAACAAGCTCACAAGATAATCATTACAGGCTTATCTGACTCTATCCATTCTTAATTAATTATTTAAACGTTCTTCACATGATTCCAGGGGCTAGTTTGCTTTGTCACTTTGTGACCTTCTGTGAATTGTACCAAGAAGCCCAGGTAGCTTAGTTATTAAAGGCAGCCAAGTTGGGGTACAGTGAGGGAACTGCAAGATAATTTTTTCACTCAGAGGCTGATGAAAATATGGAACATGCTGCCTGGGAAGGTAGTGGAATACCTAAAATGCCAGTGATATGGACAAATGCAGGTGGTGGGTGGGATAGATGTAGTTTGGTGTTCTTTGGTCAGTGTGGACAGAGTAGGCTAAAGAGCCTTTTTCTATGCTGTATGACTCTAAGGTGTGATACATAAAAACAAGGAAGTGTTGCTACATCTCTGAAAATCATTAGTCAGACCACATTTGGAGTGTTGTATTCAGTTCGGGCAACTTATAAAGGAAGGATGTTAAAGCTGTAGACAGAGTGCAAAGCAGATTTACTAGAATGACACCAGGAATGAGAGATTTTAAAAATAAGAAAAGATTAGAAACACTGATCTTATTCTCCTTGCAGCAGAGAACATTAGAAGCGACCTTACTGAGGTGTTCAAAATTATGAACACTTATGGCAGGGTAAAGAAGAATATTCTGTTTCCACTGATATGTCAGTAACTAAGGTCACAATTCAAGATTGTCAGTCAGCAACAGAGCCAGGAATGAGAAGAAACTTCTTTACTCAGAGTTGTTAGGATTTGGAATGGCTGCCTGGGATAGCAGTTGAGCTGGATTGCCCAGGACGTTTCAAGGAAGCTAGATATATAATTGAAAGTGATGAATTTAGGGGGCTGGAGAATGGAACTAGCCAGATCGTTCTCTCAGGATTAAGTGCAGACACTGGGTGGAATGACCTCTTTCTGTCCTGTAAACTTTTCTGATTCTAAATTCATACATGTAAACAATGACTAACAATCCAACTAGGATAATGATGGATTGTCTCCATCTCCAAGACACAGGCAGTTGTTAGGAATGTAAGGTTAGTAATGGTTAAACTATAAAGCAACTATTTAAGACTATGATGGAATGAGGTTGTGGATACCTAATTTGCATTTCAACCTGGATGGATGTCAAATGTGATTCACTATGTCATGGAGACAGGCTTTCAGAGGGTAAGAGTTTATAGGAAGTCACTGCAGCATTGGGTGTAGATTTTCCTGGACAGTCTGGAAGGTTTTGACAGAAAGCAGACAGCAACGTTCATCAAGCAGGATACACATGGGAGTTGGATTTGGATTGGAGAGACGAGGTTTGTGGCAATTTAAACAAAACTGGAAGATTCACCAATTCTAGAAGAATTTTAGTTAGAAGAATCTGTTCAGACAGCAGAAGCTATCTGAGAATAACCTTTCTTTAAACGTTTTGGGCTCCTGGAGAATGAACTGTTCACACAAGGGATACAGTAAAGTATAACTATGACTGGGTTGGGGGGGGGGGGGGGGGGAGTGGAATTTTGGGATGCTATACAGGTCAAGTAGGAATCCTTTCTGTAGCTCAGTCTACAAGTTAATGTCTGAAGGTGTTTTGTCACTGTTGCTTTAGTTTATCACAATAAAGTTCTCAAAACTTGAAATCTTGTCATATGATTGTTTCAACCATTCATGTATGTTCAGAAATCTTTTAAGATTATTGGTATTTACATCATCACTGGCTGTCTATATGATATCCAACCTTTTTCACGTACTTTCTATTGAGGTGAAAACGAAAATTTATGTCTTGTTTCCTCACAGCTCAGCCCTCTTAAGATAAACGAGTTTTTTTTTGCACTGTGTCCAACACTTAAACGTCTCTCATGTCTAGGTGATCAGGAATTCAGTAATCTTGTGGATTGATTTAAAAAAATTAAGCCTAAGTTATCTATATTTATGTGCATACTCAATAGGAGTTAAGACAAGACAACCCAGTGTCGTATGCAAACTATTTTTCATTTGAACAATTGAAACTCAGGATCTAGTAGTGAAAAAGTGACTGCTTTAAATTACATAATGCAATCTTTGAAACAGGATTTTTTTAAAACCATAAATACATGAAGAAACAGCTCAAAAGTATTGACAGTTATCAAGTCGATACTGTAAAGAGATAGAGATCATTCAACTGTTAATTTCTGGTATTAACCAACAATTGCTAGATCCAAAAATCTGCTATTAGCCTCCAAAATGCTGGTTTGCCACTTCTGTAAAACTTCAAATTCAAGCTACAATTTCAAATGGTCTATTCAGCACTATTTACATTTCCTTGCTGATACTCACCAGGACATTCACACCCACCGCCCTTTGCTCTGTTAGCCACAGCTGCTGCATATGACCTAGCATCCAAAATCAAAAGTTTGTGTGGTGGACTGCATAAATTTTCTACTCCCGCCGAATTAGTCATTGAAGAATCTACAATGAAGAAACAATTGAGCTTAATTTGCAACGGTGATATCAAGAATAAACAAAAGGACTACATTAGAATACTAGAAGAATACGACAAGGACTAAAAATACCTAATTTATAGTAAAACTGCGTGACAACATGCAAAAACCACTACATCTCTTACCAAATTCCCCATCAGACAGGTCACTACCATTAGGATAGTCTCGTATACAGTTGCCATTAATGTGTTTGGTGGAACTCCTGTCCATGGCACAAGCTTTTGCAACAGACTTTATCAGGTGCTCATCATCTGAATTTCTCCAACCCCACCAACTGACTTCTGGCTGACTACAACGTGCAATCACTGCACCGTTGCCTTGGTGCCTGAGAAAGAAGCAAGAAAATACATATCAAGTACATTAATTTATATTTGTTATCATGATTTATGAGATCATTTTTGGAGTAACTGGATGTAGGAGTTTGACCATTTTAGGGATAATGGATTGGACAGCCTTGATCTGGTTTACATGAGTCTAAATCACAGTGCACATTAGGGAAAGCAATGTGTTCGTATTTCTTCATGGAAGGTGGTTGGTGGGGGTGGGGGAGGGGTGTGGCGGAAGCGGGGGAAGAGGAGAGAATGTTGCAAAGAAGTAAAAGCAGTGGAACAGTCCCAAGATCAAGATGCAGGATAGGGAGGGTTTAAAAAGGGATATGGACTAGACACTGGCAAATGACACTGGGTCAGATTAGGAGTGGTTCGCATGGATGAGTTAGGCCAAAGGCCCGTTTCCGTGCTGTACAAATCCATGTATGCTTAACACAACATGGTAGGTTAACCAGACATGAAAAGACCTATGCAAATATGAAATCCCTTTTAAGAAAGACACGCAGAGGTATAATTAATCATTGAAAAATAAACTGGGATACGCACAGTGGGCTCAAATGTGTTATTTTCATTTACATTTCTTGGTGCCTCTGCTATGTGCAGACATCAAGATTGAGATGCTGAATATGCATTACAACAGATCTATCCTCATATCTGTGTGTCGCAGACTCAAGGGTGCCATTGGTAGAAACTTATTGCTGATAGTCATAACAACACTTATGAAGGAAAAGAAATTGTGAAGAAAGAAAAACTTCAACACCACTCTGGATTTATTATTGTGAGATTTTATTGTGTGCAAATGTTTTGCCATTTTTGGCTATATGAATTGCTAATATATATCAGAAAAATAATTCATGTGTGAAAGTATGAAATGTTTAAAATATCTAGAAACATCTCTGGTATATAAATGAACATTCTTGTCAAAAAAATTGTTTAAAAACTGATAAATTCTTTGTAAAAGTGAAACATTATTTATAAGTTTTGCACAATGAGCTTGCAGTGTACCTCTAGTTTGCAAACAAATTAGTATCATATAAACAAAAAGCAGAACAGCACATGCTGTCAAGAAATAAAAGCCAGACAAGAGATAAAAGCAAATGTGCTTGCAATATTTGTTTTTTGTTTTAACTGCACTAACCTCTCCTGCAAACTATATCTTTAAGTAAAAAACACAGGCAAGAGTATGCCAAAAACAGTGTGGAAACAACGTTTAAGATTCAGCATATGTATATAGGTACAAACAGTGCCAAGTTAAAGTGCCTGCAAAGCTTGCAACTCATTTTACTTTTCCTTGACCGCACCTCATCTGTTGTCTTCCTGGTTTCAGATTATATATTTGCTTTCATACAGTAATCCAAATTGAGAGCATACTTTCCCTCAATTTTAGCTGGGAGAGAAACAGCTGTATGGAAGGAGCTGAACTTGAGGTAGCTAAGATGGCAGCGGTGAGAGGAACAAGAGCAAGAATTTTGAAGGAGTAAACCATCTGGCCACTCAAGTTGCTCCGCTACTTAATGTAGATTATCACCAAATCGGATTGTGGTCTCAACTCCACTTTACATCCTGTGCTCATAACCCCAATCTCCCTTATCAAATATCTAACACAGCTACGAATATATTCAATAATCTAGCTTTCACTGTTTACTGCACAACCGAATTCCACAGACATGCATAAATGCTACTCATTTCAATCTGAAATAGGAGACTCCTATTTTTCAAAATGGTGTCACTTAATTCTAGACTCCCAAATAAGAAAACAGTGAAGAGAGATTTGAGAACACTTCTAAAGATTGGACAAGAAATTTCTCAAAGATGGGTACTGTGGACTTGTTGCCAAATATCATTGGCCCAGAAGATGCTAAAAGCAGTCAACAATGCAAGAGCCCAAAATTATTCAGATGAATTGGGCCATTAAGAAAAATGGGTAGCGAATAAATTGCAAACCTTAACAAACAAGTGAATAATCATTAAATTTGGTTTTGAAAACTAAGGAACCATAAATAACAATAAAAAATACCTTATAGCTACCTGCAAATGGCTCATGAATTACAATTCTCAAAAAAAATCCAGAATAAATCATTTACTATATTAGACAAATGTGATAAAAATGTGTATAATATGTACTAAGCCTTGGGAGTTGATAAAATAGAGGCAGGCAGTTGGCTTTTGATTAGTTCTATGAAGGTAATTTATTTTTTTTAAAGGCAAGAAAATAATTTAGAACTGTGACTATCTATAAAATGCACTGCTGAAATTCAACCAAGATTCTTAGACAACACCCTCCAAACCCACAACCGTTTCCATCCAGAAGAAGGGCAGCAGATACATGGAAACACCATCACTTCCAAGTTCCCCTCCAAGTCACTCACCACCCTGACTGGGAAATATATCGCCATTCCTTCAGTAGCTCTGGGTCAAAAGCCTGGAATTCCCTAACAGCGTTGTGGGTCAAATTATGGTACATGGACTACAGCGCTTCATCACCACTTTCACAGGAGCAATTAAAGACAGGCAATAAATGCTGTTGCTACCCATGTCCCACGAATGATTAAAGAAAAATGTTAATATGTCATTTCCAAGAAGTCACATGGTTTCAGTCAAATGCCTGGGCGGACACCGGAGACGTTAATGGGTGGAAACCAAAAGAACTGTGGATACTGTAAATCAGGAACCCTCAAACCGAGTTCTGAGGGAGGGTCACTGGACCCGAAATGTTAACTCTGTTTTCTCCTTCACAGATGCTGACAGACCTGCTGACCTGTTCTAGCAACTTTGTTTTTGCTCCATGTTAATGGGTGGAATGTTTATTCTGCTGGATTTATGACAGACTAAAGACAATTAGATTAGCCTTGACTTCAGTTCAAAACAATCAGGAGTTCAGATCAGAAAGGGAAACAGGTTCCTTCTAGCAGGACAATCAAGGTTTTAGTTCAGGGGAACCAATATTTCTGGCAGAAGCAATTTTTAATAATTCTGATGACGGCCTAGATTGTGGCAGCATATACAACTGTTCGAGCTATCTGAAGTGATGAGGTTTAGACCATCAACATTGTTAGCAAAGATTCAGACCAGCAGACACAGAAAGGAATGTATAACTGACTCAGCATCCAAGCAAAAGAAACTAGGAAGAAACAGTTAAATACTTAATTAACAAGTTGAGATAGGAGTGATATTTCTCTAAAATTGAGTATTTGTAAAAAGATAAGCTTGGGGAAATAAGTTGAACCTTGATTTTAAAAACCGAAAGAAGTGGAGATGCTGTAAATTAGGAACAAGAACAAAGTTGCTGGAAAATCCCAGCAGGTCTGGCAGCATCTGCGAAGGAAAAAACAGAGTTAACATTTTGGACCCAGTGACCCTTCCTTCAGAACTGTTCCGAGGAAGGGTCACTGGACCCGAAACGTAAACTCTGTTTTTGAACCTTGATTTTGCTATTTGTGTTAAGATCCTGATAACTGTGTTCTAAATAAAACTTTTTGTTTCTTGTGTAGTAAACTTTATGTTTTACTATTGAAGAATATTTGCAGCCTCATGTGAGTACGTTTTAAAGACTAACCACCATGATAACCAACTTCAAAATTTAAAGAAGTGTGATCTAACAAGTTTCATTCAGGGATTTGACATTTCTAGTAGTGCAATACGCTGGGGTCACAATGCTACATTCTGAAGGGGACTGTCAAAGCAGATGTAGAAAAAATGTTTTGTTTTGTGGGTCAATCTAGAATGAGAGGTCATAGTTTTAGGATAATGGGTAACAGAATAAAAACAGAGATGAAGGGAAATTACTTCTCTCAAAACACCGTAATTTTGTGGAATTCACTACCCCACAGTGCAGTGGACGCTGAGAAATTGAATAAATTGAGGAGACAAATAGATTTTTAACTAACAAAGGGTTGAATTGTTATGGAGAGCAAGCAGGAAAAAGTGGAGTTGAGCCAAGGTGAGATGAGTCATTATTGTCTCAAATAGCAGAACAGGCTCAAGAAGCTGAATTGCCCAGTCCTGCTCCTAGTTCTTATGCTTTTATAAGAAGTTCTAGCTAATGAATAACAGAAAGCACTTACACAACAGATACTAGGAACTGTACAAGTGTGATAAGTTGATTTTTAAAAGCATGCAGTCTGGTAGAAATAATTTACATTTGGAGGAGGTTTGAATTACTGGGATGACAATTTGCCATTTTAAGTGAAAAGGTGGATAGTTTTTCATAGAAAGTCATTTTTCATTACTTTGTTTTACCATAGATTTACTTTCCCTGCAAAAAAATGACTGATTTCATGTTCAATACACACTTAGATTATACTCACACAATACTAAACTCATTTTGTTAGATCTTTAAAAATTAATTATTCACACCTGTAAACAACACTTGGAATCCTCTTCCATGATCTGAAATTTCCAACACTCTCGAGCTCTTTATCGGTTAACCAAGCTGGTACAAGTAATTGTTGTGGGTAACTGGCACACAATCTGCATTTCAAGACATTCCATTTTAAAAGCAGTGGCAAAGAATGTCAAAAAAGAAAACATGAAAAGAAATAAGCATCACATACATAACACCTTAGATTACAACCAAAACATATTTTAGCTCACAAACTTGCTGCTTGTGAGGAACATGGAAGTAAAGTTCATGAAGAATTCGCAAAGGAAACTGGACAGGGGATTGCAAAAAATTAATTTTCCAGGCCATAGGGCTATCAGCATGGGAATGGAACTTGCTGGTATGATGTACAAAAACACTACATGGACTTGACTAGCTAAATATGATTCTGGCAATTGCAGACACTTAAAAAGCTACTCACAGTTTAGTAATAGAATGTAACATATTTGACACTCATTCAAATATACAAATATTAATGCTTAATCCATATTTTTAATATTTTAACCATACAAAAAGTTCAAGAAAGTAAGCATTAATTTTTGTAGTTTAGCTTCCATCAACTCATGAAACAGATGCTCTAATTTTGGACTTGGAACAGATGAGAATGTTTTGAATACAATATGAATGAACATCAACCTACTTAATTGCAGATATTCAAATATTAGTGAAAAAGGCTCCGGTTATCCTTTTTAACAAAAACATTGGAAAAATGCATTTTGGCAAAAAGTTACGTTTTGCTACTTCAATAACTATCTACCTCCCCCGTAACATTTATTATTCTAGTATTTATTAAACAGATCACATTTTTGTATCTTTTCAGGGAAGTGGTTAAATTAATAAAGGATTCACCGTTATTTAAACTAGATGGTAATTTTGGAACCCAAATGTACTTTAACAAAATGTTCTGATGCTGCACAAGAAAAGCCAACACCGAATAACTTTGCTGAGAAAGCCATTCTGACAGAACAACAATGGAAAACCCATTCATATTTTTAATAACTTGCTGTAACGGGACCAAATAATTGAACCAAATTAGTTAGCACTAAAGGCTAGAAGATTAAAGATTCAGCAATAAGAAACAATTACAAAAGTAACAATATAATATTTCTTACTTGTATTTGTCATTGATATTGGTAATTCTCCATGCATTTTGCATATCAAAGCACATTCGTTCGACCTCATTTTTAAATCGTGAAACAACATGCTCACCTAAAGAACAACGGTGAGACCACAGAAATCAACAATTCAAATGGCTTCTCCTTCTCTGGCTTTACATGTCATCAGTAACTTTCCAAATTACACAAAACATCTGAATCACAGGACTTTAGCATAAATTATTTAATGAATTTATATTGTGAAGAATATATAGTTATGATTGCAAGTTTAGCTATGACAATTAGGTTGAAAAATAAAACTTACAACTTTCTCCAATTTATTTATTTGGCTTAGGGTGCAATACAGTTTCAGATGCTTCAGTTACTTCAGTGTTACTTCACTCAAATGGCTATGCTGCAAGTAAATGCTTTGACAGTGGTGATGAAGCTTATTTGCTTATTGGGTATCACAGTCAAATTATGAAATCTGTGTAGCAAGGATCACTGGACAGGGATCAAATGCAGGGACTTTTGTTGATCTTCCCTTCTCTAGCCTAGGAGCATTGAGATCAACTTCAGCACCCACAAGACTATAAAACGAAGGAGCAGAAGTGCGCCATTCAGCTCACTGAGTCTGCTCAGCAATTTAAATGACAGCATTGCTGATCTCACAATCCTTAACTCTAATTTCAAGTCTTATCCCCATAAACCTCATCTCCCTCACTACTTGAAATTCTTCCTTATCTCAGCTCTAACTGGGCAACCCATTATTCTGAGCATATGCCCTCTGGTCCTAGATTCTCCCAAAAGGGGAACGGCCTCAGTCCTATGAAGCAGCCTAAGAAACTTACATAGTTCAATAAAGTCACCTCTCATTTTCTAAACTCCAATGAGTGCAGGCCCAGTCTCTTCAAATTCTTCACAGAAAATCCCTCCATATTCAGGATCAACTTAACAAACCTTCCCTGGACTTCTCTCCAATGCTATTGCATCTTTCCTTAGATAAAGGGACCAAAACTGTTCATAGTATTCTACGTGCGTCCTGACCAGTGCCTTGTATAATTTTAACAAGACTTTCATATTTTTGTATTCCATTCTCTTTGAGATAAAGGACAACATTCCATTTGCATGCCCGATTATGTCCCAAACAATTTGTGAACGAGGACTGCTAAATCTCTCTGAGCAGTAGTTTCCTGCAGTCTTTCTTCATTTAAATAATATTCAGGTCGTGTATTCGTCTTGCTAAAGTACATTTTCCTACATTACATACCATCTGACAAGTTTTTGCTCAGTCACTTAACCTGTCACTATCCCTCCGTAGAATCTGTCATTGTCACTACTGCCAATGACAGATGTTAAGCTAATTGGTCTAGAGGTATTTGCTTTTTGTGCCCCTCCCTTTTTGTAAAGAGCACTACATTAGCGCTTTTCCAATCCTCCACAATATGAGGCTTCTTGGAAGATTACTGCCAATGCATCCACTGTCTCTGTAGCTATTTCCTTTAAAGTAGGATGCAATCCATGATGTCCTGGGAACTTAATGACCTTCTGCTTCATTAATTTTGAGTGCTTTTTCCCTAGTGATACTTACTGTATTTATTCCTCCACACCCTATGCCACTTCAGCCTCTCGAATATTTGGTATTTTTAGAATAGCATTAGGTGTTTGCATCTGTCTTCAGAGTAGAAAAGTATTTATTAAACCCCTCTGTCATTTTCTGGTTCCCTATTGTTATTTCTCATACTCATTCTCTAAGAAGCCTATGTTCATTTAGGGCTGTTCCTTTTCATGTACGTAAGAAGCTCTTCCTCTTTTTATATTATTTGCTGGCTTGTGGTCAGTTTATTTTCTCCCTGTAATTTTTTTATTTGGTCATCTTTTGTTGGTTTTTAAAACATTCCCAATATAGTTACCCTCAAGTTTACCACTAAATTATTGCCACATTACATTTTTTTTCTTTCAATTTGATAGTATCCTTGTTGGCATGTTAACTTGCCTCTGCCACAAACCCAGTGAGAGCCAGTCAAATTAATAGTAACTCAGTGATGAAGCTTGAACTTGAATGACTATATGGCCAATTTACTTCTGAAACGATGGTATGTCTTGAACAATCATGATTTTGAGTTCCAAAACAGAGAAGGTTTGCAGGTTGACCCCGAGGTAAATGAATATGAATGTTGTTCACATTTAATATATCAAGCGGTAACTGCAGTTCCTCTCTGCCAAATTCAGAAATGTGGTTCTCGACAATTGTAACTGTTTACTGTAACACCACTTCCTTCCTGAAGGAAGCTGTGCCGTGAGGAAAGCAACTTTGTATTAAGCTATATGAAGATATTAACATTAACTGGATAATACCTGGTCGGCACAAGTTTCCATGTTGCTCTTTCTCACTAGCATATACATCCATACACCAAGCATGATAAGCAAAGGCAAAAAGGTCTTCTATCCTTGCAGGTGGTCGTATCACATTGTTCATACGTTTTACCCATTCTTGACATTGTTCAAAAGTAGAAAACTGACACCTATTTATTTTTTGTTTTAAAAAAACGTGAATGAAATAGGTTAAAACTTTTACAGCAACTGTTTAAAAAAAAGTTACAAATTAAATTTAATGTTTATTTTTGTGTAGCCACCCATTTTTTTAACATTTCACGTTGCTGGATATGCTCGTTAAAAGGACAATGTCAGTAGACCTAATGTCAGTTCAGCTTTCACTCGATCAAATCACACTGACCTTTGAAACAGAAGGATTAAGACTCATTCCAGGCATTTGAACAGATAAGCTAAGTCAACAACTCAGTAAAACTGTGAGGGAGAGCTAAACTAAAGGAAAATGTACCTCCAATACAGTTAAGATAAATTGTTGAAAAATGTGGTCAGTATGATTCATTGTTCAGCATAAGAGATCCCTTAACATCAACCTAAGTGAAAGGTCACAGCTTTCTTGACGTTCTGGTCAATTGTGGTTTGTGTGTGGAATGAACTGCCAGAGGACATGGTTGATGTTGGTATAATTACAGCATTTAAAAAAGACATTTGGATAGGTACATGAATAGGAAAGGTTTAGACGGATAGGGGCCAACCACAGGCAAGTGGGACTAGTTTAGTTTGGTAACCTTGGTGAGCATGGATGAGTTGGACTGTGATGATTCTATGACTTTGTAATCAAGTATTAAAAAAGAGACGTACCTGCTAATAAATCTCACTGCTGTTCGTGGAACCTTGCTTGTGCAATGTGCCACATTTCTCTACACTACAACAGTAATTACATTCAAACTGTTGATTGGCTACATAACACATTGCCTGATGCAAAAGTGTTCACATGAGCTTCATACATTTTTAAAAATCTAAATTGAATTATATGAAGGATAAAATATATTTTGTAAATCCTCCTGATTCCTTCATAGAGTAACTATTTTAGATTACTACATTTACCCAATACAAATTAGTCTGCCATTGCGCTGAAAACCAGGATCTAAGATCATGTACAGTGCTAAGATCATGAGGCTAAGGACCAGGAGATAATCTGATTAAGCTCATAACCTTACTGGAGTAAAGGCATATATTCTTGTGTTTTATACAAAATTTGGAAGAGACAGTTAACCTCTGTTTAAGTTTCTCTGCAGCAACTACACGAACAATGTGTTCAAAAGAAAATTAGAGGTATAGCATCACAATTCAAAAATAAGTAGATTATAGTCCAATAAATTTAGATGGGCAAATTCATTACAATGGAATGCAAATAAATTACAATGGGACAAGTTGATGCCAAAATTATATTACTGTTCCACAAAATGATGGCTGCTTTTGCTAAAAGTAAGTGCATATTGACAGAGTCATAGAAATCTGCAGCACAGGAAAAGGTCTTTTGGCCCATCACGTCCATGCCCGTCTCAAACCACCACCTAACTATTCTAACTTTATTTTTCAGCAATCGGCCCATTGCCTTGTATGCCTTGGCATCACAAGGGCATATCTAAAATACTTTTTAAATGTTATGAGGGTTTCTGCCTCTACGACCGTTACAGAGTTCTAAATTTCTACCAAGCTCTGGTGGAAAGGTTTTTCCCCACATCGCCTCTAGATCTCCTGACCCTTACCTCAAGTCTATGCTTCCTGGTCATTAATCTCTCCAGTATATCTCTTCATAACAAAGAAACTCTCCATCTAGACTTAAGTTATTATGGATTAGGCTGAATAGTTGATTCTGCTGAAAATCTACACTTAAATCAGACACTTATAAAGCAGGTTCAGCAAACTTCCGAAACACTCAGACAATTACACTAAAAAAAACTGGCCATCAGCACAATGTACCCATTTATCCCTAATTTAATAACAGAATACAGGTTCACACTAGTTAATTCCCATACGACAAATTCAAACCATTATGCTGTCAAATCAGCAAAGGCATGGCACAGAATAACTGCGTGCTAGCATACTGTTTAATTGTGTATGTCATTTATCAGGGAGAAGGAACAGATCAAAAGATATCATTGCAAGATTTAAAAAAATTTGTTCAATTTAGTAAGTATTTCAGTTACAGTCACAGAATGACAGAATTGTTTTGGCACAGAGAACGCCCAATCGGTCCATTATCTCTGTACTGATTTAATGCTATTTTATCAATTTCTCCGCAACCTCGTATTTCCATTTAAATAATCATTTAATGCCCTCTTGAATGCCTCAAATTGAGCCAGCCTTCACCTCTCTCACAGGTAGTATATTGCAGGCTTGAACATCTCAGTGTGTGAATATTTTTCTCTAACATTGCATTTGTTTCCTTTGCAAATCACCTTAAATCTGTTTTTATACCTTTTACAAGTGGGAACAGTTTCTCACATCTACTCTGTCCAGGCCTCTCAGGAATTTGAAAACTTCAAACAAATCTCCTCTTAGACTTCTCCTCTCCAATGGAAACTATCCCAACTTCTCCGATTTAGCTGCATAACTGAAGTTTCTCATCCCTGGAACATTTCCTGTAAATCTCTTCTGCACTCTTTCTACATCCTTGCATCCTTTTAAAAAGTATGGCAGCCAGAATTATAAATAATATTCCAGGATAGGCCTAATATCTTGCACAGATTTAGCACAACATCCCTTGTATGTTTCATTATCTGCTCTTTCCACCAGTCCTGCCAACTTAACTGACATGTGCATTGATTTATCCAGTCATATTATGTCAATTAAACACTCATGGTATTCTCATTTTAACAACTAATTTAGGTCCAATTATCCCATCATCTGTGAGATTAGTTTGCATATTGTATAGATAGAAACTTTCAAAATGTGTCAGTGAGTAACCACAAATAACTGTCAATGCCTATTTTTTCCATTACTGCGGCATTAACTAAAAAGAAAAAAAGTTTAATCTAAAAGGCAGCTAGCATTTTAAAAGTCTAAAAACAACTGGAAACATCTATAATCTAAAATTACGTACCTGATAATTTTGCAGTCTTTACAAGTTAAATGAAGCTGGAACATCTCACGGCATTCAATACTTTCAATCAGCTGCAAAGGCACCTGCCAAAAGCATCACATTTCAAAAAAAGTTATGTAACAATATTCTAAGTTAACACAAATCCTTTAAGAGGTATCAGAGATAATGGGAACTGCAGATGCTGGAGATTCCAAGATAATAAAATGTGAGGCTGGATGAACACAGCAGGCCAAGCAGCATCTCAGGAGCACAAAAGCTGACGTTTCGGGCCTAGACCCTTCATCAGAGAGGGGGATGGGGGGAGGGAACTGGAATAAATAGGGAGAGAGGGGGAGGCGGACCGAAGATGGAGAGTAAAGAAGATAGGTGGAGAGAGTGTAGGTGGGGAGGTAGGGAGGGGATAGGTCAGTCCAGGGAAGACGGACAGGTCAAGGAGGTGGGATGAGGTTAGTAGGTGGCTGGGGGTGCGGCTTGGGGTGGGAGGAAGGGATGGGTGAGAGGAAGAACCGGTTAGGGAGGCAGAGACAGGTTGGACTGGTTTTGGGATGCAGTGGGTGGGGGGGGTGGGGAAGAGCTGGGCTGGTTGTGTGGTGCAGTGGGGGGAGGGGATGAACTGGGCTGGTTTAGGGATGCAGTGGGGGAAGGGGAGATTTTGAAACTGGTGAAGTCCACATTGATACCATATGGCTGCAGGGTTCCCAGGCGGAATATGAGTTGCTGTTCCTGCAACCTTCGGGTGGCATCATTGTGGCAGTGCAGGAGGCCCATGATGGACATGTCATCAAGAGAATGGGAGGGGGAGTGGAAATGGTTTGCGACTGGGAGGTGCAGTTGTTTGTTGCGAACCGAGCGGAGGTGTTCTGCAAAGCGGTCCCCAAGCCTCCGCTTGGTTTCCCCAATGTAGAGGAAGCCACACCGGGTACAGTGGATGCAGTATACCACATTGGCAGATGTGCAGGTGAACGTCTGCTTAATGTGGAATGTCATCTTGGGGCCTGGGATGGGGGTGAGGGAGGAGGTGTGGGGACAAGTGTAGCATTTCCTGCGGTTGCAGGGGAAGGTGCCGGGTGTGGTGGGGTTGGAGGGTAGTGTGGAGCGAACAAGGGAGTCACGGAGAGAGTGGTCTCTCCGGAAAGCAGACAGGGGAGGGGATGGAAAAATGTCTTGGGTGGTGGGGTCGGATTGTAAATGGCAGAAGTGTTGGAGGATAATGCGTTGTATCCGGAGGTTGGTAGGGTGGTGTGTGAGAACGAGGGGGATCCTCTTGGGGCGGTTGTGGCGGGGGCGGGGTGTGAGGGATGTGTCGCGGGAAATGTGGGAGACACGGTCAAGGGCGTTCTCGATCACCGTGGGGGGAAAGTTGCGGTCCTTAAAGAACTTGGACATCTGGGATGTGCGGGAGTGGAATGTCTTATCGTGGGAGCAGATGCGGCGGAGGCGGAGGAATTGGGAATAGGGGATGGAATTTTTGCAGGAGGGTGGGTGGGAGGAGGTGTATTCTAGGTAGCTGTGGGAGTCGGTGGGCTTGAAATGGACATCTCCCCTTCCCCCACTGCATCCCTAAACCAGCCCAGTTCATCCCCTCCCCCCACTGCACCACACAACCAGCCCAGCTCTTCCCCCCCACCCACTGCATCCCAAAACCAGTCCAACCTGTCTCTGCCTCCCTAACCGGTTCTTCCTCTCACCCATCCCTTCCTCCCACCCCAAGCCGCACCCCCAGCTACCTACTAACCTCATCCCACCTCCTTGACCTGTCCGTCTTCCCTGGACTGACCTATCCCCTCCCTACCTCCCCACCTACACTCTCTCCACCTATCTTCTTTACTCTCCATCTTCGGTCCGCCTCCCCCTCTCTCCCTATTTATTCCAGTTCCCTCTCCCCATCCCCCTCTCTGATGAAGGGTCTAGGCCCGAAACGTCAGCTTTTGTGCTCCTGAGATGCTGCTTGGCCTGCTGTGTTCATCCAGCCTCACATTTTATTATCCTTTAAGAGGTAACCTGCTGCAGATAGGCAAACTGTCTGTTCCAGTAGATCCGCTGGTAATGGACAACTCAAAAGAAAATCCTGAATTATACACACATCAGCCAGATGATTAATAAACTGTTGTTTTCTATCTGCAAAATGGTGGTAATTGTAAAGACTTACAGTTTTTAAAGGTGCCTGAAGAATTTCACTATATTGATCTTCATATAAAATTTTTAATATGAAGCTTTAAAGAGGCACATTTTTTTCATGTTCAGGCCTCAAATTCTGGTTTGGATTCTTTTAGCTATCAATGTTACTTCTGTCACAAAAACAGCGTCTGTGCTTACACAGGAAATGATCAATCAGAAATCAATTCCTAAATTCACAGCTGAAATGGAAATTACACTACAAGTAAGAACTTTTATATTTATAATAGGGCATCTAAGAATGGAATATATGACTCCACAAAACAGATTCTTGGTTTTGTTTGGTCTAAGTATTCTCTGCTTTCTGAGGCTGCCTTTTGTCATGATCCCTCGTGCAATAACAAAGATGGACTGGATTAGTATTTGTAACATACGTGCACAGAAGTAGCAGAAAGCACCAAGGGGAAAAGCATTAACATGCATCAGCACATCTGGGCTCAGATGGTAGAGAACAGTGCTGAAATATCCCATGGCAAGATGAGCACTCAATGGTAAATGTTAATCCTGTCCAAACTCTCCATACAAAAAGTCTGACTGATATGCAATTTGATAGAATCTAACTGGAAGAGGTTGTATTTGTCAATTCATCATGTACAAAATTAAACAAAGGGCTAGTCATTCCCCAGCCTACTGAAAATTAATGTGCACTGCTGTAATAGTGACACGTGTTACTCTTGGCATGACGGTTAACAATAGTGGTATAAAATAAAGTTGCAGAGGACCCATTATTTACAGTTGTTTCAGATTTGTCACTGTAACAGCCATTTCCTTTCACAAACCATGAGCAACACCTCAACAAATTGACTAGTATGGGTAAAATGTCCCAAGATCATTTCAGGTGCTACAACAGGCCACATTTAAATAAGGAGAAAGCTAATTTTGTCTAATAAGTGGAGAAGCATCAAGAAGCAAATGAAAATGGTACTCAGTAGAGCAAATGTCGTATTAACTAAATTATTTTTATTTTTTGGTCATCCTTTTATGGGATATAGGTGTCGCTGGCTGGGGTAATGATTAAACCCCATCCCTACCTGCCCTAGAGAAGATGGTGATGAGCTGCCACACACTACTCAGGATCAACTTGGGGGTGAAAGTAACTCCAACTACTAACATCTCCTTGAATTCCCTGATTGTATTCTCAACCCTCCCATGCAACAAATGTTAGAGAGGTCATGTTTTGCAACTAAATTGGAGACGAAAACCAAACTGCTGGAGAATCTCAACAGATATGGAAGTATCTGTAGAGTGGGAAACAGAATTAACATTGAGCACAGCATGGTTCTTCAGAACGGTTTAATCTTCTTACTGAATTCTTCCATTGAGTTCCTTACCCATTAAATACTAAACCACCACTTTGATACAAAAGCATTACATTTCCAAGGATGCAATTACACAATAATAGTAGTGTCAGTTGCAATGGTTTCAGCACAACTATTCTGTACATATACTATGAATCCAACTTCAAGGCCCATTAGACTGAAACTAAATCTAATTTTGGTGCCGGTGAGAACCGGATTCCATTTGCCTCAGTACCAATTGTTTAGTGTTGACACTTTTCAAAAAAAAACATGCTGAAACATGTCCTCTTGCTTATCACTGCAATGGAACATTTCACTGCTCCTTCCCAAGAGTTCCAGTAACGCTAAAAACAGGCACCAATGTACCGTCACTAATATCGTAGGTTCATGAGTCAGGCATTACATTTAGAATCAAACGTCAGATTAATATAAAAGTGGTTTATAACAATGATGTTCAGAAATGCATTTAAAACAGATTAAGTTGCATATGTTCTCCACCCTCATGTTCAAAATATCTTGCCTCAGATTCTGCAAACATCATACTGAGCAGATGCTCAAGGCAAATCAAATTTCTCAGGTGTGAGTGAAATTTCATTGGAACACTACATAGGTAGAGGATAGAGACGTCAGCAGGATAAAAAAAGGGGGAAGGGAGGCCTATGGAAACTCAAGGCCTTCTTGATGATTGAACAGCAGTGTTCTGCAAAATGGTCATCTAATCTGTGTTTGACTCCCCTATGCATGGCAAGCAGTAAACACACTGCATTAAATTTAATAAGTAAACAAACATTACAACTTATCCCAAAGGAAGATTTAGAACTTTGGTGCTTTTCAGGGAAGAGGTAAAGACAGATGCTGCACTTCCTGCATTTTCATGGAAAAGGGGAGATGGGGAAGGGGATGTGATGTCAGATTTGAACACCATGATGTGGAATGGCAGGTGTTGGGCTGGGGTGGACAAAGTCAGAAATCACACAACATCAGGTTATAGTCCAACGGGTTTATTGATTAAACTCCAAATAAACCTGTTGAACGACCACCAAGAGTGGCTGGACAGCAGTATGACAGATCGGACTGGTCAGCTCCTAAAAAACATAGTTGCTAGACTGGGTCTGTGGCAAGTGGTGAGGAAACGAACAAGAGGGGAAAAAAAACATACCTGACTTCATCTTTACCAATATGCCAGCTGCGGTTACATCTGTCCATGACATTTCTTGTGGAGGCGAAGTCCTACCTTCACACTGAGAATAACTTCCATCATGCTGTGTGACACTATCACTGTGCTAAATGGGACAGGCTTCACACAGATCTAGCAAGTTCAAGACTGGGCATCCCTGTGGTGCTGTGGGCTATCACCAGCAACAGAATTGTACTCCAGCACAATCTGTAACCTCATGGCCTGACATAATCCCCACTCAACCACTACCATCAAGCCAGGGGATCAACCCCGGTTCGATGGAGAGTGCAGCAGGGCATGCCAGGAGCAGCACCACGCGTACCGGAAAATGAGGTATCAATCTAGTGAAGCCACCAAACAGGATTACTTGCACACCAAACAGTGAAAGCAGCGAGTGATAGACAATGCTAAGTGATCCCACAACCAACAGATCAGATCTAAGCTCTGCAGTCCTGTTGTGAATGTGGTGGACAATTAAACAACTCACTTGAGGCGGCAGCTCCACAAATATCCCCATCCTCAATGGGGGAAGAGCGCAGCACGTCAGTGCAAAAGATGAGGCTGAAGCATTTGTAGCAACCTTGAGCCAGAAGACTGGATGATCCATCTGAGCCTCATCCAGTGGTTCCCAGCATTATAGATACCAGTCTTCGTCAATTTGATTCACTCCACGTGATATCAAGAAATGGTTGGAGACACTGGATACTACAAAGGCTACGGACCCTGACAACATTCCAGCAATAGTACTCAAGACTTGTTCTCCAGTACCTGCCGCTCCTCTAGCCAAGCTGTTCGGTGCAGTTACAACACTGGTATCTACCTGGCAATGTGGAAAATTGCTATAAGTATGTCCTGTACATGAAAAGCAGGATAAATCCAACCTGGCCAATTACCACCCCATCAGTCTACTCTTGGTCAACTGTAAAGTGAAGGAAGGTGTCATCAATAGTGCTACCAAGCTGCACCTACTCAAAAATAATCTGCTCAGTGATGCCCAGTTCGGGTTCCACCAGGGCCAATCAGCTCCTAAATTTATTGCAGCCTTGGTTCAAACATGGATAAAACAGCTGAATTCCAGAGGTGAGGTGAGAATGACAGCCCTTCACGTCAAGGCTACATTCGATTGAGTGCAGCATCAAGGTGCCCTAGCAGAACTGGAATCAATGGTTATCAGGAGGCAAACTCTCCAGTAGTTGGAGTCATATTTGACTCATAGGAAGATGGTCGTGGTTATTGGAGGTCAATCATCTCAGCTCCAGAGCATCTCTGCAGGAGTTCCTCAGCATAGTGTCCTTGGCCCAACAATCTTCAGCTGCTTCATCAATGACCTTCCCTCCATCATAAGGCCAGATGTGGGGATGTTTGTCATTGACTGCACAATGTTCAGCACCATTCGTGACTCTTCAGATACTGAAGTAGTCCGCGTTCAAATGCAACCAGATCTGGACAATATCCAGGCTTGGGCTGACAATTGGCAAGTGACATTTGTGCCGCATAAATGCCAGCTTACGTCCATCCCCAACAACAGACAATCTAACCACCACACCTTGAAATTCAATTGTTTTGCCATCACTGAATCCCCCACTATCAACATCCTGGGGGTTCTCATTGACCAGAAACTCAACTGGACTCACCACATAAATATAGTGGCTTCAACAGCAGGTCAGAAGCTACTAATATTGCGGTGAGAAACTCGCCTTCTGACTGTCCATCATCTACAAGGCACAGGTCAGGAGTGTGATAGAGTACCCCCCACTTGCCTGGATGAGTGCAGCCCCAAGAACACAAGAAACTTGACACCATCCAGGTCAAAGCAGCTCACTTGATTGGCACTACATCCACAAGCACCCACTCCCTCCACCAATGCTCAGTATACACTTCTGCTACTACCTACAAAATTGACTGCAGAAATTCACCAAAGGTTCTCAGACAGCGTGTTCCAACCCCACAACCACTTCCATCTAGAAGGATAAAGGGCAGCAGACTCATGGGAACACCATCATCTGCAAGTTCCGCTCCAAGCCACTCACTATTGTGACTTGCAAATCTATCACCATTCCTTCATTGTCATTGGGTCAAAATCCTGAAAATCATTCCCTCATACCTTTGTGGGTCAACTTACAACTGGTGGGCTGCAGCAGTTCTAGAAGGAAGCTCACTACTACCTTCTTAAGGACAACTAGGGATGGGCAAGAAATGCTGGCAAGCCAGCAATGCTCATGCCCCACATATGAACGGAAAACAAAACAACCCTGTTGACCTATAGTCTGGTGTCATGTGACTTCTGGCTTTGTCAGATTTGACTGAAAAGTGGAACAGGGGAACAGTTTCTCTGCTGATGAAAGGGAGGGAGAAGATATCTTTCATGGTGTAATTATGTCAGAAGTGGACAAAGATGATCCGCTGAATACAGATGAGTTATTGGAAGCTGAAGTCCAGGAGAACCATATCTTTGTACCAAAGGCAGGAAAGTTGTGACAGAAGTGCAGGAAATGAATCAGACAACTTGGTTGAGGAAAAAGAAACACATATTGGAAGCAGTGACATGAAAAATTACATCAGAATAGATGTAACAGACATGGAGAAGCTAGGGGAATGGAATGGTCCTTATAGGAAGTTAAGAGGAAACACTGAAAAACAGTAGCTGTGGGCAGCAGTAGATTTATAATGAATATTCATTGATAGCCTATCAGAAACTCAAAGCAGGTAAGGGAAGAACAGGAAATGGTCTAAATGAAAATGAAAAATGTGAAATTGGAAGCAAAATTGACAAAATTTCCCAGTTCAGGGTGAGAGCCGAAGATGGCACAGGTACAGTCAATATACTGGAAAAAGAGGCGCAGAGGAGATTCCTCCACTCATGGTAGTTCCGGTCCAAGGAATGTTCCTCATATCCCACAAAAAAGTAGGCACAATGATGACCTCATGAGGTCATGGACAGAAAAAAGACAACATTCGTTTGGAAGAAGTGAGTGGAGGTAAAATGATAAGTTATTCAACGTGTCAGGGAAGACAACAAACCAGCGAAGGCTAGATGGATAACTGAGTGTAAAGCTGGATGAACACAGCAGGCCAAGCAGCATCGCAGGAGCACAAAAGCTGACGTTTCGGGCCTAGACCCTTCATCAGAGAGATGCTGCTTGGCCTGCTGTGTTCATCCAGCTTCACACTTTGCTGGGATTCTCCAGCATCTGCAGTTCCCATTATTTCTGAAGGCTAGATGGAAACAGGCAGGAACCTATTCTGTAGCTTAGGTGTTATCTTGATGGAATAGTTTCATCTAAATGAAAGATAAGAATGAAGACGACGCAGTAAAGGAGCTGCATGGTAATCTACTGGATGCCAGAATTCCACTTTATATTTTATTCCATGATAGTCTGTATTTATTGAATTAACCTGCATGCAGCATGAGCTTTAAAATCCTCGTAAACAACTTGCAGAATGATTAGTTTACAAATTCTGCAGTAGCTAAGAAGCATCAAACACCAATGCACACTTTCGGCTGGTCGAGTCATCTATAGCTAAGCATACATATAACTGTTGTGTAAAATCTCATCGAGGGAAGAAAACTCACTTTCACTTCACACTTGGAAAAGATGTGACTTTCCGTGGTAATTTGCCAACAACAGTCTCACCAATCATTAGTGAGAATGATTTAAGTTACTATTTTTGACATTTCCACTTTATAGGGAAATGTTTTAGCTTAAGACTGTATTGAGAGAGAAAACAAGGCGGCCATTGTGGTGTATCACAATATATTACTACTCAAAGAGGATTAAACAAAATTTATTCAAGATGCACTGCAGAAATTTGACAAAGATCTGGAGACTGTACCTTCTTGAACCCGTGGCCACTTCTATCCAGCAGATACACGGGAACACCACCACCTACGATTTCCCCTCCAAGCCATTCGCCATCCTGGCTTGGAAATATATCGCTGCTCCTTCTCTGTCACTGGATCAAAATCCTGGAATTCCCTCCCTGGGTTTACCCGATGCATAGACTGCAGTGGATCAAAAAGGTAGCTCACCAAGTTCTTGAGAGTAAGCAGGAATGGGCAATAACTACTGACGCAGCTAGGAATACCCACATCGCATGAGAGAATAAAAACAATTCACTACCTGCAAAATACTGCATAGCTGTCACTAAAAAGACTGAATGTAGCAAAACTTCCTATTACATCAGTCACCTTCCTAAGTTTTAGTTACTTATTTCCACCAGAACCTTCATCAAATTGGACATGTCTTCACTTAGGAGAGGAGGAGGAGGAGGAGGAGGAGGAGGAGGAGGAGGAGGAGGAGGAGACGGGTATGGATACAGATATCGGGAAGGTGTTGTAGGGGTAAACTGTAGCTGACCACACTAAGCAGCCCATGCCTATTTTCAAGACAGCAGACAGAAGCTAAGCAAAACTAAGCAGCCTGCTCATACAGTGAGATACAACAGTATGTTTGAACAGAACTGCTAGAAGGTCAGTAAAAGAACGCTGTAGGTTCTGATCCGAGACAATTCTGATAAAAGGATGCCTTAGGACAGATAAATGACCAATTCTAGTCTTATTGATGAAAGGATGATTTCCCCAGTAAATGAATAACATCAGCTGCTAGATTGTGTCCTTAAGCAGTTGTGAGGATAACAGCTAAAGCTATTTTGTAGGAAATAGTTGCCTCTTTGAAGCTACCTGCAATATTAAACAGTTTCTAGCTAATAATGTTATAATCACAGAGGTTGTTTCAATACATAACCAGAATATAATACAAGCCTTAAAAAAATCATAGAAGCTGAGATGTGAAGGTTAACCAGCCTTAAGAGACCCTTAAATTACAAAATACTGACAGTAGAAGTAGTCGTGTAACGTTACACATATAATTAACTTTTTAACAGAAGTTAACCTTATAGCAATTGTTAAAACCTACTATTTTTACATTATGTAATTGGGACAGTGGGAAAACAAAAAGGAGTAACCAAATGTGATAAAAGACAGCAACAAAATACAATGGGCAATAGAATTCTAGCTGTCCTTAAAGATAAACAAGTTTGAGAAAGACCTGAAGGAGTATAACCATTAAAGCCTTGGAATGTGCACGAACAGGATGCATAGAAAGATCCCAAGGCCTAGAGATTACAATGTCTAACCAACACAGTAAGATAATGGGAACCTGGGACTGTCCACAGAAGTGCCCATCATTGATTAGGTATCCCACGGGATTGGGCGTTTGGATTAAGGGGAAGGAGACTGAATATGTTGTGTTTAATTATTCTAACAAAAATGTATAAAAATGCTGTATTTCTTTGTAAAAGCAGAGGTGTTTCATTGATCTATCTTCCAAAGCCAGATCTGGGGAAGACCCTTTGGCCCTCTCACTGTGTAAACTAGTTTCTGCTTGAATAAATATCTTCCACTTGTCTGAATCCTGCTGCCTCCCGAGTCTTTGCCCCTGGGAAAAAAATGCTCCTACAGAAGTCCTTGAGCAGATTAATGTAGGGGAAGAGTTGGTATTTGAAGTTTTGCTGGGCTAAAAAGACGAGAGGTGCTCAGGCCTCACCCAAGCTGCCATGGGAGACAAAGGGTTAAAATCAGTGGTGTCCTAACCCACATTTTTAAATCCTCTCTGGTGACAGGGGAGATGGCAGAGGACTGGAGGACAGCCAATGTGGTTCTACTTTTCAAGAAGGGTGGTAGTGGAAAACCAAGGAATTACAGACCAATGTGTCGCATGTCAGTGCTAGGGAAACTACTGGGGAAAATTCTGAAGGACAGAATTAATCTCCATTAGAGAGAGACCAGGTTTAATCAGGGATAGTTAATATGGCTTTTAGAAAGAGATCATCCCTAATAAGTGTGATTGAATTTTTTTGAGGGGATGACCAAATGCGTAGATGAAAGTAGTACAGTTGATGTAGTTCATTTTGATTCCAACAAGGCCTTTAACAGTGTCCCACATGGAAGACTGACAAAGGTGGTAGATACACATGAAATCCAAATGACTTGGCAAGATAGATCCAACAGTGGATTTGTAATTGGAGACAGAGGGTGGTGGTAGAAAGCTCTTTATATGACTGGATGTTGGTTTTCAGAGGCATATTTCAGGAATCACTGTTGGGTCTCTTATTATTTGTGAACCACATACAAATGAATAGGTGGAAACAGGAGGGTGAGATGATAGATAAGTTTGCGGATAACCTAAAGATTGCTTATGAGGTTGATAGTGAGGAAAGTGGTCTTAGGTTTCAAGAGGATAAACTGATTGGTTAGATGGGCAGATCAGTGGCAGATGGAATTTAACCCTAATAAAGTGAGGTGATGCACTTTGGAAGAAGAAACATGACAGGAGAGTAATCAATAAATTGCAGGATACTAGGAAACTCAGAGGAATAGATGGATCTTTGGCTGTTTGTCCCTGAAGGTGGCAGGCTAATATGTTATGTATACAGGACACTTGCCATTCTCAGTTGAGGCAGATTAGAAAAGCACATACGTTAGTTAAATTGGAGTTGTAAAGAACTTTGGTAGGGCCACAGTTTAGAGTACTGTTTGTAGTTTGGTCAGCACACGAAGGAGAGGATGATTCACTTGGATGTTGCCTGGGATAGCCCTTTAGCCGTGAAGAAAGGCGAAATAAACTTGGATAATAAAATGTGAGGCTGGATGAACACAGCAGGCCAAGCAGCATCTCAGGAGCACAAAAGCTGACGTTTCGGGCCTAGACCCTTCATCAGAGATGATGATCTCTGATGAAGGGTCTAGGCCCGAAACGTCAGCTTTTGTGCTCCTGAGATGTTGCTTGGCCTGCTGTGTTCATCCAGCCTCACATTTTATTATCTTGGAATCTCCAGCATCTGCAGTCCCCATTATCTCGAAATAAACTTGGTTTGTGTTTTTTTGGAACAGAGAAGGTCAAGGGGCAGCTGACAGAGGTATACAAGACTATGAGAGAGTGGATAGAAAGCAGCTCCCTCCCCTTAGTTGAAGGGTCAATAACAAGAGAGCACTATTTTAAAGTCAAAGACTGAAGATTTAGAAGGGAGTGAGGAAAATGTTTTTCATCCAGAGGCTGGTGTGGGTCTGGAATGTGCTGCCTGGGAGGGTAGTTGAGGCAGGTACCCTCACAACCTTACTTGGATAAGCACTTAAAATGTCATAACATTTAAGGCTACGGGTCAAATTCTAGCAAGCGTACTAGTGTAGAGTTAGTGCAGTTATTCTGCAGTATAGACTTTATAGGCCGCAAGGGTGGTCTCTTCACTGATTTGATGGTGTATTTGAAGGAAACTAATTTGCAGAACTAGGAGGACAAAACTGGAGTATGAGACTGAATTGAACAGTTTTGTAAATATAGAAACAAGTAGGCCACTTGGCCCTTTGAGCCTGCTCTGCCATTCATTATGATCATGGCTGATCATCAAATTCAATAGCCCATTGTTGCTTTTCTTCCATATCATGGAAACAGACCCTTCAGTCCAATGTGTCGACGTCAACCAGACATCCAACTCTGACCTAGTCCCATTTGGTCCATATCCCTCTAAACCTTTCCTATTCATATACCCATCCAGATGCCTTTTAAATATGTGCTTCCACCACTTCCTCTGGCAGCTTATACAATACATGTACCACCCTCTGTGTGAAAAGTTACCCAAGTCCTTTTTAATCTTTCCCCTCTCATTATGACTGATTCCTTTAGCACCTACCCCCACCAGGTGCTACAACCACCTCCTTCTTGAAATCATACAATGTCTTGGCCTTGCCTGCTTTCTGTGGTAGTGAATTCCACAGGTTCACCATCCTCTGGATGAAGAAATTTCTCCTTATCTCAATCCTAAATTGACTAAATCCTTAGACTGGTTCTGACTCCCTGCCACCTGGAACAATCTTTTTGCACCTATCTTCTCCAGTCCTGTTGTTAGAAACCTACAGGTTTCTATGAGATCCCACTTTACTCTTCTGAACTCATAGAATCCCTACACAGTGCAGAAAGAGGACATAGCCCCTCAAGCATAGCCAATCCACCTAACCTGCAAATCTCTGGACTGCAGGAGGTAACTGGAATGCCCAGAAGAAACCTACGCAGACATGGAAAGAATCTGCGAACCCTACACGGTGAGTCACCAAAGGCTTTAAATAAATCCAGATCCCTGGTGCTTTGAGGCAGCAGTGTTAACCACTGAGCAATTTTGTTGCTTAACAAATGCAATCCTAACTGATTCAAGCACTCAGACACCAGTCCAACCATCCCAGGATTAGAAGTTGGCTTGAACCTGATGGACTAAATGGCCAACTTCGACATTATAAACCTTTAACTGAATAATTACAACTGGAGTGAAATGTTCAAAGAACACAGACCTGCTTCGATTATGTAAGCTTTTACTTCAGCGTTTTTAAAATTTGAAGCTAGGGTTAACTGTGTGTTTGGGAACAGTCCTTCATGTATTCATCTTCTAATGACTGTGCTGTAATTTGTTCAGGTGCAAAATGTTTCATACCTTTCACATCATTTAACAGACCAAGGTACAAATCAAGCCAATTGCTCTTCGTAAATGTTTCAGATTTCTGCCTTATCTGAAGATTATTTAACTGCAAAATTTGAACAACATACAACACAACAAATCCTCAGTTCACGTTGTGGAGATGGACAGTGAAACAAATCAGCCTTAATATTTGCAACACAATAAAATTAAAACCCCTGAAGGCCCTCAAAATTTATCACAATGGTCCTCAACCACCTTCTCACCTCCAAAAAAAATCAGATGTGTCAGATATGATCACAGCACTGACAAAACCACACTGATTATCCTTGATGAATACTCTCCAAGTGGGGATTAATTCTGTTGCTCAGAATCTTTTCCAACAGTGTCCCTACCACAAACGTTAGATCCATTGGCCATTAGTTTCCTGATTTGCCTTGATCATTCTTCTTAAATAATGGCACCATACAAGCTGTTCCCAGTCCTCTGGAACTGCACTTGTGACCAGAGAGGATTTGAAAATTAAGTGTCATGCCCTGCAAAACTCCTCCCTAGCCTTTGACTGAAGCCTGGGATACATCTCAATCCGTCTTGAGATATAAAACAATTATTGAATCAATGTGTTAGAAAACACAAGCTAACTGAGGGTGCAGGATAATCAACTTTAAACTGTTAAGTGAACAGTGATATTGGGTAATTTAAAAGAAAATGTTGTGGAAGAATGGAGTACTTGAACACAGGAGCAGTAAAGGCACACAATCTTTAAAGAAAGAAGAAGTGAATAAATATAGACTCAAGAAAAGAAATAGAATCCAGCAGCAAATTAAACAGGATTTGGAGTAAGGCTATTGGACTCTGCTGAGCATGCTTGCAACACAGGATCACAGTTAATTCTTCACCTCAAAAAAATTTAATTTGTTCACATCTAATAATTTATCAGAGTCTAAACATGACAAACTCACTGACCAATTCTACCCTCTAGGAGTAGAAAATTCAAGATTCACAATGAAAACATTTCTCTTCACCTCAATTCTAAAAGGGTGATTGCTTATTCTGTGACTGCATTCTATTGCCCTATTTTCCTAACTAGGGAGAACATTTTCTTAGCATCTACCTCAGCAAGTGGCTCAAAAGCCTGGTACATTTCAATTAAGTACTCTGTTTTCTTCCAAATTTCTAGTCTAATCAGTCTCCCCTCTTAAGGGGACAAGTCAAGTGAACCTTTGTTGTATTACCTTTAGGGAAAGATTTTTCTTCCTCAGTTAAGGAGATAAAAACTGCAAATACTACTCCATATCGAGGATAACAGCAGAGTGGTCAATCAGCAACAAATGGAATTCAATCTGGATAAATGTGAAGCGTTGAACTTGGGCAGGATAGACAAAGTCAAGGAATACATGATGAATGATAGAACCCTGCAAAGAACACAGAGGATCAGAAGGATCTTGGTGCGAGTGTTCACCAGTCCCTTATGGTAAATGGACAGGTTGACAGTGGTTAAGAAAGCATTAAGTGGTTAAGAAAGTGGAATTGTTGTATTTATTTGCTGAAATATAGAATTTAAGAGCAGAGAGGTAACACTAGAACTGAACAAAATATTGGTTAGGCCACAGAGTATTGTGTGCAGTTCTAGAATCCACATTATAGGAGGAATGGGAATACATTAGAGATGGGGCAGAGGAGATTTACTAGGATGTTGCCTAGACTAGAAATTTTCAGTTAATAAGAGAGATTGGATAGACTGGGGTTATTTTCCTTAGAGCAGGGGAGTCTGGTGGGTGCTGAAGAATCATCGAGATGCATAAAATTATGAGGGCACAAACAGGGTAGCCAGGAAGAAAATTAACCCCTCTGTGGAGCAATCAATCACCTGGGCATGGCTTTAAGGCAAGAGGCAGAAGGTTAAGTGAAGAATTTTTTTTTAAACCCAGGGGATGGTAGGAATCTGGAACTCACTACTGGAAGGGTGCTCGTGGCAGAAATCCTCAATGTTTAATAAGGACCTAGATGTACATTTGCGAAGGTATATAACACTATTGGTTAAGTGCTGGAAAGTGGGATCAAAATAGTTAGGTAGTTGTGTTTGTCTGATGCAGGCTTGATGGGTCAAAGGGCCTTTTTTGTGCTGTAGATTTATACAACTCTTATGCAGCCTCACAAATACCCTGCACTGGCGCTGTATCTCAAAACCAGCAACCTAAGAACCAAGACCATTTGGTCAAGGATCACTCATACTATATGGAGCAAGAGAAAACAGTTAACTAGTCTGTATGCCATGTGCTAATGCGGAACCTAGCTCAATAAGCCGGCAAGTTACTTTGCTCATCTTATAGCTGAAATTTGTGTACGGCAGCTTAAAAATATCTTGTTTGGAATATCACCAATTTTTGGATAGCTGGATTCGAGAGACTACCTGTACAATTGCATTAAGACTTAACAGTTATACTTCAGTCTCTGTAACGGAAGCTAACATTCCATTTGCTTTGCTAATTACTTGCTGTGTCAATACATTATCTTTGAGATTTGTGTACAAGGCCAGCCAGTTAGAACGATCTATATGCAAACATTTCCCAGTTTCTCACCAGTCACAGCATTTTGCTTCACTATTTTTTCTATTAAGCTGATTATCACATATGCTGAAGTGTGAAGCTAAAATACCTATGTCCTTGCCCACTCACCCAACCAGTTTGCATGGCTCTGCAGTCTTTTTGCATCCTCCTTACTTGTTTTTGCACCTAATGTATTAACAGCTAACTTGTAATACATTGTAATTTGCACTGGTGACTAGGGACTGAGTATGATAGGCTTGGTCTATGTAATGACCTCTACAACATCCTACATATTATAGCCTGCCAACCTGATGATGCCATCAAAACACTCAAACATGGTTCTATTTATTCTGTTTTCTCAATCCTCATGCAATGCTAATAAATTTACCTCCAATCCCATGAGTCCTAATCTTGCGTAATCTTGTAATTTATGCAGCAGTTTATCAAACATTTGAAAATCTAAAACAGATAATATTCACCTAGATCTCCTTACCAATTTTACTCGGTACGCTCCAAAATAAAACTGTCGATTTGTCGATTATAATTTCCTTTTCATAAATCTACGTTGATGCTGCTTAATTGTTTTGAGTTTCTAAGGGCTCTCACCATGTCCCTAACAATACATACAATACTTTTTACCTTGCTAACTAGGTTATATCTTCCCATTTTATTTCTCCTACTTTCTTGAACAGGTGGGCTAGGTTTGCCACCTTTCAATCCCTGGCAAGTGCTCTAGAATCTAAGGAATTTTGGAAGATCAAAATCAGTGCATCCATTTTCTTCATAACTATTTTATTCAAAACTCTAGAACTCAGCTTGTCAGGTTCTCGAGATTTGTTGCTCTTTGCCTCTAAAGAAATGAAGTTTAGTGTCATAGAGCACAAGATTGAATTTAGGAGCAAGCACACAAATTTCTACTTGAAGGAATAAATTTGAGACTAAACATGATTATTTGTTCTGTCATATCTAATTCCTGAAATGGGCTGTTGATTTCTTCTGCTAATTTCCCTCAGCTCAGCACAGACGTTTCCTGGGCAGATCCATTTCTCCTTACCTTTGATATTTTTCGAAGCATGTTCTCTGAACTCAATAAGTTTTGCAGCATTTTATTCTGTTTCTTAGAAGTGGACCACAGATCCAGTTTCAATTTAAGTGTATTCACAGCACTGATCATATCTGTCCTATCCCTACAGTTCATGTGTCCAGTTCATTCAGTATTGACATTATGACCATAAGGAAGTTGAAGCTGAACAGCCATGAATTATTTGACCATTCTATTACTTAAGAAAAATGATGATTTTGGGCATTAAACCTAAACTTTTTGCCAAACCTTCCCTTGACTTACCTACCTTAGATCAGCATGAAGAACTAGTCCAGTAGGCACTGAGCCAGCAAAAATAAGGACTCAAAAGGTGCTGAAAGACTTTTGTTTGAATTGCCTTTAACAAAAACTTTTATTGCATGAGAAAAGTCCATAGCTGTACTCATTAATGCTTGCTGGTGAATGATACATCAGTAATTGACAAAACAGTGGAAAGTCGGGATCACTTATCCAAAATGCAGCCAACCACACATTTACATCAAGCATGGCTGCTAACACAACATCAGTTGTGATGGGAACCAGTTTCTTGATTGGAACATTTTTCTCAAACACATATCATTTGAATTCATTGTAGATATCCTCAACCTTGTTCTCTATAATGAACCCGTGGGTGAGAAGATCCTTGTTAGTTACGTGCTTAAAAGCCATACACTCAAAAATGCAGACATGGCGATGGATTCAGTAAATGAGAAGCAGCATTCATAGTCCTTCGGGTCCAGTTGTAGTTGCTGAAAACAGTCTTTGGAGAAAGATTCCACTCACCTTGCAAATGTGGAAGCACTAATAACATCTTTTGTATTGATTCTCTGAATGTTTATTTCTTCTTTGAATGAAAAGTCAGTGACTCGAGTCACTGCTTCTTTAAGTATTTTGCCCTCTTTGAAAGAATTTGTTTTGCCAAATGACAAGAAACATGAGTTTATCATTGAACTTTCAAAACTGCCACCAGCTCAACAAATTTCTTTGTCTGAAGCCTGAAGGGAAAATTATTCTTGAATTTACTGTGCGATACGGTGTGGTTCCAATTTCCTCTTTTTATAATGATAACATTTGGTAACACTAGGGAAATGCATTGTTTTTAAACACAAAAATTAATTTTCTCATTCTGTGTGGAAGTTGTACATTTTGGTTTCTTTCTAAGATAAGGTATGGAGTTGCATGAACACAGTAGGCACACCCTGTTATCTCAGACTCCAGCATCGGCAATTTCTACTACCACTGGTTGGTTTCTTTCAAGTTTGTCCAAGTTCAATTATTATTACATCATCTTGTAGTTTGTCACGTCACTCTGCCACAGGTTATGCTGCATGTAGACTCTGGATCCATACTTCTGGAACATTCAGAGGATTGCTGGCTGCTTTCAAACGCAGAGGCACAGGAGATTACTTTTGTGGTCTTGATGTATTTCTTCAGCTTCTAGTCAGCTTACATTGTTCAAAAATTGAATATGAAACACAGCAACACTCCTGTAATTTTTCTTCATCCTGCACAGTCCCAGTAGATAAGCAACTGAAGAAATAAAAGCTGTACATCGACAGAGAACAGGCAGAAGAGTGGTACTAGCTGAACTGCTCTAGCAGAGTCCATACTGTGACGTACTGGCTTCGTGCATTCAGTTGTTGAAAAATTTGTTTCCTATTCATTTTTGTGGTGGCAATGCAAACACTTACTCTACAGTCCACTGATAGTCCACCTGGACCAAACAAACCTGAGTAAACAAACTGGCAAAGTCTGCTAAACAGCATGCACATCACTAACTGTGTGGCTTCCCAAATTCAGTATCTTTCATGCACAGCATGAATATCGTTGCTCACACAGTGAGGAATACAGGCAGGCGGTGTATCAACTGTCAGAGACATGCATAGCGAGGGAAAAGTGGAAGATGGGACAGACTATCAGACTCTACATCCAACCTGTCGATCAGGTTCTGAGTTGGAGACCACTGCATTAGATTTTAGAAATTCCAGAAATGATTTAGTGTTTTTGAACGTTTTTTTGGTATTTCAATTGTAGACACTTACAACAGATTGTTACAAAATACAGAGAAATTAAGCCATGGAAATTAAAATTATGATGATATTGGAGAACTGATCATGTACAATCATACTTTAAGATGCAGAACTTGAATAAGTAAGCTGAAAAAAAATTATGATTGGCTAAGGATCATGAACACAAACTCAAACATAAAGCACTGCTAATCTGATGGTGGAAAAAACATTACAAAATCAACCATTTTTGTACAGAAATAAAGATTAACATGCATGCTCACATTAGTTTTAATAAATAGTTTAACATGATTAAAATGTAAGATATATTGTTATTTCCACACAACACCACTACCAACTTCCATTAAGTAACTGGAACTACAATTTATGGTATTAGTATTTTACATTTTAAGTTTGCAATTTAAGATTTTCCAAACAGGGTGTCTGAATTTCTTTAAAACTATGGAAATGTTGATAAGAAATAATATATAATAATTGTAAACTAAGTTTGGGTCACCAGACCCGAACATTAACTCTGATTTTTTTCTTCACAGATGCTGCCAGACCTGCTGAGCTTTTCCAGCAACTTCTGTTTTTGTTCCTGATTTACAGCATCTGCAGTTCTTTCGGGTTTTATTTTGTAAACTAACTACTTGTGCATTTACATAACAACTACAATTAGGCATGTAAAAATATTGCAAAACCAACTAAAAATCTTAGAGAGTCATACAGTCAGAGTGTCATATAGTTTTACAGCATGGAAACCTACCCTCATGCTGACCCGATCTCCTAAATTAATCTGTTGCCAGCATTTGGCACATACCCCTCTAAACCTTTCCTATTCATATACCCATCCAGATGCCATTTAAATGTTGTAACTGTACTAGTCTTCATCACTTTCTCTGGCAGCTCATTCTATACACCCACGATCCTATGTGTGAAAAAACAGCCCCTTAGATCCCTTTTAAATCTTTCCCCTCTCACCTTGAACCTATGACCTCTAGTTTTGGGCTCTACCCTCCTCGGGGAAAAAAAAGGCCTTGGCTTTTCGCCTGATGCCCTTCGTTTTTTATAAACTTCAATCCCCGATGTTCCAGGCAAAATAGTCCCAGCCTATTTGGCCTCTCTTGACAGCTCGAACCTTCTAACCCTGGCAACATCCTTGTTAATCTTTTCTGCACCCTTTCGAGTTTCACAACATCCTTCCTACAGCAGGGAGACTGGAATTGAATGCAGTATTCCAAAAGTGGCCAAATCAATGTCATGTACAGCCACAACATGACACTCCAATTCCTATAGTCAATGCACTAACCAATAAAGGGAAGTGCAGCAAGTGCCTTCTTCACTACCCTCATCTGATCATATACAATGTAGTACTTAAATAACTAAGCCAAAAGAAACGATAATTGATAAAGGATCATGGATGCAAATTGAAAAATTGCTGCTGTACTGGTAATCTATATGTAAAGAATTAAACTGTTCACTCTTTGGAACATTCCAAGTAATACTACTGTTAATTTAGTTTGCATTCAAATTGCAAGCATACCATAGTTTGTGCACAAGTTCTAAACAACTCCTGAACAACTCTGACAAAATAATTTTGAAAAAAACAAGAACACATACATGAACAAAAAGAGAAGTTGCTGGAAAAGCTCAGCAAGTCTGGCAGCAGTGATTCAAAATGCTTTTCCAAATAGGAATGTCTAAAAGGACAATAGAACCAGATTTCAGTTTCATTGACTTTGTGTATAATTTACAGACTCTTGTCTCAACCAAACATCTTTATTTCTTCAGGATATGTTTTGCTAAAAGGTTGGCTTCCCTAATCAGGATGTGGCTCTTGTGGACTAAAATGCAACAACATTTAGTGAATGGGATGCAACATTGAAAATACAAGGGTTTTATCTACAGTAATG